>NW_017729020.1:1337539-1349767 GCF_001723915.1 Gavialis gangeticus | reverse complement strand
GCAGGCAACCCCCCACCTCCATCCCCCTGCCCTGCCACAGCCCCAGCCCCAGCCCCAGCCCCCGCCACAGACTTACATACGTGCAGCTGCCGAGGCACGTGCAGACACATGCGGTGCTCCCTGCTGCCTCCAGTCACTGGCCCCCTGCTCCCACCAGCGCAGCAAAGCAAAATCCCAGGCATTTTGTCAGATTTGAAAAACCCGCCTGGACAGAAACCAGAGAACTCAGAAAGAGGACATGTCCAGGAAAATCCAGACATATGGTAACCCTACTGGTGAAGGATTTCTCATTGTCAATAGGCAAGGCATACAGAAGAATGGAGTCAAAAGTGGGGCCCTAAAGATGTAAATGCATTCACTGAAAATCATCCAGAAGGACAATAACCAAGTCACAAAGGGAGCACATATCTCCTGGCTTGCAGTCTGCAATGTGACCTACTAGACTCTGCTGGCCCTCCTTAGGACAAATTAGATTTATCACCCTTACAACACAGCATGTATTTAAGAATAATATGATCAAGAGCAACACCTTCCATTCAAATTTACTTTCCTAAAATTGTTTTAACACTGGTCATTAGTTAAGAATTAAAGACGGGTTATCTATTTCTTTTCCCAAATAAGAATGCCAAGTTCAGTACACTGCCAGTCCCATCTTCATATCATTTTCTATTCATGAGTGCCCAAATGGCTGTCATGTATTTGTGAAAAACATTCTTTATGCCAATAGTTTTCATCTGAAAATCCCCAATCAGATCCACACTTCCCTGAAATTCAGGTGCATCTGGAATTCAAGCCTAGTTTGAAGATGGTAAAATCTGGGCCCCAATTAATTCTGCAGAAATTAAATAATTGTCTTCCAAGGGATTCTGCTTTCATCCAAAATCTGTTAATCAATATTATAGCCCTTTTCATGACCAGACTCAGCTTGTGATCAGCTGTAACACATACACATAACAGATGCATTCTGCTGCACAGATTCACAATCAAGTGCACACGTTTGGACTGAATCCATCTCTAAGAGTAATTCAGCTGTCAGTGAAACATTAGTGGTAAAGAAATATCATTCCAACACCTTATATCTCTTGGAGAACCCATTTCACGAGGCCATTACCCCATTCTCTTTTGCATGCTGCAAGTGATATAGTTTCATAACAAAACCGAAAAGCAGCAGTTTCAATTCTGAGATAAAATTAAGATATTCATTTAAAAATTATAACAAACTGATTTTTTTAACCCTCAGAAATGAAGATGCAATAAGTCACTAATTGCCACACATCTCTAACAGCAATTTACATGCCAATGGATTATGTGGGGTTTTAATAGGTAATTGTTTTGTAATTCAGAAGGCACTGTTGCCATAGCAATCCCTATAATCTGCACCATTATTGAAGGGGCTCCTTGAAGAGAAGCCTACACACGTTCATTGTCATTTTAAGAGATGGGCCCCCAAACTGAAATGTAGACCTAAACATCTTCACACTCCTGAGCATTCAACACCTGGATTCAAGCACTGTGGTCTTGAGCGCACCTCTGTTCTACAGTACTAGAAGAAATGAGACGATATGGTAATAGATCCAGAGTTTGTGGCTTTTGAATTTAAAAAGCTTACCATAGAATTAGCACTTCCTCCGGGAGCAGCTCGGAGTCATCAAAATGTGTCTTGCAGCAGGTTAAAGGCCAATGTGCAGCTTTGACTACAAGACCTGGTCTTGTAGTCAAAGCTGCACTAAGAAATTAGGCCAAGTTAAACTATGACCTGGAGGACTGAGCTTACTGGAAAATGGCATTCTCTTTGATTTAAAGAAAATCATTTATTTGGAACAAATTTCATCCTAAATTAGAGCAAAAAAGGACAAACAATTGATTTTATTTGTTTATTTTTAGTGAAGGAAACTTTCTGAACAGATTTGCAGCTTGTTCCCAGCCACCAAGTTCCCCAGGGAGAAATCTGCCTGAGGGCTGGAAAGCTCCAGAAAACAGAGGTCCAGGGGGTCAGGGAACCGACTCTCTGAACAGCTGCCTCATTTCCCAGGGAGCTGGCTGCCTGGGGAGTAGGACAGCCACAAGAGGCAGCTTATCTGTGCGCAACTCCCCATTGCACAAAGATAAGCAAAAAAAGCATCCAGCCTTGTGCCCAACCTACCTAAATAGTTTCCATCATACCTTTTGATGGGATTGCTACAGGGTTTTCTGACAGAAAAGCAATTTGTTGGCAATTGTTCAACCAGCTTTACTTGAGGAATCACATTAACTGAATTTATCTTGACCATGACTCCTTAGCATTCAAGAGAAGAAAGATGGTCCAGGAGTTTAGGACACTAGTTTGGGAGTTGGAAGACTCAGATTAATTCCCTGCTGTGAGACAAATTTCCTGTGCAGTCAGTATTTGAACGATGGGAAATAGCTGGGCTTTTTGTTTTATTTATGCTTCATGCGGAAGACTAATTATGTTTCCCAAGACCATCAAGCAAACCAAGACAAAATACAGTCCTTGAGCTAGTTACGCCATATAAAGTTACATGCTGAGAACCATCGAAAAAAGCTTTGCCAAGAATAATATTGCTTTGCACCTTGACAGCACCTTTCTGCCAGGATCTCAACATACTTTACAGACACTAATAAAGTCAACATCCATGTCACCCTGTGAGTTAGTGAATTAACATTATACCCATTTCATAGATAGTTATAAGCTAAGGTTACGGGACTGGCTACGTACAGCAACACAGCAAGTACATGTAAGAGTATCCATTGGTCTTATTTTCATGTACACAACCAGCCAAAACACTACTACCAAGCAGGGGGAATGAATCCATTTTGTGAAGAGTGAAGTGGTTGGATGCACAAACCAAAATGCCCACTCTGCACTTGTTATGCATGCAAGCCCCTGTGTTTGCATGGATATTTACTACGTGCCCAAAGTAAATAGTGCATGCATCATCAGCTATCTGCTTCTGCAATTATCTAGTCTGAGGGATGCAAAATCAGAGTTTAGGAAACCTGCTGCAGGGAACCTGAATTTAGTTTTGTAATATCCAATTTTATTGCGTCTCTTTCCAAACTCAGCTAACACAGGTCAAAGAAAGCTGTCATTTTATTAAACCTGTTTGCCACCACCTTCATTTGGTTTTACCAGAGAAAGAAGAAACAGGACAAGCCAGTAATGTAAAAGAAGATCCACCATCAAGGCCACTTGATTTAAACAAGGTCTTTGGTTCTCGAACTCCTAAACCAATTGCACATAGCTGTAATGCCCAGGGTCGCCGCACTTTTTCTTCCTTGATCCAACCATACTATCTTAGACCACACAGTCAAAGAAGCTGTTGACTACCCTTCCCTAGCTAGATGGCTATAGTACTACACACCACTTCCTTGCCAATTCATTTAAGATTTACTTTGAGACACATAGGCTGCAATAGGTACATGAAAACTGCATTATTTAAAATGCATGTGGTGCCCATGTTCCTTCTTTTAGTCTTCCATCTACAGTGACTTTTGCTTCATTCCTACAAAGCAGGGATTCTCAGCAATACATAGTTAAAACCCTCCTGTTAAATGTGCACTCTGCTAAAACACAACTGTGTTCTTTCGTAGCTTCTTTCTCCCAACACGCTGTAAATGTCAAATTGCCCTTCCAACTACTTCACTTCCAAACATTTTAAACACCTTAATGGTTTGCTCACTGAACCATAAAAATTATTTATAAATTCATTTTTCAAAGCATTTACACAAGAGGAAATTTGTAACATGATGTGAAACACAAATTATGATTACTGGAGCATAAAAATTTCTTTGGGTCTGTGTGTCTATAATGAGGGAAAAGCCAACTGCTACTCAGAAGTGGACTCTTATTTTAGGCAATCATTAAACACAAGGCAAGGAGGTAATGAATTATTCTCTCCCAAGTAATTTTTTGAATACACAGCTTGACAGGATAAAGCAATAACTTCTGAGTGGTAATTTGTGTTACATAGTTTTGGTGCAGTTGTAAAAATGATAATCATAGTATTTCATCCAATACCTTTCACTCCCAGTGACAGTAGCTTACACTTTCCGCCCATGTTAACACTAATACCATAGTCTGCTAATCTTGATTACATCCATCCCTGCAACCAATTCTGATCAAGTGGAATTGCCCAACCATGTATATTTCTGGGAAAATTTCTTTGATCAAAGGCTACAAAAGCAAAGACCCAATTAAAAAAGTAAGCAAGTTTAGCAACCTATGGTAACTGGTTAACCACATATCATTCACATATGGGTAGTAGTCTTGGGCCTCACATTCTCCATAGGTCGCAGCAGCTAACATTTAGGTACTGAAAAGGCATATTTTGGATAGGTTTGTTGCATGAGGCATTAAACCATTACAGGAAGATTGTCTCCCCTAACATGTGCATGTGTAACCCAGCAGTCACTGTATGATACACATGACGCACAGTGCTTGATCATAGCTCTCAGCTGAGGAGAATGGCTCTTTAGCTCAAATTAGTTCCTGCTTGCTTGCTTGCATCTGGAAGTCTCAGATTCAGCTCCTGAGGCTCAGCAAGATGCTGGCTGTCATACATGAAAATACAACAAACATCTCTTCTCATCTTTTCCATACAGCACAGACAAATGGTGATATAACTGATCACTGAAGGAATAGATAAATGAAACCCCCAAGAGAATATCACTATGCGGATAAGAAATTTCTACTTGGAAGGTGCTTATTTCTCAGCCCTCAAAACTCACCAGTACTTTTTGGGGCTTGAATTTTAACTCACTCAGACACCAATCAACTCATCTCCCTCCCCTACTTCTGATTTCAGCCCTTGACATTCGTAAGATCAGTGGGTGCATCTACATGTGCACTTTACTGTGGAGCTGACTAATTAGCTCCGCAATAAAGCATCACCATCTACACGTGCACTGGTATTAGGGCACAGCAAATTAATTAGCTACACCATAAGATAGTACTGGTGAGGACATTACTATCTTACAGTGGAGTACTTAACATGTAGATGTTGACAGGGGCTGGCTGGGGCACAAGGATGCTAAAGTGCAAGGGCTGCCTGCCACCTGGCCCTCCACTTTAGCACTTTCATGTTGTTGGGGAAAATTATGTCTTTTTAAACCAAATCCTGAATCTGGCCTAAACAACCACTTCTCCTCAGATTTATCCCCAAAAGGTAAGGTGGATCTTGGCCCTGTCAATATTTGTCACCATTTTAATTAAAAATCACTAAGAGGAAGGCTTGTGGTACCCAAATGAAACAGTTTATTAAAGAACCACAAAACAGCCACTACTTCATTAGTAATAAACATATAAAGAACAACAGTAACACCAGTAACAATTAACACTAAGTATAAACTCTATAAATCCTATAACCAAGACAAAGGGACAGCAATCACGAGAGATATTTATTGGACCACCACTGTCGTCGGCTCTGTCTGCCTCTTCAGACCCAGTGCCGGGGCTTACTTTACCCTATTACCGGTCACTGGTCTTATACAAGGGTATATGACAGAAAGACAGCCCACAAAAGTATCCCTTCCCAAGGTATGGAGGAATACTCACCAAGTACTCAGTGAGGCCGCTACCAAAGCCCTATGCACCTGACAGGAAAAATGTCAGGGAGCCAACCTCTGACTGAATATAGTGGTGTGCTGAGGAGTGGTCTCTGACTGCTCCAGGGATCCTTGCTCCTTGCAGACCACCCAGATTCTGCACAGGATCTATACCCATTCACACAAGCCATCACTCTCTCTCAGTCTCCTCAATCACTGTCTCTCTATCAATCCTTACAGGCCCCCTCACAAGTGTACCCTCACCAACACATAGAGCACCAGACACACACACACACACACCAAGCCCCACTCCCTCTCCAAGCCTCACTTGTGACAGCTGAAAATGATGTCTGTGTGATAAAGGTGCTTGCTGAAGGATCTACGAAGATTAGACTAAGTGTTTTTCTGTCATTTGTTTAAATATTAAGCTATATGTTTCTGCTAAGAGCCTAATTAAAGTTTAAGATATAGTAAGGCCTTGTATAAAGTAAGGCCTAGTCAATTTAGCAAAGCCTTGAAGTAGTAAGGCCCTGTGGCATTTAAAATTAACCTGATCAAAGGAATGCAAGGTTTGTACTGTTATTGGTCAGTCTAAGGACAGTTAAAGTAAAAAGAATCTGAATGGCTGTAAGTTATCAGCACAGCTCAGAAATTATAAATGGGCTGGCACATCTGGAAATCATTCAGAAGGAAGATACAGCTCTTTGAAAGGGATTAATTAGCTGTTAACCTGGATCAGTGGGCCCATGGATCTCAAGGAGCACAAGGATTGAATACCAAGGTCCTTCCCGGTACCTCTCAGACAGTGCTGATCGGGGATGCCTAACTTCACTGAGCTTTGTAGAAAAAGAAACTTGTCATGCATCAGAGGGGACTGCCGATAAGTTGCCAATGTGAATTGTTCTTGTCTGTCATTGTTTGTCTTGTTACTACACGTAGTTGTGTTTTTGTTAAGTCAATAAACCTTTCTTACCTTTCTACCCCCTGACCACACTCTCAATCAATCCCAAACCCTCCACTGGCAGCTGCGACACTCACTCACTCAGTTTGTGTCAATCAAAGCCCTTTATAGGGGTAGTGCACCCGGTATGCCAGGGCTCTGCGTACGGCATGTGGGGGTGCGCACAGCACTCTATTCATTATATTTAGGGGTGTCATATGGAAAATTACCAAATTTAGGACCAGCATGATGTCATTCGTCCTACTTACAGTCTCACCTGTGAATGACCTTACTAACTTGAACTGTCCTGGTCCCATAGGCTAACATGAGCCAGCCATGAGCATCGTAATTTGCTCTCAACAATGTTCCAGCCAGCTCCTCTGCTGCCCAGTGGTGCCACCCAGATCCCAGGGCTGAACCCCAACCCCCAGCCTCCTGCCAGACCAGGGCTGCTCCGCCCCGGCTCAAACTGCTATGGTCCCAGGTGCACATGGAGCAGTTACGTCCAGGAACATCTGGCTGGCACACACTGCACTGGAGTTTATCATGTTGCCTTAATGGCACATATAGATGCACCCAGTCATTACTAATAGTTTGGGAAGTGACACACCATGAAACCACACTGGTTCTTGCCTGAAGACACAGCGTAACTTTACAACTCTAGTCTTGACCCACCCTCATGGTTCACAAACTCCAGTTTATCTTTTGGCAAGGCTTTCCAGAGACTCGGGTTTGTGAAGAAACCCCAAATTAGATCTCTTGTTTGGGGTATAAAGAAGTTGTGTGAAGGCAAGTCATTTTTAGAGGCAACACTGGTTAACTGTCTCCCTCCAGTGGCTACTCTACAGAGAGCTTCCTATAAACCTGAGCAGTTACAGCTCTTCACTGAAGTGGTAAAACCTGTGTTTTTAGCATTAATGGACTGGGATTCTATTCCCTGATGACCAGCACCGAGTGCATCATATTTATTTTACAATTCATACCAACTCACACTCCCTAGGTAAGCCATTATCTGCCAGATTCATAACACAGACTTCAGTAATAGCCTTTGCGTAAGGAAAAGCCACATAAAGCAGCTGCCTGCAAACTCGGATGGAAACACTGATGACCTAAATCACCCATGCCTGGTATATAAATGAAAAGCAACAAACAGACCAGGAATTGATCCCTAGAGAACGCTGGTTGTGATTCGCTGTTGAAGATGAAAAGCTGTCTATGTAAGCAAATTGTTTATGGTCCGTTAACTGAAAGCAAAACCAATGGAGTGCAGAAGATGTAATTCCAGCTGAGGGCTCAGTCTTACAAAGAAATGTGTTTGGCACCAGTACTGTAACCCTTACTCTCTGGAGCAGTGCCCCCAAGTTACACGAACACTGAAGGACTGCAGAGCTTGGCATTTTTTGGCCCAATCCAGTACCAGCTGAAGTTACAGCGGGTAGGATGAGAAATGCACTTTGTCATCTTTGCAGTCTAAAGTAGCAGAGAAGTTCCAGTGTTTGAATCAAGCCTGACTTGTATCCAACTGTTTTTCTACACTATATACCTGCTACCTTTACAATGACCTAGATGTAGCTCAGTCAGGCCTTGCTCATTCAGGACCCAAGCAAAGCCTGGTTTGGTTCCCATTGATTCCAGCATTGATTGAACCAGGGTCTCGGGGAGGCTGCAAGCAGGCTGAGGTTCATCATAGTGACCCGCAGCACTGCCTAAAGCAGGGAAACACAGCCACCAACTCCACATCTGAGGGCAGACCTCCACTTTTTCCCTTGGTCCACATCTTTGGCTCTCTTCCACCCCTGCTAGGCTTGAACACAACCTGGATGGAACTGGGGCACTTGGAAACTCAGGGGTTTAGGTGCTCTGATTCTGTGGCAATGGGCATAGAGACCTCCCATTATCCTAAGGGTTTTTTAATCTTTAATCAGCTCTTTGGCTCACCAGCCAGCCTTTCCCAGTTTATTTTCAGACAGCCTCATTAGGTTCAACCTTGCATTCCTTTGCTAATATAAGAAGCTAGTATTTTCAGTGCTGAAATGACAGCTGCACGACACTGAGCACTAGAGAAATAAAACATCTGTCTGCTTGGTACATTCGTATGGGCAGATGGGAGTCATGGGGATCTCACTAATAACCCCTGATATGTTTTCATGCTCACCTGGCCCCTTTACAGCTTCTTTTATTGCACCACCCCTTCCTACTTTGAAATTTCAGGTTTAAAATCAACAATCCTGTGGCATTTGTACACAGGTTCAAAATAATTGGTTACATTATCAGACACTGGGAAAGGACAAAATAGACCAGCAAGAGCTTCAATCTGTCTCTGGCTTTTGGGAGGGGATTTAAATGATGCTATAAAATGAAATGATCAGTGAAATAAAATAAATGTTTCAAGTCCATTCTCCTACTGATCGTTTAACTAAATTTCAGAGTTTGCACACCCCTCCATGGGGCCTAATTAAACTGGTCTCTGCAGATTTTATACGACAATAAATAAATAAAAAAATAAATCAGAGCTCACTTCATAATTGAAGATGTATTAATAAGGATTTAGCGTTATGAAGCATTCCAACAAAAATCTTATAAAGGATGAAAAATAGGACACTTGAGTTTTAGTAATATCCGTAACTGGCATTAAGTAGTAAATAAAAATAAATAAATAAATAAAACAACGCAAGTATTGGGCACAATGATAAGCCAGGAAGAAGGTTTGCTTCATCTAGATAGCTGTCTGAAGAAAGAATGACAAAGATATGAAAAAAACTAAGGATTTCATGCCTTGCCTGGGACATACATATATAAAAAAAGCCAGCTGTTCTAATTATTTTTGAAGTCGATGACATTTATCTTATTACTAAATTAATGCCGATGGCAGATAGGAAAGAAATGATTGCCAAGCCAGCTTTAAGCAATTCTCAAATATATCTTTAAGGACATTGTCTAAATGTCTGCATCTACAAAAGAGGGAAATTCACAGGCTGAATCCGATCTTAATAAGCAGGAAATCATAGCTGCCTTTTTTCCCCATGTTTTCTTCTTATTAGATTTGCAGTGGTGTCACATCTGATGTCACGCCACTCTGCACTGACCTTCAGCAACTTTATGGCCCCCGAAAACAAGAGATGCTTTTGGAAATTATTAATTCTTGAAGAGATGCATTTCCATTCACAGGATGTTGATAAATACCTTTCTGAAAATACTAGTTTTCCCGGTTGGGAACCTCTCTGAAAATACTAGTTTCCAGGTTGGAAACACCTTAAAATGTTCCATTCTTCAGTGGTAGTGCACACTCGCTTCTCTGCAAATAAGGCCACCAACTCGATAATCCCCCAAATCACTTGTTTTTGAACATCTTGGCCATCATTATTTATCACAGAACTATCTGACATAGTCTATTCATTTCAGCCACTGGTGCCGCTGAATTACTGTAAACAGCTCCCAGAAACTATGTTTACAGGATTAGAACTGATGCAGCTAATACCAGCGAGGCTGCATTGGGGTAAGCCAAGCTGACATTAGGGGGTTGCTTTGCAGCACTGGCATGAACAAAGGTATTCAGGTCTCAGTCCCACATCTCTCAAGCTAGAAGCCAAACCTTCACTGATGTCAACAGTGCTTAATCGGAGAGGTTTTCACAGGACTAAATTAGCATCGAGGAGAGTCAGGACTAGATATGCCAAACGTGCTTTTGAAACACTTCTCCCCATTAACTGAAAGTCTATTTCAAATGTTAGTTAATTATTCCTCGTAAGCCTAGCGAGAGACTCAGCATGTATTATCTGAATTGTACATTTCGTAGCTCAGGAAATCACTATATATTCAGAAGGCCAAAGACTGCTTCCAGGTTTTCAAATCTTTAAAAGAGTTATTACTGTTATGGTTGTTGTTATAAATAACAAAGAAATTGGAAGCCTCAAACCACATGAACTCCAGGGCCGCAATGCAAGTAAAACTAAAAGGATGTGGGTTTTTTTTTTTTTTTTTTCCCATTTAAACTCAAATTCTATGTTAACAAATGCCTAAGCCTTATTGCAAGTTGACAGGAGTTAGGCTCCTAAGCAACTTAGGCCATTTTGAGAATTTTGCTCTGTGCAGCCAGTCCCCTTTTGAAAACCCCAGCCCCGGCCTGAGGGCTTAGAAAAGTTCATGTCACTGACAAGGCATTCAGGAGAGCTACAAATCCACTGCTCTGATGTGTGATCAGAGGATTACAGCTGTTCTACTCTTTAAGGATCATATCACACTGGTATCTAAGCACCACCTAAGTATGGCTTGTGATAAATTGTTACCGTCCACATGATATAGACAGTCTTGACCCTGCATCGCTGAAGTCAATAGAAGTTTTGCCATTAACTTCAACAGGAGCCAGACAGGGGCCATACAGAATAAATAACAGAGCTATGTGTCACTATAATTCTATCAAAGGGTTTCTGGCAACATCACAAACTGAGAAAGTAAAGCTCATATCGCCGATAACCTAAGAATGGAGTTTTGGACCCCATGTAATTCAGAATCCTGCAAATACACATACTTTCCTCTTTATATGTCACCACTGAATTTGGCTTCTTGACCCAGGCCCTGTTCAGTGATCCTCTTAATTTTGCACCCTCCCTCGTCCTCCATTGTCTCTCTTTCCTCCTATTACTTGTGCACGAGTGTCTGTCTCACTATGCCTATATGCAACTTTCCTTCAGTGTCTTTCTGGCTATCTCAGTTTGTGCATAGTTTTCTGTCTCTGTGTGCAGCCCAGCCCCCTGGAAAGATTCTGCTGACCCACCCCAGGCTCCTGCTGTCATCTCTAGTCCACTCCAGTAACACTGTGACTAAAGTGTTTCAGCTTTTCCACAGCTGGAGCACAATGGTAGTGGCACATGTGGTAATTATCTGAATTTCCTAATCTCACAGGTGATAGCACACCTGTGAAATGGGGGGGGAGAAGGGGGGTTGCGTGTTAATTTTTATTTACAACTGTATTTTGTTTTGGGCGCCTAAAGAAAATGGAAAGTATTTCTGCCAGTGCAATTAGCATTTTAAGTTCATTGCTTCTCATGTTTTCCAGTGAACCCCTTCCTTGTTGAGAACTTCTGGGAGCTGGATCAGCTACAACAGAATCGCTCCCGCTGCTTTTCTAAGTACATGGGAGTAGGCCTGTGTGAAGCAGCTAGCATTCGCTTCGGATTCGGCGGATACAGATTCGATTTGGTGATTTGAATCACTGTTCCGAATCGATTCGGCCAAATCTGATTCGGAGATTTGGCTGCTGCCAAACCGGCTGAATCTCCAAATTGGCCCTATTCCCAGTCTGCTCTCAATGGCTGCCGTGCCCACTCTCCCAGCTCCTGGCTCTTAAAATAAATAAAAAAGCCCACACTCATGGGCTGCTGCACTGCGTGGGGGGCTCTGCCGCAAGGCCTCCAACCCCCACCTGTCCTCCCGGCCCCACCACGGCTGCCCTACCTGCCCAGCTCCCAGCCCTTTAAAAAAAAATTCCCTGACTCACTGGCTGCTGCCAGGTGGGGGGGCGATCCCCACTACCCCCATTGCCCCATGCTGCATGGAGGGGGGAGGGTTTCCACAAGCCCCAAAAGCCCTGAGTCCACTGCAGCAGCCAGTGAGTTGGGGATTTTTCTTAAAGAGCTGGGAGCTGGGCTGGGCATGGCAGCCATGGGGTGGGGGGCGGGAGTGCAGGCAGCAGTCGGGGGATGCTCAGGGGGCTGGGAGAGCAGGCAGGGGATGGGGGCTGGCAG
>NW_017729020.1:1326950-1332539 GCF_001723915.1 Gavialis gangeticus | reverse complement strand
GGTCCCCTCCCCCCTGTTCCAGTCCCCCCTCCCCCACCCCCTACTTACCAGCATGGAGTCTAGGTCCAGCTCCCTGCTGCAGTGAGCAGGGACTGCCTGAATCACTGAAGCTCTCCAAATGGATTGATTCAGAGAGCTTCGAATCAATTTAAACCTTCTAACTGGTCTTCTGATTTGATTCAGATTCAGAGATTCGGCCACCGAATTGGGCCAAATCTCCTCCAAATCGAATCAGCACCCAAAGCTTTGCACAGTCCTACATGGGAGATGCCCTATGCAACTTGTACCATGAACAGTAACAAACAGGATCTTCCTTTTGTCATTGTGTGCATGAAGTGCAAGTGAAATAACATCAAGTATTTATGTTTTAATTAGTGCCAAACAAATTGCTGCACACATTCCAAAGTATCTTGTTTTGTGACCTAACCCCTATCAGACTTGCTTAGTTTTTCACTTTTATGTTACATGGGTAAAAGAGAATACTGAAGGAAAAAAGGAATGGAAATGAAAAGTAACCCACACCCCGCACACATGCTTAATCGTCATATCACCAAGAGAGCAGAAACCATTCTGAGAGCTAGTAACATGCAAAAATACAACATTTCAGCAGCTCTGACCACCGCAATTAAAAAATTCAGATCTAAGCACAGATTTCACTGTTAACCCTTAAGAGAGGACTGGCAAACCATGGACGCATGTCAGGCAAAACAAATACATGACACCTGGTTTCACCGGCATCATCTTACTTCAAAATATTATTTCCGCCCTCTCCTCAAGCCTTCAGTTGCAATCTAGGATCCCCAAGCAGGTAAAAAAATGTAAAACGCTTAAGGTCCAAGACTTATAAATAGCTCTGGTCCCTAACAATTAAGAAACTTGCCTTAAAAATGTAATTTTGCATTTTCAATGGACCACCAGGGAAAATAAAAACTTCAAAACTCAGTAGAAACAAATGTGTGATTACTGAGGCAGCCGACATATCTGAGTAGAGCTGCTGTGTGATGAATATTACTACTGACTTGCTATGGATGGGGAGCTATCTCATTTCTATAATGTGTTCTTAATATGTTACAACTGTAATAGCTGAGCAGTCTCCCATGCCTTGTCCTCTTTCAGAGATATTCAGAGACCGCAGCAGGCAAAAACAGCTGATAAGGGCTTTTTCAGAAGAACTCATCAGCCACATCAGCACCTAAAAAAGGCCAGATTTTTTTAAAACTTCTCAGTACCCAATATGCTGAGCAATTTTGTAAACTCTGGGCAGATACCATGACACCAAAAAAATGGGAAAATGCACGAGGTGTTCTTTTGAAAACAAGGTCCCAATCACAGGACATTTTTAACGTATAGGCCCTAACCCATGTGCAGACCTAAGCTAAAGTTCTCTCTCAAACTAGTATTGCTAAGAAGCACAGGTGAGGTGCAAGCCACCTGTCGGTGGGCCCTTTGTATTGGAGGAGGAATCCAATTACAAAAGATATTTCTGCAACACCCGTCCAAGACCAGCACAGGCAAAGTGAAGGGAACATTGCTAGGGTGCCCTGTTCACCTGGCTGTTAAGATGGTCCTTGAAAAAGGGCTGTCAAGCAGCAGAAATCAGTGCAGCCTTATGGCTGCTCCACCCCTTGGAAACCACTTCAGTATCTGGGCCTTAGTTTGCAAAGGCTCCCCATTCTATGAAAACTGCTTTTAAATTCACACTTTAGCCTCTGATCCCAGGCTGGCATGCAGAAAGACAAAACAATGCTTTCTCTCATCTTTTTTTCACAATATAATCCTCAGCACAAGCTGTGCGTCTCTCACCTGGGAGAAAACGAAGCCCCTGGCCACAGGGGAGACGAGACTGCACACTGCAATTTGTCAGCCCAAAGTGGCATAGCTTGACATGTGAGGCTTGTGATATTTCCTGAGTTGCCAAGGTGGAAATAGGCATGGTGTCACCAGGCATAATCCCTTACCCTTTCTGTTCCCACATAGGTTAGCTGATTAACATGAACAAATGTCTACAGTGAGACAGCATCCATCACCCAAGGAACTCAAAGTGCTTTGAATACTTTTGGGTATGACATGTCTCAGCATCTCACACCTGTGCCTGCCCCAAGTGCAAGACATTGGGAAACTGAGACATTTCACCATTACTGCCCTCACAAAGGGTTTTATTTGCAGAAGCTCACTTCAGAGCTCCACAAGAGATGGCAGCCTTTGCTGATCTAGCTCAAGGCCCTCTTACGGGCCAGTCCTGCCATAGACTTGATTCTTTGGCCCCTTTCTGCCACTGCATGAAAACCTTGAGGATTCCTGTTGTCTGACATACCTTGGGAGTCGGCTTGTCTCAAAGTCCAAGTGAATCATCCAAGGTCACGCACTGAGTTTGAAAGTCAGTGACAGAGCTGGGAACAGAACTGGTCTCCTGGCAGGTAGCTCCATGTTCGCATCTTAAGTTAGTACCACCAAGCGTCACCCAGGAACACTGGAGATGTGCAATGTGCCAACTCCAGTTATTTTACTGTAACATCTAAAAACAAACATCTTTTTATCTGATTGCCTATACAGCTGACTGGCAGTGTCATGCTCTGCTTTGAAAAATACTTGCTGTGCTTTAGGTTTTTTAAATGTTATGAAAGATCAGGTAAACTACGTCCACTGACGGCTGCTTAGCATTTATTTTTCTTGCAAGTCCTAAACCTGGGATTCTCATTGTTAAGTCAGTCTCCTCATTGGCAGTATAAAGACAGACCTTTTGGTTTTTTCCTTCAGCTATCAGCAGTAAAGATAAATTCACTAAAATTACATAGAAATTGTTCTGAAATATTCCCTGCACAACCTGAATTTCCTGAAGTAGAAACACTCATGCACACTCACATATTACATGTCTTAATATGACATTATGTTATATTATAGTCCCTTAAACGTGCATATCATTATTCACAAGCACATCACTCTTTCTGTTGTCTTGTTTGCTCCAGTTTATATTGGAGTTTTAAATGGCTATACAAATATTCAATTTATAGAAATATTCACTTTCTGTCTTCTACAATTGCTGCATGCTGTTAACCAGCTGCTGTGTTTCTCAGAAGTGGTGCTGAAGTGAACTATAACTACACACACACTGATCACTTTACCATGACCAGTTCTGTAATGCAACACGAGTCCAGGTCTCACTACAAAAAGATAATGATCTGACATTCACTCTTTTGTACATCTGAACTGGAATTAATCAGAGATGGATTCCAAAGCTTTACAGTTTTTACAGAAAACTATTCTCTGCCCTTTTATGAAGTGCAGCTATTGTGGTCCACCCAAAAACTGGCCATGGCAAATAATCAATTTATCTCATTCACTTCTCTACCATTTTTTGAAGGGAGCACAATAGCTATTTAACAGCACACAACAGTCATTTCAGACAGAAACTGAAGGTTTCTGCAGCCAGTTTTGAACTCCAATACAACCTGAGGCAAACAGGACAAGAGAGAGGATGATGTGCATGTGGATAATGATGCAGATAGAGGCTCAAGAGACTGAAGACAATTTCCCTGCTCTCCCACAAACTCCCTGTGTGACCTTGGGCAATTCAAACACTTCAATGAAACGATGACAATTTTCACTGGTCCAGGAGCTGACCCTATGAATCTGTGTTCATCCATACGAGGAACAGTAAAATCTCCCCCAACATTTGTCTGCTGCGTCTAGTTTGATTCTAAGCTCCTTGAGGAAAAGTCTCTTGTACTATGTGCTGATCTGGTTCTTGGCTGAATGGGGCTCTGACCAGAGTTTGGGTTAATAAGCACAGCTAATACATAACTATGACAAAACTGGAATTTGCCACAGATATCAGGTATCCTCTAAATTTACAAAAAAGGGATATCTTTAATGACAGAATTAAAACTGTAGTTCTCTGTCTAAACATCAGAAAAATACACCTCTTCCATATTTTGCCCTCTAACACAGCCGGGTATGAATGTTTCAAGTTTTATCAATACTTTGAGCAACAGAAACCCAATACTCTGGGCAACAGAAACCCTTTGTCTAAGGTAGAGTGACTCAAGTAAAAGCCAACTGCACGGCTCGAAGAGAAGCTTACCACATTATTCCAAGCTCTGGAAACTCTGGCATTTTCACTTTCCCTGGGTGTTGGATGACAAACTTAGCACTTGTCGAAGCCAAAAGTTGTTTCATTCACACCCTAACCAGAGCACTTGGAAATGAGTTTATGAGATTATGGCTGCTGCAGATTAATCCATGTACAGATGATTAACAGTTTAGCCAGCTTTCTTTTTTGTGACTAACTACAGTTAATTTCCCTAATGCCTTCAATAGTGCACTGTCCAGGTTAAACAGGAGCTTAATTGCTCCTTCACTCTCCATGTTCTTTTCTACATCTGGAATATAACCTTGGACTCCTTCGCACTGCCAGATTATTATACTGAAGAATACAGCCCTTGAAATAGAAGTACAGCATTAGGCAGATGGCTGAGAGCCTTTCTATATTTCTTTTACATATTAACTTAAACAAGTCCGAATGAAAGAGAAATTTGGTTACTGTATAGCTGTCTTTTTCACCCCTCTGAACTTTTTTTTTCTGTCCCTTATGTCTCTAAAGGAGTCCCAGATGTTCAGTTTATGCTTAGGGAGGGGGTAATACATTACAGAACACTTCTGAAACCAACATTATGGACCGAATTTTTAGCTCCGAGACATCCAGTCTCTCAAAGGGTTATGTATGTAGCAAAAATGGATCCTCTAACATTGTTTTTGGAACCACATTGCTGCCCCAGAAAAATCCCACGGAGCCTGTGTTCTGCTGCAAGGAAATCTGAGTCCAGACTGGTACTGGGTAAGGTCAATACAGCAAAGTACTTAATAGAAGAAGACTTGACTTTAAGCATAGACATAAAACAAACTGAGTTGCATAATATGGCTGTAAAAGTCTGAATGGATCCATGTGTATAGATATATCAAAACAGCTAAATATTAACATCTGGGCTTAAGATGTTAAGATGAAACTTGCAGCTGGTTTCATTCTCTTTGTGTAATGGGGCAGACCCAAACTCCCAGATCCCAAACACTATCTAACGTGGATGCAGAAGTGAAACCCAAAGAATGGACTCGTCTCTAGCTTTGATTAGCAGCTATCGTTATTTATATGGCAGTAGTGACTAGGGCTGAAAGAATACAAGGGCCCCATCATGAGGCACGCACAAGGCCCCTGCTCTAAGGAGCTTATGTCCAGAGTGGGCAAAGTCCGGCCATGGGCCAGATCCAGCCAGCAGTAGACTCCATTTCCCAGTAGTCCCTGCCTGTATGGCTGGGGCCAGTTTCCATGGAGACCCCAGCAGCAGCAGCTCCTCTGTGATAGCGTAGGGACGGGGTGCCCGTGGAGACCAGCCCCAGCAGCACTGGCAGACAGCAGCGGTGCCAGCCTCCTCCTGGTGTTGGGGACTGAGAAGAGGGTGTGCTGTGGGCAGGACCGGGACAGGCTCAGCTGCCACCACCTGTGCAAGGTGGGCAGCAGCAGTAGCGGTGGTGGCGCCGCTAGGACGGGTGGCTACAGGGGGCGCAGGGAATTTTGGGGTGGCTATAGGGCCCCCC
>NW_017729020.1:1317543-1321950 GCF_001723915.1 Gavialis gangeticus | reverse complement strand
ACCGGGACAGGCTCAGCTGCCACCACCTGTGCAAGGTGGGCAGCAGCAGTAGCGGTGGTGGCGCCGCTAGGACGGGTGGCTACAGGGGGCGCAGGGAATTTTGGGGTGGCTATAGGGCCCCCCCCCCCACAAGGCAACCCTAGCATCGCCCTGCTGGCAGGGCATACAGCAGGGCTGGCAGCTGCTCGGAGCTGGGCTGGGATCTTGCAGTGGTGACAGCATGGTCCAGAGCGAAAGCAGAGCCACAGCCTGCATAACCTGGGCAGGGACATGCAGGCAACAGATCACGGCTCTTCTCTGTCTCCAGATAACACCATCACCGCCACAAGATCCCATCCCTGCTCCAGAGCAGTTCTGCGCCCTACTTGCGCTGCTTGGGCCGGTCTCGTGTTATCACAGCGCGGCTGCTGCTGGGGTCTCCACAGAAACTGGTCCCAGCCACATGGGCAGGGGCTGCTGGGAAATGGAATCCAGCCAACAGCCAAATCCACCATTTTGCCCACCCCTGACTTGCATCTAAATAGACAGTATAGACTATGCGAGAGAAAGGAAGGATTATCATTCCTTCTTTAGAGACATTAAGTGTCCTGATCAGGGTCTCACAGACCTTATGTGGCAAATCTGACCCCCTCCAACACTAATCATCTTCTCTACTCCCTCAGAAGTCCCAGATATCCGTTTCCCAAAAAAACCCCATCTCATCTCCTTGAGTTTGACTTATCATTTCTATGAATCACATTCTGCTCTTTGGCTTCTGCAGTGTATAAAACGTATGCAAGTGCATCAACTTGTTTCCAGCAAAAAATTGCTACATACCCAAACAGTGATTTCTTGAAGTACAGGACAAGTATATGTGATTTCAAACATTTGGCAAGGTGCGGATACATCGTGACAGCATGCTAAATTCATTATTCAGTATACCACAAAGTGTGTGACAAGCCAAAGTGACAACTTATACTTTATTTACCCTTCAGTCAGGAAAGCTACTATTAATACAGGGACTTACCTGCTGAAGAGATCTTCAGCAGAGATCCTGCTCACTTGGGCAGGAAAAACAGGGGTGAAACCTCAACACCTGACATTTCTTCTTCAACATAGATATGGTTATCTTGTATCTTATGAACCCAGATAAGACGAGAGCTCTACCAGCCATCCCAGCCTTTTGAAATACCTGTAGGGGAGAAGGCAGAGACTTTGCAAAGTGACTTAAGATAATTTTAAAGGGCTCCTGTACACATGCAGGGAGCCAGTTCTGATGCGCTGGATTTCCAGCACATCAGAACAGACTTAATTAATCAACTCTGCCGGAACACAGAAATAAATGCGCTCCAGAAGACTCTGGTGTCACATGTAAGAGCATCCCCATGCCAAAAAATGGCAGCGGGGTGCTTTGAACTTAAGCTGGTTCAATGAGCTTTATCTCAAAGCACCCCACTGCCATTTTTCATCATAGGGGATGCTTATGCACATTACGGTCGGATGCTTTTAATTAGCACGGCTTACTAATTAAAGTGCCCCCCTTTCCCCCACACCTCCCAGAGCACATGTAAAAATGCCCAAACATACTAAGATACAGTCTTCACTACAAAATAGAGATTTTAATGGGCAAAAGAGCAGCACATTTGAATGCAATTAGAAACGAAAGCTGAGAAATGAAAGCTCTTTTATAGGAAGAATAAGTCAACATGGGTTTCTAGTCTTTTTGCCATCATATTTGTAATTATTTTTTTACTATTTGCCAGAATTTGGATGCAACACACACTAACACTGGGATTCCAACAGCAGACCATAATCTAGCAAGAAATTTCTGCTGCAGAATCATATGCATCATAATAATTTTCCTTAGAACACTTTTTTGTATACAAATTTACTGTAACAAGTATTGTACCAACACTAATACAGGGGGTTAACTAATGGGCATGGGAATCTTTTTTTTTTTTGGTGGGAATTTGACATTTCCACACACAAACACACACACACAAATATTCTTAAAATTGATAGTCAACTCTAAGTTATATGACTTTCTGTATTCTGGTAGCATCTCAAGATCCTTACCAGCTACCGATTTCTACTCTTTGAAATCAGGAGCTTCATTTTTGTATTGTGTTTGTATAGCACATGGGAAAGAGTCTGATAAATTAATTAAACCTTACTTCACAAGTATTTCCACTGAGTTATGCCACAAAAAAAACAATGGGAACCCTCACATGTGGGATCCAAGTTGCAGGTACTCACCTGACATGAATATATATCAGAAACTAGCTCATAGGAAGAAGTCCTTGTAAAAAGAAGAAAAAGGACATTTCATTAGAAAGTTACACATATAAAGAAACATTTTTGCTAAACAATTAGATAAGTCTCAATAAGCTAGCAGTACTTCATAGATTGTCAGTCAAATATATGGCCCTTTCTGTAATCACTTAATATGTCAAAGAAGACAACCTACAACACAACCTCACACTGTGGCACTTCAATACAAAAAATGGTATTTTCAGATGATCAAGGAAACAATGCAAAATATTAAATTATTGAAATTTAATTCTGTTTCATAACCTCCAAGTATAGAGCATAACAAATGTTTTTCTTTATTTGGGAAGTGATACACATTAGCATATCTTTCAAGGCACCTTGAGAAATACTATTTCTCATTGACTTGTTCCCTAGGCATTTTCTAGATGCTACTGTATTCCATTAGGAGAATACTAAAAAACATACATCACATACACATAGCGGATTTGTAGACTTACTCCTCCTGTCTTGAGCTTCCTTTTTTCAGTTAAAATAAATAATAACTCCTGAAGAGATGGGAACAAATGCCAATGTAGGTCCTAATGGAATATCTTCAGATCAACCCTAGGTTAATAGAGCAGCACACACTCAACAGAAGACTATTTTTAGGTCATCTCATGTAACTAAACATTACAAATCTTGCCAAACTAAATGGAAGAGACCTTTTAATATGTATTTATTAAGTACTTCCAAAGGCAGGCCAAATTCTGAGACTCCTTCCAATCTGCTGTTTTGTCTCCTTCCCTAATAACCTTACTAAATTTCAATACAGCTGGGTAGGGCAGAGAACACAAAAGGCTGAAATTTGTGTCACAAAATAGATAAAGTTTACCAGCTCTGGTTCCCCCTACCATCTTTCTAAATAAGAACTGGCTATGCTAAATTGCAATATAGAATAGCATTCTATCTAGTTCTAGAAAAGAAAAAAAAATATTCTGTCAAGAGTAATCTGCCGCTGCTGGAAGGAATGCAAAACCCCTTGTAAGTATCCCAGATGCTTCCTTTCAGCTATACTTGGTCAAGAAGCAGACCTCCATTTTTCACTTTATTACATTTCGCTATTACAGAAGCCCTCAACAATTCTGCAGCAGAGCTAAGGAAAAGGGTGTTAATGGAAACGGCCAAAAGAAAGCTTTTCACTTTCCTGATGCAGCAAAGCACTTGAGCACATTCAGACCCATCACTGGTCAGCACTCCACTTCATATCTAATCCAAAGCTCACCGAAGTCAAGAAGAGTTATTCCACTGACTTCAATCCATTTAGATCCAGCTAGCTCTCAAAGACGAGCTTAACCAGAAGCACATGTTTAAGCCATAAGACATCTCCTCAACAGCACTAAAGGCATAAACCACTTTTCCACTCCCTCCAGTGCAGCGGTATCAACCAAAGACAAGTTGGGGGGTTTTACTGATAATCTGCAAACTTCTTAAAGACAGCTATTTTTTTTTTTTTTTACTGACATCTGTTACAAAGTAGACAGTCCTCGATCCTCTGAATCATGGTGCAGGCATAAGAGGTGCCTGATGAATCTGTTTGCATGGAATCCGGCAACCATCACACCAAGACCTTTGACACGTCTGCCTAGGCAAGAGTATGGAGAAGTGGAGGCCACCTAAGACGCACTATCCCCACTTTAGACCCCTGAGACAGAATCCAAAGGCCAGACCGAGTCCAGGCATTCAGTGCCCTGATGGTTGTAGCTTCTGCCAGAGAGCAAGAGCTAAGAACTGCTGCGGACTCAGCAGAAATGCCTCAGCAAGGGCATGTTTCTGTCAGGGTGAGGTATTCTCTAACCAAGGAGTACCCACAAGGCAGTGGAGGCTAGGATTTTGAGGCACACTATACTCCCCCGACTCTGGAAGTTGCAACACTGTGGTATTTTATAGGAGCATCCCCATCACGAATAGTCTCACCATGCTGCCACCAGGCCCTCCAGTTAGATGCAGTTTACAGTCATACCAAAGACCATGTGTTACATAATGTGCATGTAACCCTTCTGCCAGGCCTTGGACAAGGGCTGGGTTCAAATTTAAGTGTTGAACACCAACAATACTACAAAAGTTTGGTTGTCAGTAAAAGTTTGCAAATTATCAATAAATAAAATGTTTTGGAGATGA
>NW_017729020.1:1304133-1312543 GCF_001723915.1 Gavialis gangeticus | reverse complement strand
CTGACTATTAGTGTGGTATCAATGAGGACCACAGCATGACAACCCTGCTTGACTGCAGTAATATTTTTATCCATGGTATCCCCACCCCAGGGGTCCCCTTCTTATTCCTGAATCCTGATGCCCCTGACTGCACTCCACATCATGCTGACCCCCACAGCCCACCCCCCAACCTTACCCCCGCAGTCCTGCCCCCCATCCAGACACAGACCCCCAACCAAGGGCTACAGTCTGCTTACCCGCAGCCCAATGCCCTGAGAGAATGCTTGATGCAAGGTGCTGTGCTCCCATTCAGACGTCAGGTTTCGCTGCTCTGCTGTCTGTTCTTCAACATCCAACCTTGTTCAGAGATGGAGCTTCAATCAAGTTCCTGGTCACTTATTTTTTATTTTTTTATAGATGGCTCCATTTTTTTTTAACAGACTTTACAGACAAGCATTTTTAGCCTGTTTTTTTTATTGCTGTTGTTGTAGTTTGGGTTTTTTTAATGACATTCAATGAAGTTATGTACAGTTAGCAACCCTGCTCCACTGACTTGCCCAAAAGATACTGGATGAAGCTCAAGGTCTCAGTTCTTTATCTTCAGGATATCATAGTGCTTAGGGTCAGAAGGGACCTAAACAGATCATCACGTCCGACCCCCTGCCCTTTGGGTACTATGATCTTCAAGACATTAAATCTTCATGATCAAGGCTGTGCTCTTCTGCTTCTCTCCTCTGGCACCGTGGGACTTGGTACAGTAAGGGTAACGCTCATCTGCAGCACAGTTGTGGAATGAACTCCAACAGGAATTAAGGACTGTGAACTACTTCTCCACCTTCCATTCTAACGGCATGTCTCTGACCTTTCCTTCTCTACCATAAACAGGTAGCTATGCATGTATATGCTATTTAAAAAAACAACCCAAAACAAGACAAATCACTGCACAACCTTCCTTCCCTGGGAAGCAGATGAGAGAATCTACACATGACAGATACTTGTCATGCTGCTTAAGGCACTGAGACTGTGGTATGGTGAGCATGGTATAAAATATGTAAAATAAAATTCTGTATAGAATGGAATAGACTTTAAGGAAAAGTACAGGGAGACTGTGTTTTGCTCAACTGGGACATAAGACTACTACTACTAACATAGCTTGTGCTTCTGTTTTCATATTGCTGTTTCAAATACCAGGATCAGCAAAGGCGGCAGCAGCAACAGTGGCAATTAGGACTTGATAGACAAAAAGGGATGACAAGTTCAGGTTTACATACCCAGCAAACTCTTACCTTTGAAGCTATTTCAAGTATTAATCTGGCCCCACACTACCATCATATGTCTATTGGGTTACCAGATGGGCTATCCCTCCTCTCTAAATCTCATGCCTTCCTGGAAGCAACACGCTTTTGTATATACTTGGTTCAGTGACCCTCTGTAAGTACACAGTAGTAATACCTATTTGAACAAGAAGATAATAAAAAAGTCTGCCTATTTTTTCATGGATCAAGTCCTTCAAGTCAAGCAGGCAGAGATCTGCTTGTGTGTTTCCCACTTCATCTGCTGCATACCTGTTAAATTGCCCATTATGGCCATGTCCACATGAGCATGGAAGTCTGGCTCCCCAGAGACAACTAGCAGCAGGACACCTTGTGCTGCCACCAGTTGTCCCTGGGGAACGCCTGTGCCATGTGCTCTCTGGCACATGGCAGGGTACCCTGTGCACTAAACTGGCCCCAGCAGCCTTACCTGGGGTCCTGGGGGCCTCCTTGGGCTGCAGCAGTGATGATCCTGCCACGCAGAACCTGGCTGGGAGCCGGAGTGTGGCACCAGCCAGCCAGGCTCCAGTTTTGAACTGTGCACACTGCCCCTGCGTGTGCCGCTCCGCTTTTTTTGCGTGGCTTTTTTTGTACCCCTGGGTATCCAAGTGTCAAACTCTCCTCCCCCTCCCCAAATGCACTGTTCCCTCGCACTGTGGAGAAAATCTGAATGTGCAGCATGTGGTGCCACATAGACCACATGGCCGTGTTCATCTGGACATGGCCTATCTAGCCAACATTTAAAGTTGGTGGATTATGTTAATAAAGATAAAGTAGCTATCTGCTCCCCTCTGCTAAGCAAAATGGAGGGGAACTGAACTAAAGCACTTCTTCCAGACAGGACACAGGCTGCATGTGAGGAGGAGCCACATCCATCCTGTTTCTCACCCAGACTCTACATGCTTAGTACCAGACTAACCAGAGACCCACCCAGGTGTCACAGCTCAGATATGAACTATCGTGAACTCTGAGAATGTTTTTAAATGAACACCTTGGACCAATCTCCAATATTAACCAAGTAAGTGGTAGTCTGTATTTATTGATTTAGGACCTGACTTAAGTGTCTATGCTCACAGTAAGCAGTACACTTGGCTTCAGTACTACTCAAAATAAAGAGGACTATTTGGCTATTCCAGGTGCCCAGCCACTGCTAGAGGCAGGGATTTTGGGGACTAGATAGACCACAGGCTAGCACGATCCATTCTGGCAGTTATGTTCTTCTGCTGGGTGCCCATAAGTCTGCCAGACAACAGTATCCCAGACATGGTTATGAGTTGCAACCATCACAAAAGCATAGGAGTGAAGAGGAGAAAAATGCAATTCTTGTCCATTTCCAGTGCTCCTAACTGCAATTTGCACTTGTAGTTGCATTCATCAAAACACTCCTGACAGTGTTTCAAAATTTCTGGTCATAAAAAGTGCTTTTAATGGTTTGGATTTTTATGGCTATAGAGATGATTGTGTAAATAGGAAATTTGATATTCAAGAAGAATGTACATCCCGTAGTTACAAAACTTCCCACATGTTAATTTGTTTGTGTCTATCACACAGGAGAAATATGTGGAGTGATTCAGAAATAGGGGCTTACCGCAAGCATAATACTAACACTAATAATACTGAGAAGAAGAAAAAGAATACTGCTGCATTGTCGTAGTTACCCAGGTGAAAACAATAATTGTAAGTTATTTCAAGGGATTTTAAACTGGGTTCAGTTCTCCAGATGTTTGCAACTTATAAAATTTAAAATTATTTAGAAAAAAATATATACAACAAAGAGCAAACCTCAGACAAACATATAACAAATGTCTATTCTTCTCTCTCATTCTGAACAGTACATTACACTATGACAGATGAAGCACAGAGCAAGCTGGATATCAAAGTGATCTAGATAGCACAGAATACATTAAATTAAAGACAAAGAGGATAGATTACAGAACGGGGACCTTGATACAAATTTATTTCAAAACAATGGAAATCTTTCCATTGTGCATAACAAACTCAACATCAAGCCTAGTTCACAACAGAAACCATTTCAGTCAGCGGAGCAGTGACAAGGGCAGGCATAACTATAATGCACCAGGGGAGGTTTTTTGGGACTCCAACCCAGCAGAGGGATTACAATTTTTTGGGGAAGCAATTTCATGTCATAGTAACCTGAGGTCAAAGCCCTCAAGTCTTGCCTCCATCAAAACGCCCACTGAACTCAGGAAAAATGTCCCTGACTGAGTCTGTACAACAACAGTTGACATTGCTATGTGATTTTGTCCCACGCCTAGCCAACAAAACTATTTCAACAAAATCCCGTGTGCAGATGCAACTTGCAGTCTTCTTGTTGGGACAGCTTATTTTGCTCAGAAAAGTGATACACCTGTTGCCAGTGTAAACTGTGCTTCTACCAGGGAACACAGCTCTACCAACATCTTTTCTTTAGTGTAGATGGGGGAAGGCTCAGCTAGTATAAATTAATGCATCTCAACAGAAGTCAACAGAGCTCCAAATCAAAGATTTACACATCAGAAGCCTAAAAATACAGAATTTAGGCAAGTCTAATTCCCATTCTTGGTGCATTCAACAAACTTGCCAATCCACTCAGATGCTCGGAGGCTGTAATGAACTTCAATTTAAGCAACTGGATCCATGTTTAAAACGACAGATAAAGTGCAAGAGAAATGACCCAAGGTTGCATCCACGTTATTTCGGGTCCATAACAAATGAATGTTTTGCATTTGAAAGTTTGTCTAACTCTATCCCAACTATAATTGGTTCAATAAAAGATATCACCCTAAGACATCCCTACCTTCAAACATTACACTTATAAAACTTGGTTTGAATTAAGCCAAATGTGTTGGTTTGGGGTATGCTGCAAGAAGTGTCTGTGTATGACAGTTTCTGAAGAAGGCTAAGGTTTTATTTCCTAAATGGTGGAAGAGCAGAAAAGGATTATTTGTCTATGGCCAAGTTCCTGGCTGGGGACCATTTTTATGCTAGTGAAGTTGAACTGAATTATTAATGATGTATTAGTGAGCCCACCGCCTTGGGGAGGTTTCTCTTTAGTTGTTATTTAAATCTAAATAAATACCTTATTTCAACTGGGTGATTCAAGATGACATAGACCATAATTGAGAATGAACCAATTACAGATTCAATTGCCTAATTCAATCATAATACTGGCAAGAAGGTATCTAAGGAGACTGGAACAGCGGAAGAAACAACCTTACATGACTAAGAGTGGATGATGCCACAGGGGTAATTTAAAGAAATGCTTTCGGTTACAACATGGCACTGAGTGCAAGTGTGATTTCCCTTCAGACTTAACCTGCAGATCATGCCCCTGTGAAAACGTTCTGCAATCAGAATCCAAACATCCCCTGAGTTGCCTGCAGATGCAGGTTCCCAAATTATCATGCAGCATTTCCTCTACTGATCTAACATTGTACCTTTTGTATTCTTAATGATCCAAAGAGCCCAGGGGCTTTACCAGCTGGTCTCAAATGAGAGGCAACAGTAAAAATATTGGCAGACTGCAGGTTTGGTATCAGCTTCCTGTACTACAAAATGGGAACTCTGGTATGAGAAAGAAGTCACCCAGAAGGAAAGGATGAGAAATCTCTTCCCACACACTATTCAGAAAAGCATTAGATTCAAAGGTGCAGTCAGAAAACCAATAAATAATGACCATACAGAGAAAACAGTACCATGCCCTAAAACAGCACCCTGCACCACAGGACGTCAAAGCTTTCAATGGTTTAAGGCCAAATCCCCATTTTACAGAAACTGATGGATGTTTTACCACTGATGTCCATAAGATTATGTAGCACAAGATCTGGGTAAAAGACGGACTTTTCAGTTTAGTCACTAAACAAAAAATGTATGCCAAAATAGATTTTTTCCTAAAATGTTCAGAAAGCGGGGGGAAAAAAGCCCTCCCAAATTTCTGCCGTGGTACAACCAGAAATAAAATAAATGTATCGCTGATTTCCTTTTTTTAGGCTAGGTCAATTTTTTAATCCTGCGTTTAAACAAAAAAAATAAAACCTAGTTTTGAAAATGTTGAAACTATATATCTTCAGCCTTTCTAAAATTAAACATTTCATTTTAAAAAGTCAAAGTCAAAATGTTGACATTAAAAAGTAAATTCACCAAAAAATGAGTTGTGGTCAAATTCAATTAATAAGTACCACTGGTGGAAATAGGGATTTTTTTTTAATCAAATAAAATCTGACAACTCTAATTAAAATACTCCTGTTAAACAGGGAAGTATTATATTCTCATTTTAAAACAGTGGCATTTAAGGTACAGATGGCAGAAGTGGCTTCTCCATAGCTGCAAAGAGAGGACAGCTGAGTCAAGTGTACTGAGCACAGGACTCCAACTCAGTAATTTTGCAGTTTATTGTAGGCTCTGCTATTAGCTTTGGACAAGTCACTCCATATACAAGAGTTTTTTCATCTGTGTAATGGAGATAATGATACTTCTTTTGTTCAGAGCTTTGAGATCCACAGAGTAAAAGGTGGCTATTATTATTATTATTAGTGCTGTGTTTAGGGAGTTAAGCCTCTTAATTTCCTTCTCCTCAGAATATCTCAAAAGCTCTGTAAAACCAATTTAAGCCTTTAATTTCAGCTTGCTAAACAAGGAACCTCTCATGACTGACTTCTAGCACACAGGCATAAAGACTAAGACTATCTTGAGAACTCAAGTAACCAACTCACTTTATTACTGCGACAAGCTTTCGGTGGTATCTCGAGTTGTACACCCAATCACTTGCAGCAGAGGGCCATTGCTTATATTTACTGTAACCCATTCACCAAAATGGATGTTATGCCACATTAAAAATACACTGGGTGCTAGGCGTAATAAAAAATTAATTTACGCTTTACAAAGCTTCTCATTTAGTTAAATCAGCTGTGTTTCAGCTACACAACCTGTATGGTTTTATGTATTTATTTCTTATATTTTTCTAGCGCTGGCTTGAACTGGGCTTCATTTATTTATTTGAATGTCATTTAGACATAGTCTGTAATGTAGCAATTATGTTGCCACACTGCCATCTCCAGGCCAGTCTAAGGAAAAGTTGTATGTTTTTTCCTGCCTTCATCTCATCCTCAGTGTAATCTCTTCACTGCAGTGTGTCTGAACTTTAAAATCCAAACCCACATGCTGAAGTGCAGAATTTGCTTCAGTTTATGAGTGATGAAGAAAACAAGCAATTGGGTATAGATCCATGTCAAAAAAAAGTCCAAACCCCAGCAATGTTTGTCTTTGGGCCATCTTTCCCATACACACTTGCTAAAAGGAAACTGTGTAAGACAGAACATCTACTCTCCAGAAAGAGAAAAAAAAAAAATAAAAAAATCAAGAAATGTGCATTTAAAAAAATAAAGCAACGGTTTCAAGAAAGGGAAAAAGTATCATGGACACATATATCCTATAATTAATAAGCATTTATGTTGCAGAAGCCCCCGGCAACCTCAACCAGTTTGATTACTCATGGAACTAGATACTGCAAAAACATATTAAAAGATATTCCCACCACAAAATGTTTACGATCCCAAGAATAAAAGACGTTAAGATGGATGGGTTGTTTTATGGTATTTTCAGCGTGCCTGCGTTGTAGCCAGTCACTGTTAGTAAGCACAGCTATGTAGTTTTGTTAAGTTAGGTGTCAGATTTAGCCTAGTGATTTCAATAGAGTTGCATCCAGCATTTAATTTAGCCTAAAGTGCTTGTCAGGTATGTAAAATGACAAGAAAGCAAGCAATGTTGCAGCATAAAACTGGAAGTATACCATTAAGAACTTAAGAGACATTTGAAACAAGGAGCAAAGTGTTGGGGGGGGGGGGGGGTGAGGCGGGAGTTTTCTTAATGTATATTTTTTAAAAAGGTATCTGCTTTGTCCAAAAAAATCTCTCTTTACAACTGGCGCTTACTTCCATTTTTACTGGGTTCAATGCCATTCCCAAGCTAGACCTCTTTTGCCAACATTGGCTCCACAGAATCAAGCCATTAAAGGGTCTACAGAGCAAATTCATTTTAATTTGATAATTTATCATGCATGGTGTCTCATGACAGTTCTAGCATTGATTTACCATTATCAATTATGAAATCAAGGAGGCCTGAAGCCCGTGGGACCACTCAGCTGAGTAAGTACTGTGAGGTCAGAGCACTGGTAGAGCAGACACAGAAACGGAGGACTTACTGTTAGCCACAGCAACCGTCTTCCAAGATTTTAGGTGTTTGTTCAGCACTGCACACTGAGGACTAGATCTTATTCCACCTCCTAGGTGTCCAAGAGATATTCAGACCTGTAAATGCAATCCTATTCCCTTATAAGAAAACATATTTATATACTTTTGTAAAGTGTTTTTATCTTAACCTTGAGCCTGTCCAAACAAGTGGTGAAGAGGAGGACAACATACACCTAATTATTTTAAGCTTTTTAATTGAATATAGCAAGGAAGAACAGGGTAAGATAATATTTACATGCCTGCATACCACTTAGACACCTCAAAGGTAGAGTTTTTCGCACTAATGCCATACAATAACCATAGAATTAGTATGAGGATGTAATTATGTTTTGTAGTTCCAGATTAGATTGAATTGATGTTTAAAAGAAACATTCTCTATCTGTCTCTCTCAATTTTCACCGTGCTGCTACACAGCAGAGTTAAGGTTGTGTGGGTGTCCTAAGTATGCATTTCTTGCCTTAACATGTTTAGATTTAAGTTTAAATCTTCAGTCTAAATTTCCAGGGTTTACACTTCCTGACTGTGGGATCATTACAACATTGCTTCTAATGTTTTTACCTTGAAGTTACTGATATATACTGTATTAGAATTGCAAATTAATGTAGTTGTTATTTAAAAATTAATAAATTGAGCTTCATAACTTCTGCCATGTAGCAGGTAAGTAACACATTATCTTGTTAGAAATATACCTTTAGCTTCCCTTTCCACTACCTACAACCCCTTAAGACTATACTAGGGAGCACTGCAGTGAAGCACAGCAAGGCTGCTCTGTACCCCTACACCCCAAAATGGATGTAATGTAGCAATTCCTAGCGTGGCATTGGGCATTTACCCATAAACACACCTATGACAGAGCTAGTGAACACATCC
>NW_017729020.1:1297564-1299133 GCF_001723915.1 Gavialis gangeticus | reverse complement strand
AGTGAAGCACAGCAAGGCTGCTCTGTACCCCTACACCCCAAAATGGATGTAATGTAGCAATTCCTAGCGTGGCATTGGGCATTTACCCATAAACACACCTATGACAGAGCTAGTGAGCACATCCAGCACTACTGTGAGATATCTTCATTACACCCAACTTGGGAAATGGGCAATTGGGCCAGTAGTTGCAGAACTGGAAACAGAACGCCGAGTTCCAACTTGTGATATACACCCTAAAAGCACTTACTCCTAAAATCACTTGCTTATCTCCAAAAGGATTCAGCCACAATAATATTTAGGGAAATCAGGGGAATATTTGGGGGAAATTTGGGGAAATCAGCATTTCCATGAATTGTCAACCAAGCTGCCTCAGCTTCTGTCAGCTGCAGAACTGTCCCAGAGAAATCTAACAAATGAACATCGTCTTTGAGAGGTTAAATAGCTCCTTCTAAAGCTAACAGAGTAGTCAGTATTTCTAATCTCTAACATAAAAAAGATATAGCAAAATCTAATTAAGTGGAAGAAAAACAGTGGTGTTTTCTTCTCCATCCACCAGGAATTTGCTTAGCATACTTTTGAATGAAAATCCATAAGGTTTAAATGGAGGCTGTGAAGGTAAGTTGGTATGCTCATATGACACTACTTCTAAGAATCTTGATTGACAAGGACAAAATGACTTACTTTTTAAGAATGTGACTTACATAGACTTTAATGCATCCTATCTCATTAAGGCCCCAAGTACACATGTATATAGCCCTGCCAAACAAAGACATGCACAGCTTTAGATTTCAACAAGGGATGGACTAAAAATATTACCCTACGGACTTCTGAACCTGACATGCTTTGAATTAAGCGTGAAGGCAGGAGGCAGTTGTGCTCGCTCTCTTTAAAGAGACTAGGCTGCTCTAGCTAATGATCATACATATCACAAGATACCATGATAAAAAGTGACATATGTAAATCATCTTGGAATAAATATTATGCCCCAAATTAGGTCCTCCTGAGTGGGAGGGGGAAGCCAAGTGTCTCAGAAAACCTGTCTGCTTGATTAAGACACAGATATGGGGTAAAGGTTTTACAAACGCCTCAGGGCTAGGATTTACAAAAGGATATTTAGGTGCCTAAAGATATGAACAAGTGCCTAGTGTGGTTTAGAGAAGTTTCCACTTGGGCTGGGTGCCAATCTCGCAATAGAAATCTGGTGCCTACCTCACCTGGGCACTTTTGTACATCACCTAACATGATGTACAAACCCAAGGTCTGGATTCTCAGAGAGATCTAGGCCCCTAACTCCCATTTACTTCAAGAAAGTAGGTACCTAAAAGCACCTGACAATCTAGGACAATATCCCCTTTGAAAAAGTCACTTAGGCACTTGAAAAATTTTGTTGACAATTATGCCAAAGAACTTCCAGATTTGAGGTTTAGCTGATGTTAGAAGCACCAACACTAAGAGATTAAGGTTTAAATATCTACATGTAAATTAAGAAGTATTACATTAATTTGATGTTAATCACACTTTTTATTGTCAGTGCACATCTGTGTGGGGATACTGTTATTTTGGATTAAT
>NW_017729020.1:1290526-1292564 GCF_001723915.1 Gavialis gangeticus | reverse complement strand
AAATATCTACATGTAAATTAAGAAGTATTACATTAATTTGATGTTAATCACACTTTTTATTGTCAGTGCACATCTGTGTGGGGATACTGTTATTTTGGATTAATAATGACCCACTTCAACTTGCTTTATAGCAGAAGCAAAGTACATGGGAATGGGGAAAATAATCTGAACTAGTAGCAGCTATACAAAGACTTGCACTAGTGTAACATAAACCTGAGATGTTCTGGTACGTAGATAAGCCTCCTTGAATCTGAGTTTCAAGGATCAGAGTCTCAAATAATAATTAAATCTTTAAGAAAAGAGAAACATGGGTGTATAATGAAATGTGCGTTGTCAATACAAATGCCTCATTACAGACTCTGAGGAAATAGATTATAAAATACTCTGGGATCCATTCAGAAAGAGATGAGACCATTTGACTTCCTTAAAAGCTCTACTACTTTAAAGATACCAGTGTAAGTTAAAGCAATTAAAACCTCCGTGTGTGGATGCCATTATGCAGGTATAACTAACTATGCTTATACATGTATGGTCGAGGCTCAATCCACACAAGAAAAGGTTTGCCGGTATAGACCACCAAACCTTTCCTCTCAACAAAATTAACTAAATTAACTCTACTTAATTCAGTGGGGTTACAGTAGCATCAGAGAAGTGAACTGTTTCTCTACAAGGCTGATCCTCTCCCCCCCACCTTCACCTTCACTGTCTGTCTCACAAATTTTCAAGAACAAATGCACTCATTAAACAGATTTTCTCTTTCACTCCTCTAGCTTTTCTCAAGTGGGCATATAGCTACCCTATTTTACTTACTTAAGAGGCTACTTCATTATTAACCAAGATAATCAGCTACCAAAAAGTCATCTAAAGGTGACCAAATAAAACAAAGTCAAATTCCAAAGGAGCTTTACAAATTGGTACCACAGCAAGCCCACTGCAGGAGATCTCACTTTTCCATAGCTCACTCACCAGCAAAACAAGACAACATGTAAAGAGCCCAGCTAAGCAGCATCTGAGCAACCAGCATGAGCCTCTTCACCCTAAACCTAAATGCCTGGGGGGACATCCACAGGCAGTGTAAACTGGCATCACTCTGCTGAAGCCAACAAAACTCAGAGGATTTACACCACCTGAGAATCTGGCCCTTTGCTCCAAAGAAGATACAATTGTCTACATTTTCTTCTCCCCAGTGTGAGTAATTAAGCCTTTGGACTGATTTCATAATCTCACTTTAACAGAAATCAAAGGAGACTTGACTGTAAGACAGGGAAGGTCCTGTTCCCACCACCCCTCCCCACCCAAGTTCAGTGGTTGTTTTTTCCTGAAAAAAAACAGGGCCCTCAAGTATAGAATGTATTTCTGCTTTCTCATGCACCATTTTAAGTATTATATTGATGTTTTATTAATAAGGAAGTTCTTCACTATTTTTACGTACAAATAACCAGGGATATTGATTTTCCCTAATAAAAAGTTGCAAGCCACAGCCCCCCAAGCCTGCTGATGCCCCTAACTCCCCCCCTCCCATAGCCCCTTGGCCCCGATGGTGCTCCTCACTCTGCCCCAACAGCCCCCTGCCCCCCTCAGCCCTGCCAGAGGGGGCCCCCAGCTGCAGGGTTTATGGGGCCAGTGACCCGGGTCCACAGTCCCCTGCCCCCCACAGCAGCACCCGAGCCCCAGTTGCCACCCACACGAGGTGGCAGCTGCTAGAGCGAGGAGTCTGGTTCCCCCCCAACACATCACTGCCTGCCCACTGTGGGCTTGGGCAGGGGGTGGAGCCAGCTCTGGACCACAGTATACACTTCGGGGGGGGCAGGGAGTACCTGTGCCCCCCAGATCTGTGCACAGGGCAGGGGTGGGGGAGCTGGCCACTGTGGGCTCAGGCTCCCTGCCCTGCTGCCTTCCCCTGGTGTGACCTGGCGCTGCATGGCAGAGCAGGGCTGGGCGGGGAAGCTCCTTGCTGTTGCAAGCTCCATGCTGCCCTAGTGAGGCATCCCTTGACCATGCCCCCCCCCCCCCCCCACAGCGCCGGGGGGGGGGGCAC
>NW_017729020.1:1285526-1290404 GCF_001723915.1 Gavialis gangeticus | reverse complement strand
CCCCCCCCCCCCCCCCGCACAGCAGCAGTGGGGGTGGCAACACAGGTTTGCATCCCTTGCTGCTGCCACATGGGCAGGAAACACCTTGCCAGGGCAGCGTAGCACTTGCAGCGGGAAGGAGCTGCCCCACTGTGCCCTGCAGCACAGGGTTGCACCCTCTCAGCCATGGAGGCCCCAGGGGAGGGCAATAGAGTGGGGAGCCTGAGCCCACAGCAGGCAGCCCATGGCCGCCCCCATCCTATGCACAGATCTGGGGGGCGCGGGTCCTCCCTGCTGCCTGGGAGTGTTCCCAGCGGCAGGAACCGCCGCCACCCCCAACCCCGCCTGGATGAGCTGCCCATGGTCCTGTCCCACTCCCCACCACCCTGCCGCCATGCATTCTGGCCCTAGGCCCCAAGCCCCACACACACCCTGGCTGGGCAGCAGCCCCAGTCCCAGCCCTGCCCAGTTCACTTCCTCCCTCCCTACGGGGCCTGTATTCCAGCCCCACCCCTCCCTGACTTACCTGTGGGAGCTGCTCTCTAGGCTGCCTGGAGGCCATGTGCATATACATGTACATGGTGCCCCTTGCCTGACTGCCCACTCCCCGCAGCCCCCTGAAGGTTGAAACTCTGTCAGCTTGCCGAGAGCTCTTTGCAAAAGTGTAAAATCCATGGGTTTCTCCATTAAAATAATAATAAAAAAAAAAATCTGTGTTTTCCTCAGGTAAAGGGTGAAATCTGCATTTTTCTCCTTTTTTCCTTGGGTACGGAAAACCTGGATCTCAGCAAATAACATCCTGAATTTGCAAGCCACAGATATTTAGGATATTGAAATTATGGAGAGAAAACTTAGATCTGGATTCAGCTATTCTTTCAGCAGGCTCCAATTCTATTGCCTCCAAAGAACACGTGTCTTTGTACATTAGACCTTAACTTGCTAATGAAGGTTCATTGTGGCAATTGCTACCATTCAAGTGACCTTGCAAGCCACAGAAAAGTACCACAAGGAGTTTGGTCTGAGCAACTGAGACCAAAAACTCAAAATTTTAAGACCCAAAAGAAACCAGCATGATACTCTAGCATGACTACCTGTATAACAGTCAAAAAATTCACCCGTCAAATTTGCTCCCACAAGTAAATGCTATTGAATCCAATTATTTGCACTTGAATTATTAGAAACTCTATTTGATGAATTTAGTACTCTCTTTGGATGAGAGTTAATAGCTTTTGCTGATGAAGTCACTTGGTGTTTCCTACTTGAGTTTTTCTAGCTCTTTGTTCGGCTCACACCTACCAGTTTAAAAACACTGGTCCATGTTTTCTGATTGATCCTACTGAAGTTGTATGACCATTTTGTTAATATTTTTATTGCAAAAAATGCCCAACTTAAAAAAAAAGAAAAGGAAGAACCCAAGAAATATATTTGCCAGCAGCTAACATCTTGCCTTGAAAAATAGATAGAACAACACACAAAAAGCACAGTCATGGTGTTCCAGTATTAAATCTCTTCCACAAGGTGAATTGCTATGAATAACAATCAGTTCCTGTAGGAGAAGTGGGACCTGGTTCTTCAACTGTCTTGCACTTTGTGTAGGTGTCTGCATTAGTTCTGGGTAAAAGTTTTCCATTTATGCTCTTTTTCAACAAGAAAATTAGGTCACCAACTAACCAATTTTTTTTCACAAAAAGTGTCTGCTTTCAGCAGACAATTTCAACTATTATTGAAAAAGAATGAAGACCAGAAAGAGAAAAAAATCAGAAATACCACTGCAGTGACTGGGAACTGTGGTTTAGGTGTTTCATACCCCTATTTCCCTTTTTGGGATAGACACCCCAGTTAAACTGCATCGCCTGTGAGGCATGGACTTGTCATAACTGGGATGTGGGTGGTCAGACCCACTGATTAGGCCTGGGTCCAGAGCCAGGAGTTGGTCACAGTCAAGGTCTGAAGCTGGTGGTCAAGCCAGACTCCAGGGGCCAAAGATGTAGTCAGGACCAAGTGAGGGTCCGGGCTCTCAAGTGGTGGTTAGGAGTGAGCCAAGGTGGAGGAGACAGAGTCAAGAAGTCAGGAGTCGAGTCAGAGTCAGAAAGCTAGAATCAGGTAGCCCCAGATCTTGCCAGCAGCAGGAGCTAAGTATCATAGCCCAGAACTATGAGGCCAACATTTTTTTTGGCAGGCATTGCATAAATTAGCCCCCCCAACACCAAAGTGCCAATCCCATCCTCTTCCCCTACCCAGTCTGCTGCTTTGCTTTGTGCTCCCAGCTCTGTGCTCCCTGTCCCATGTGCTGCTTTGCTTCCTGCCATATCTGCCACTGTGCTGCCTTTTCCCTCTCCATCTGCCACACACCATACCTGTGCTGCAGGTTGGCCACTCCTGGTCAAAAGTATGCCAAAAGACCCAAGTCAGACACAGATTCCAGGAAAGCAGGAACCCAGATCACGGTGCCCCGGCTGGGATTGGGGTACTCTGCCAGCTGGCCCGGAGACTTGTGCAAACAGTAAACCATAGTTCGCTCTGCTGGTTTTAAGGCTGGGTTTGGAGTGCGGTCAGCTTCCTGCTGGCATGCTGGGCTGCCAAAAAGGCAACGACTCGTCCCCAGCTGAAGCAGTAATGTCTCCTAATTTCCCTGTTGCACTGCAGGATCTTAATAAAAAGGGTAGAGTATGCTATACTGGGTGGGGACGACACGATGACAATCTGGCCAGAGACCCCAGCCAGAAAGAAGCAGACCTCAGTTACTAGCTCCCATGAAGATGCTGCAGTGTTACTGAGATGTGACATTTTTCAGGTTTCAGCTGCAGTTGTGAATTTTTTATTTACTCTTAAATGTTGAAAGGGCTCCACCTTTTATAACCAGGATGAAGACAAGGTGGGTATAAAACCAAATGTATCCAAATCTGAATGCTAGCAAGTTGCACTCGTTTTGTACTGACTTTTCAAAGCTATCATACCCTCTAGGACAGTGGTTCCCAACCTATTTTTATACTGCAGACCAGCAGAGGAGCCAGGAGGGAGTGAGGGGCTGCAGGGCTGGGCCGGGCAGGGGGATGCAGCTGGAGGCAGTGCACTCCTAAGGATCGAGCAAGTGAGGCTCAAGCCACCCCACTGGGAAGTGGTTAAAGCTCACACCATGACCCAGCAGCCAACTTTTCACAGCCCAGTGGTTGGGGTTCTCTGCTCTAGGAGGGTCAAAGCTGTACTGAATTTGTTTGATGGAGTTTGAAGGCGCTGTACTGCAAGTCAAATTTTGGCCACCTTGTCCTTCACAGTATCTCCTTAGGTTAGAGGGATTTCTACCTTTCTGTTTTAAGAACACGCTGCACTTTTTTCACACAGTTCACTAGCATCCCCTGAAAATCATTAATAAAATGCAGATTATGTGCAAAGTCTACACACAGCCTATGTAAGCTCCACAGGAATCAAAGCAAACAGAAGAGACTTGTCCACGGATGACCCAAATAAACTAGAATGTGATGAGCTTTATGAATGCTCCATTTCAGTGACCCCCAGGGTCTGGGTGAAGGTGGGAGTTAATTAGCATAACATTTTCAGGCTCATTTCTCACCTTGTGAAAAAATTCATATGGCACAGAAACAAACAATTATGTGCCTCTGAACATATTCAATGAGACCCATTGACACAACACTGCTGTTAAGGCCATTTGGTACTATTTATTCCACCTAATTTCCATAATTTATTACAGATACATCAGTAGGCATTTGATTCAAATGCTTTTAGAGGGAGGTCACTTTTCTGCACCGCATAAATTCCATCTCATTAACAGTCCTTCCCTTCTTTCACTCAGACCTAGTTTAATATAAGCCCAACTCTTCTGCCTCCTCATATAAGGCACTCCCACTGGATCCAATGGAAGTGACACCAGTGGTCCAGAAAGCCTTTCTGGGTGTGGGTTATTTCCACAGGACTCTTCTTCATAAAAAGGTACCACCACAAAAGTAATGCTTCTATCCATCCACATCCATCACTACTCTACCAGGCAGCTCTGTCAAGGTAATAAATTCACCAATGCCAGCCCAGGGGTGGATAAAATGCAGCCTGGGGGCCGGATGCAGCCCACCAGGCCATTCTATCTGGCCCACAGGGCCCCTAAAAAATTTAGAAATTTAATATTTATCTACCTCAGGCTGCCTGTCAAGCAGCCCTCGATAGCTTGCCAAAACTGAGTAAGCAGCACCCTGCACCGAAAATAATTGCCCACCCTTGTGCCAACCATATCTCGGGGTCTCCTTGCTACTTGCAAAAATTCTGGAAATCCTAAATTGACTCCATCCTCATCTAATCCAAGTGTCTCTCCATCTCCAACATATTTATCTTTACAATATGTGAGGATGAGAGGCAGGGAAGTGCTCTCATTCCCATTTTTCTTAGCAATGAGACAGACTGCATGGCTCATATGAGGTTACATCAAAGGGTGAGAATGGGCACAAAGATGGAATTCCGCAAAAGCATTTTGTCCAGATTATGCCTACAAAACCCCGGTGGGTTAGAGGTTGTGCTGCAACTTCAAATTAAACACACTGTAACCTGTAGGTTAATGGGTCTTCTAGCAGTCAGGCTAGACTGGTTCTTCATTGCAACTAAACTGAAGCAGAGAGTAATAAGGGATTTCTGATGGTCTGGGATAAGAACACTAGTCTTGGGTTTCCCAGTTTTCTGTAAAAACATTAGTCCGTGCAGTCTTTCTACAGAGACTAACACACTGGTCTGGTACAAATGACACAGGAGCAAACCAAGTCCAAAGAAAACTAGATTCCATTCTCAACATGGCTTTTGACTTTTTGTGGTGGATTTCATAGTTTCATAGTTGTTCGGGTCAGAATAGATCACAGATCACCTCAACAGATCATCGAGTCTGACCCCCTGCCCTGGGCA
>NW_017729020.1:1282628-1285515 GCF_001723915.1 Gavialis gangeticus | reverse complement strand
CCCCCTGCCCTGGGCAGGAAAGAGCACTGGGGTCATATGCCCCAGCCAGGTGCTTGACCAGTCTCCTCTTAAAGACCCGCAAGGTAGGGGGGTCAGGTTCATAGTTTTCCCTTCTGTAAAATGGAAATGTTAAGCTGCACCGTTTTAAAGAGCTCAGAGATCTCTGGATGAAAAGTACTAAGTGTATTATTAATTATTAGTATAGTTATTCAGAGCCATCAGTCAGGCTCCTTTCAGCATCACGAAAAATTCAGCCAAAGCCAGTCCCAAATGAATTGCTCAGGAAAAGGTCATGCTACGTAATGAACAGTGCCGATTTCAGGATTGATTGGCTGATATGGCATGCACAAGTCCTAGCTCAGCATGTTGTTCTACTGATGTTTCCCCATATACCCAATTATACCCTTGTATTCATTAATGCCACGTAAGAAATCTCTACAATTACAGTAAATTACTCACTATGAATCCTGGGCTTAAAATATTTTTATTGAACATTCATTATGGGAAGAAAAATCTCTCCTTAGACAAAAATGTGGAACAATACAGTTTTATGACACATGAAATTCTGGCCTTCACTGTCTCTTTAACATAATTTGTTTAGTGGATTCTGCCTGGTATGCAACTCCTTGATACATAAACAGTCAATCTGTTAGACTCAATCCAATCGATTGGTAACTGGGAAACCAAATAGCATCACAAATATTTTGATTTCATTACACAAGCCAACATATTTTGTCTGAGCTTGCAGAATGTCTGGAACGGCCTACAATTGGGAAGAGCTTTGGCAATGATAGACTTATTTGATGCGTACACTGTGCAAGGCAGCTAGCAACATTGACAAGCCAGCGAGTCTAAATCACATCACTGTGTTCAGTGGCAAGAGCAGTGGACTGGGAGAAAAAAAGATTTTTTTTTTTTATTCCTGTCTCTGCTTCCCTGGGTATGTCTACCCAAGACTACATGTCCATGTCCATGCTGCACTTAAGAAAGCTGCCAGGAAGTGTACTCTGCCCACTTGCTCTGGCTCTACCCTAGAAATAAAATCATGAAGCCTCCTTAGAGAGGCACTGAGTGCATGGCAATAAGCACACCCTAAACACAAAGCCTAAAAGTGGTACCAAATACATGTCCAGCAGGACTCCTTCATGTTCAGGAGCAGGTATATATAGTGTGGGAGAAAGCCAAAGCACTGTGCCTTATGGTGGCATTTTCCTGTGCGACACCGAGACAGCTTAGACATGCTCACTGTGACTCAGAGCAAATCATCTGACATTGCCATGCCTCATTTGGTTTATCCATCCACCAAATAAGTATAGCAATTAATGCTAACCTTGTGGAGTTTTTGGAAGGCTTAATGTTGCCAGTTATCATGCTCTGAAATCATTCCTCCCCCCACACACACACATAGCTGATTGCATGATTTGAACACAGAACTGGAATACAGATGTCTGTCATTTCAACCCAAAGGGAAACTTCTTCATCTGCCACAGACAACAGCCTCTTGTGCTGGATGGATCAGCCACTGGATATGGTGTGGCACACTTAGCCACAGTGTTAACCATGGGTCCAGTGAACTGTACAGGTGAAATGCAACTCCTCCTGAACCCTCCAGCTTTGGGCCATCTGCATACTTCACGGCCACATCAACCACTGCAATTTTTCTAGATCAAGTGTACTGTGCTCTCCCCTGCCCGTGATTTGGCTCCCCCGCCAGAATGCTAGCCTCTAAGTAAATAGGTTTCCCATAAGTGGTTTCGGAAGACAAACTGCTTTTTAAAAGTATCTGCATTACTACTTAATAGAATGCTCTGCCATCTTCCACAGGCTTCCTTCCACAAGTGATCGTTACAAGTTGACATAGTTGATGTTAATACAATAAGACCTTCCAAGTAAGTTTTCTTTAAAACAGGGCTCCTGACTGATGGGATATTTAATAGCGGTTCTTCAAACCCAGCTTGTTCTTAATCCTCATTATTAGCTGCAACAGCAACATCAATTCTGAAGATCTATTATTCATGCCAAGACCCTTGCATTTGTGGTGGGAAGCAAGGTGGAACTGCAACAAACGGTGAGATCTGTTTTGGGGGGTTTTTTGGGGGGGAGGGGGGTTCAGAAATAAAATAAAGGGCTTTTATGTGAAAATGAGCTGGCCATGGAAAAACTGAAGTCGATTTGTCTCAAACAGAAATGATGCTGCCTCACTGAACCTTAGCCAGCTAGACCAAATGACTGGACAGGCTTTTAAAACCCTGACATAAAATTGGATTACAAATAACCTGATTACAAATAAATTGGAAAAAGTGTAGAAATTGCCTGTGATGTTTTAAGTAATTAAGCTATTGGGTGATGTATTCTCCTTGCTAACAGCTAAATAACAGCTCTGCTGCTACTGTGACATCCAGTTCAGGTTTCATGCTTGCAGCCGAGCCATTGTGAACACTTGCTTTGGCCCTCAGTAATTTGCCCTGTGTTGCCGTTGTACAAGCAGTGGCTTAGAAGCAGCCGCAGATGAGCTGGTAACTGGAGGCAGTATGGTGATGCTGTTAGAGTGGGAGACTGAAAAAAGAGCACAGGGGATCTCATTCCTAGCATTCAAACCATAGACAAATACATGCTTCTTTATCTGTTGCTTTCTCTCACCTGTAGTGCTCCAAGATTACCCCCTGGAGTAACAGTACTGAAGTTGAAATACAAGAAATATTGGTAAGCAGACCTAATGCAAGATGGGGGAGAGAAAAGGGCATAGGTAAGAGGGAATCCCTTTTAGATTTTTGCTGCATGGGGCCTATGAGACATCTGCAGGACACCAATTTCATACAGTAGTGGATAAAATAGCCGGGTTTTTTTTAGCGTTCAAAAGTGACCCCTAAAGGGCATGTCTCCGCTG
>NW_017729020.1:1281323-1282617 GCF_001723915.1 Gavialis gangeticus | reverse complement strand
ACACCAATTTCATACAGTAGTGGATAAAATAGCCGGGTTTTTTTAGCGTTCAAAAGTGACCCCTAAAGGGCATGTCTCCGCTGGCTGAACTGTGAATCAACTGGTTCAGCAAATTCATTTCGAAAACTGAGTACGGGAAATAATCACCTCTCTCATCACTGAGCAATGAGTTATGGTGACTTAGGAATTGCTTTGAATGGTCTATTGACTTAGAAATATGAATTGCTTATTTCAAGCCAGAAAACAGTCACAAGTTGAGGCAGTATTTGGTTCTCTTTCCCTTAGGCACTCTTATGGATTCCAGTTGAGTGACTCATAACTTCCAACATATTTATTTCACAATATTCTTGTAAAGCAAGGCAGTATTGTTATTCCCATTTTACAGATGGGGAATTGAGGCACAGACGGAACAAATTACTTGCAGAAGACCTGAAACCCTGTACTCCCAAATACAGGGTGACTGCCATAAATCACTAGATCATCTTCTCTGGCACTAGGGCAACATCGACACCCTCAAGCAGTTTCAAAATGCAGATCTGCCATGGGAGAAAGCTGCTATTCTGACCCTAGCAGCTTCAGTATGATCTCACTTTTGAGCAAAAATCGGTGAACAGAACCTGTAATAATACAGGTCCAGTCCAAGTAATTGAATATTACAACACTCAGAGGTCTGAAAGCACACAGCAAAAACATGTCTGTAAAAATCGGTGCATTTTTTGACAAAGAGAATCAGGACCATTCCAAAGAGTGGTAGTAAAGTCAATAGGAGCAGCCTATTTACTGCATCTGCTAGTACTGAACATGAGAATACATGCCAGGGGCACACAGAAGTAGTAGTGACACATAAACAAAGAAATTAATTCCAAAGTGTAATGAAATTTCGATGGAATTACATATTACATTTATGAGAATACTAAAAAACAGAGTTCATTGCAATAATGCTGCTACACTGAAGACCAAAAGGAATTAGCGTTCAGTTAGCTGCTTTCAAATAATAGCATAATTGAAAGCAGCTGGAGTCCTTGGTTCTGCTTGTAGTGGAAGAGAAGAGTCGAGCTGTTTGAGTAGAAAGGCTGGCTGCCCCTCCCACTTGTGCTGGTGACTCAGTGGGTGACCTTGTTGATAGCGTTGTGTCTGCACAGCAGCCCCAACCAAGAGAATTAATACGTGGTCCCAAGAGCTGTATTTACACACAAGAGGTGGTCTCTGCTTCAAGGAATTTACAGTCTAAATAGACAAGACCAACAAGAAATGGGAGACAAGAAGGAACCAACAAGCAAAAAAAAAAAAAAAA
>NW_017729020.1:1280160-1281136 GCF_001723915.1 Gavialis gangeticus | reverse complement strand
AAAAAAAAAAAAAAAAGGATGATTTTTTTTTCTAATTAACCTACAAACTAAAGGAATTAGCAACAGTGATAATGCTGCTGCTGACCCATGGTGACTTGATGAATAATAAATACAGAGTCTGAATGTAGCCAGGAAGACAGACTTTGGCACACACAGAGATTAATAGATGACTACAGCAGCATCCCTGCAGATAAATGTGGATTAATGATGACTTTGATAAGTCCTTATCACACATTTTTCCAGGTATCATAAAAAATGGAGAAAGAAAAAAGAAAAGGATCAAGAAGAAAGGTGCATGTCAGTAGTGAATGATGGAGAATAAGAAGACAAAGGACAAGTTTCAGCACCTTAGAAAAATGATTCTTGGTAAAACTTTATCACACATGTCGGTGCTGCTCTTAGAGCAGCAAAACTTAGAGTCTCTAACACAGAGAGTGATGAAACTGTCAGAGCAGGGTGGGAAAGAGTTGTACTCCAAGTGTGCATGAGCAATGACTAGATACCAAAACCTCAAGCTACAATAGGCAAAATTCACCTTTCTGTGGGTGTTTGCAACAAGCCAAAAAACTCCAGGGAGAAGGGCTCTAATGTTCATCAAGCCTCTATCAGCCTGGGGTAGACATGCAAATGAGCCTGGATGGACTGCAGTAGGCAACAGAGAAAGATTCAGCCAAGAACAGGAAAGATTATCTACACTGCAGAAGCACACTGAAGCTCTAGTCGTGGACCAGGGTCTCACCATGCTGAACACAGCACATATAGTTTCATAGTTTCTAGGGTCGAAAGGGACCTGAGTAGATCATCTAGTCCGACCCCCTGCCATGGCAGGAAAGAGTACTGGGGTCAAACGACCCCAGCAAGGTGTTCATCTAGCCTCTTCTTAAAAACCCCAGGGTAGGAGCCTGTACCACTTCTCTTGGAAGTTGGTTCCAGACCCTAGCCGCCCTGACAGTGAAGTAGCTCCTCCTGATGTCCA
>NW_017729020.1:1274408-1279562 GCF_001723915.1 Gavialis gangeticus | reverse complement strand
TGCCTCCCCCGGGGCCCAAGGGGGGCCCAGCAGGGAGGTGGCTGTTCTGGTCCCTACTTAGGAAGATGGAGGCAAAGAAATCATTAAACATGTTAGCTTTGCCGTCTGGTGTGATGACCAAATTTCCCAACGCGTCCTGCAAGGGCTCCACATTACCTGGGACCTTCTTTTTGCCCCCTATGTATTTGAAAAAGGACTTCTTATTGTCCTTAATCTGGGAAGCTAGTCCCAGTTCCATCTCTGCCTTGGCCTTCCTAACTATCCCCCTACATCCCCGAGCAACTGCAGAATAGTTATCCCTGGTGATGACCCCTTCTTTCCATTGGGTGTAAGCCTCCTTTTTAGCAAGGAGACATTCCCAGATGCTTTTGGTGAGCCATGGAGGCTTGTCAGACAGTCCCTGCTCCAAAGAGCTTTTAAAAAATGTAGATACAAAATTCTGACATGCCATGGTAAATCAGGCCCTCCATGTTTAACCAACAAACCCTGCTGCCTAAAGATGATTTTGCTTGCTATACCATAGTGGGTCTGTCTACACGTGCCCCACTACTGTGCCATCATTTAGTACTTGCTTTAGGAAGTACTAAATCATGGTGCATGGTTATTTTTAGCAGCTACATCACAGTAGCAGTATGCTATGAGGTAGCTCAACACTATGGCAATGTAGCGTCAGCATCACAGTTTGTGCCCACCAACACGATTGTCGCTGTAATGACAAGCTACGTCTCTGTAGTACGTCAATACGGTGACATAGCATTTTATGTAGATGTGCCCACTAGGTATCAACTGTAAATTCAGTTAGATGTAATGTTCATTAAGCAGTAGGTCTATATAAATGTTACCTTAATAATTTTCTTTTTCCTGGAAGACACTGCATTGCCATAATTGGGCAGTTTTGTCTAGTTGTAGGAAACCTGTGGAAAGTTTCAGTCCCTAATTCAATTTGATGAAGATTCAGCCTGATTTGGTGGCCGAATCTCTGAATCTGAATTGAATCAGAGGACCCTTTAATCTTTCCGAATCTAATTGGAGCCCTCCAAATTGATTCAGAGAGATCCAGAAAGATTCAGAGATTCAGACATAGAGACAGCTTTAAATGTTTTTTCTACATACCTCTAGGTACCAGGGGCTTGCGAACACTGCGATGCTGGGGCGCATGGATTGTCCCACAGAAGTGCAAGGGGCTCCCCAGTGCACTCAGCAACAGACCCAGAAGTGGACCAGAAGCACTTCCAGTCCACTTCCGGGTCTGCCGAAGAGCGTGCGGGGGGGGCGGGGGTCCCCCACACCCCCCAGATTGGCCACTGTTACCTACTGGGTCTGTTGGGGGGAGGCAACCAGGGTCCCCCTGCAGCTGATTGCCAAGCCAGGAGGGCACAGGGGTGGGAGGCCCTGCATGCTCCCTAGTGGGTATTTCCAGTCCACTTCCAGGTTCACCACCAAGCATGTGGAGGTCCCCCCCCCACTCCTGTGGGATGCTCCATCCGCCCCAGCATTGCAGTGTTCACAAGCCAGACTAGTACCTTGAGGTATGTAGAGAAAACAGTTAAAGCTGTGTCTGTCCGAATCAGCATCGAATCTTCAGAGTCTGATTCGGTGCAGTGTTATTAGGCTACTGTGCATTAAGCGTCTTGTGTAGATGCATCGTGAGTCATCTGATGTCAAACACTTCATCCGAAGTTTGGTAGGGAGTGAGACAGAGTACAGCCAGCAGCTAAAGCTCAAATGAAATAAAGTTTATGATACAGATACATGAACAACTTGTCATGAACTAAACTAGGGTGTGAATGTGCTGTGGATCGGCTCTTCTTCGACATATCGCCGACATCAGCTCTTGCCCCACAGTAAATACAAGGTAGCTTACCCATCAAAGTGGGATAGGCTAGCTTATATATATATCTTACATTTACAATTACCAAGGAGTAACTAATACACTGTCAACTTATACTCTAGCTTACCTCATAAAAGCTTATTTATGTGGCTATACCTTAATGCAAGAGTGATAAGAGAGAGGAAGCAACCCAAAGATGAGGGAAGAATTTGATTGAGGTGAGCTACTTCCATTTGTTAATCAAGTTCACAGTCTTGTGTTCTTGGCTTCCCACTCACTGGAGAATCAGGTAGCAGCAGGGAATCCATTCCCATATCAAAGAAGGCCTAATCTTGCTTGTGTCCTTTTTTTTTTATCAGTGATGACATGCAAAAAGGGAAGACTCCAGCTTGACTCTCAGTAGGAAATTTGCAGGGCTGATAGTTAGAAAGTAAAATAGTTTTTGTGTAAATTGAGCACGTTTACTTGGAAATGAATGAAACAATAAACAGGGAATCCCTTAACAGTATTTTCTTTCCTTCTTCCCCTCACTGCCTCCCCCAGTTAAAAGCCACTCATGGCACTGACAGAAGTGACATTCATTGCACAATCAGCCCCCTGCAAGCACACATGCATGGCAACAGAGCACTTTAAAAGTGGCCAAATACACAACAAATTAACCCTCATCTAACAAGGGATCAGATGAAAGTGCTCCGAAGTGGAGTGCCTTAGGTAACTTCTGTCAGTTCCTGCTTATGATTGGGTTAGGCCTATGCAGCCCAGTCCTGCTCCTTGTGCTGTCTGCAGGAAGGGGGAGGGAAAGGGAGAAAAGAAGGAGCTGTGGACTAGCATTTGCCCAGCCTGAGCTGGAGGGGGCGGAAGGTGTGGATTGCAACCCCCCTCCCATCTTGCAGCACCGTCCCCAGCCTCCTTCCCCTCCAGCTTAGTTAGGCGGGGCAAACCCCAAGCTGTAGCTCCCTCTCCCTCCACCATCCCTCCTCGCTTCCTACAGACAGCACTGGAGCTGGGAGAGGGGGGACAGGGCTAGAGGAGAGAGGACGCAGGCAGGCAGCTCCTCTACTGGAGCAGCTACAAAGTGGAACTCGATCCCTCTCCCCACCACCCTAGCCAAACAGCAAACATCTGCTGGGTCAGGGGGTCACTAAGTCATGCCGCTTTCTGTGAAATGCCATCCGTTAGAGCAGGGAGCTGCACATCTGTCAGCACCCTCTGAGTGAAGCCACACTTCCACTTCTAATCTTCCTAGGCAAGACCTCATGTGATAGTTTCATCATATTATATTTGTCTTCCTTTTTCATGTCAACAGTTCATTCTCTTTTCCAGACTCCCTCTATGTGGTATGACATGTTATCATCCAACAGGTAAACACTCAGAAAACAAACAGGGAACGCTGTTCTGATGAAATAAACCAACTGGTTCCAAGAAAAATTGGGAAGGGGAAAACTAGTTCAAATATAAAACATCACTTATGGTCTTATAGGCTCTTCTTATTTTTGCTATTATTTTTCCTTCCCAATGACAGAAACTAACAGGGTTTTGAGTATCCATTTGAATAATGCCTGCCCATAAACATTTCATTTAGAATTCTTCACATTTAACATAGTATAGAACAGCAGTGCTTTCTCCTTTGATTACAGCCTACAGCACTCTCATTAAAACTGAGATAAACAGGGAAAAAGATTCTACTTCAGCAAATGATGAGAGAAAAAGAGGATGTGATTCAATGAGCTGAATGCTTGGTCATTAAGCAGATACTTCTATATTTCAACAAAGCTGGTCCCATATCCTCCCCAAAAGGCAAAGTTTTACAAGGAATATAAGGATTCCCCTATTGGATTATATCCATGGTACATGAAATCCTAAGTCCTTGGTATGCTAATGATGCTAACACTTGATGCCTCAGAGAACCCCTCAGTAGACAATTCAAGGATAATCTATCCTACCTCCCCCTGAAAGCATCATCCTAATCCTCACTACCTGAAGCCTGTTTTATACCGCTGAGCTTACAATTTTTGAAAGCATTAGCTATTATGACAGAATCAACTGGCTGGACATAGAAGGAAGACAAATTCAGCCTAGAATTCAGATGCAAATCTTCAGTAGTGAGGATAATGACTGAAACAATTTACCAAGGGTTGTGGGGGATTTTCTGTCAGTGGCTATTTTATAAATCAAGGTTAGATGTTCAGTCCTGAAAGATAAACTCTAACAGTTCATATAACAATTAATTCAGAAAAGGCCTATGTCCTGTGTATATGGGAGGCTAGACCAGGGGATTACAATAGTTCCTTCTAGCATTATAATCTATGAATCTACAGCTCTGCATATTCTCTCATATACATGCATATATATTCTACACACAAAGTTCCCAAAACCCCACTGAAAAGCAATGGGAGTTGGGGGCCTAATCCTCCAGCCTTAAATTTCTTGCATATCTATATACATCTATACATATAAATTCCTTCTTAAGTATTTCTAACATATGGTATCAATGACCCCAGAAGGCAATTAATCCTACAGTCTAAGGAGTTGGGAGAGGAAGCTTTCATTGTAACAATTTTGATTGTGCTGCCTCAATTTCAAGGAACATTCCCTTCTTGTGTTATGAGAAAGAAGGAATACAAGTTCCTGTAACTAGAATATAGAAAAGTTTTTTAAAAAATGAAATCCAAACAGAAGTCACACAACCATGCTTATGATCTTCTTTTCCCCCCCGAGTGATTGCCTCATGTAAACTGGTATGAATACAGAGTAAAGGCTTTAATCAATATTGCTAGAGTAGACAAGAACTAAAATTAAATCAGATATCTGCACAATGTTCTGGGAAGCAAAACTACAGTGGCTGTAGACAGAGATTTTTAAAGGGTACAAGGGAAGTTAAGTTTCCAAACCCCATTGAAAAGCAATGGGAGTTGGGGGCCTAATCCTCCAGCCTTAAATGTCTTGCATATCTATAACCAACTCTAAGCATACAGGGCCTGACTCCCAGTTATAACAATGCTATTTTACCCTGCATTGGCAGCTTCGCATTGGAAGTAAATTGTACTTGCAGCCACTTCACATTGCCAAAATGGGAGTAAAGGGACCCTGCTGTGAAAGAAAATCAGATTCATAATAATTTGTTTTTCAGACACACTGATCTGATCCAAGTTATCCTTTTATTAAACAAAAGGTGAATCCTGTTTCTCAAATCCTGTTTGGACAAAATGGCACTTACTATCTTCCTGCTAATTTCAGGCAAGAAACTAAATGAGTCTTGTTGCTTTTCTATGAACAAAAAGGTCCCATCTATCCAGAGAAGGAAAAAAAAAAGGGAGGGGGGA
>NW_017729020.1:1273746-1274255 GCF_001723915.1 Gavialis gangeticus | reverse complement strand
TGGGGGGGGAAGCTGTCTAGGAACAATTATGCAAATGTCTTGGGGGGGGGAGGAGAATGTAGTGTTAAGGTCATTTTGCAAGACCTTGAATATTTTTAATTCAAAAATACGTATTACATTTTAATCAAACTAGCTCTATCCTTCTTCTATCTAAGTAATTTACATTCTGGCTGTGTCACAGGGGCAGTTATGAGCCAGCTAAGCTCTCTAATATAATAACTATCAGGAAATTGTCTTGCATTATTCATGTTAATTATGCTGAACCAAACACTGTGGACAGGAAAATGTATTTTCCATTGAAATATTTTTTGCCTTACAGAGATTTTTAAAATTGATTGGACCAAGTTTCTTTCTTAAGATTAAACCTGGAGGCAACAAGGCTGATAAGAACACATGCACCTAGTCAGAGGGAACTGAATTTCTGTTCATGGGGTTTTCTTACCTTCACCTGGAATAGCTGCAGCATAGAGATTTGTTGGGTTTGGGGGGGGGGGGGGGGGGGGGGGGGG
>NW_017729020.1:1266724-1268746 GCF_001723915.1 Gavialis gangeticus | reverse complement strand
CCCTCCATAAACGTTAAAACAGGGAGCAAAAGCCAGCATCCCAAATTAGCAGTACTCTCAACTCTCACAGCCGTTAGGGGCATGCAAAGAAAGCATCTGCTGAGAAAATATTAGGAGGAACAAACTAATTTTATACTGGGTTGGACTCAGTCCATCTAGTCTAGCATTTTTGGCTTTAGGCTTGCCTATACTTAAAACTACTTCGTCTTTATCACTATCTATATTGTCAAAGTGGCAACCAATCCTATAATGTGAATAGGGTTACACAAATGTCGAATGGATTTTACTAATACAGCATATTCTGGTTCAGAAAGTGAAATAAACTCTATCAGGTATACTGGGGCATGATGGCAAATATTAAAGCATCTTGCTACGAACACAAAGGCATGAGTTCAAACCTCATGCCGAACTTGTGCTGAAATCTACCCATAAATGGGTAATGGGTCATTTGATCCTGTAGCCAGATTGATGTTAACTATATCACTCACTTGTAGGAAGCTGACTAGAGAAAAACTGGGCCATCTAGTCTCAGGTGGACCTTTACTACTGATAACTGAAACTTCCTAAAATCAGAAGGTAAACTTGGTAGTTTACCCCAGAATAAAACAGCTATCAAGTTACCACAGTTTAACTTCCACTTACCATTGATTGCTCCCAGGTGACTGGAGCAGCCGCAGCTGGCAGAGGGTCATCCCAAGGGTCAGCCACCAGCCCAGGGCTGCTCCTGCCCCCCTCAACATCTTCATATCAGCTCTTAACAGTAATTTGCAACTTTAACAGACAAATTAATCTCGCTCTTCTGTTACCAAGTACACACACACACACACACACACACACTTTGCCAAATTACTTATAGTCTGAACTTGTTGGATTATTGCAAGAACATCAGTCCATTCATAAAATGAGAAGTATATTCTTTTGGGCAGTTAGTTTGTTTTGCAGGGCCCTATCTGGAATGGCACAGAAACAAGTAGGCCAGCTAAGATGGGAAACAATAGAGCAGGGAATTTGATTTGTCTTCTGTTTTAATAGCAAGATATAACCCACATTGAGCAAACTACTTGTCAGTGCCAATGCAAGGAGACTAGAAAAAAAAAACTGCCTTAAATTACAAAAAGTTCAGGAGGTTATGATCTTATTTCACATCTATCTATCTATCAACAGTTGGTCAAATAATGGAGGGAAGAGTCATCAGCATAGAAGGTGTCAGCCAGTTCATGTCCCATTTTGCTCCATAGACTCTCAGCAGCTCTCCACAACCCTATTAGGGCAGTATCCTTGAGACTGTCTAACATAAAATCAAATTACCTCCCACTGTAGGTGGAGACCTGAACTTAACTGCTGGCAGGTTTATTGCTGTACTGCAAATATAGACACTTGATTGAGTTAAAATCTGTGGTCAGTAAAACAGATTAATGCTCTAAAGACACTTAACCCTAAAGGGCATAAAGGATAATACTTACAGTCTCTCTTCTTTATTGCAGTAATTCAAAAGGTATGTTTTACATAATTATAATTGAAGTTACTGCTAAGTTTTTATCAGATACAGAGGTACCAATAAGCATGATATATGGTGAATCTGTAGACTTGCTAGTGTGTGCACCATCTTAATACTCTATAAATACTGTAAACAAACAGAGATTTCTTTCTGCGCACATCAGTTGACAGGAAGGCCTGGGTAGGTCAGAAGTTTTGGCACGGGAGGCAACAGAGAAACATGGGGCTGTATGGCATAAAACCAGAGTTTTGTTCCAACCTCTGCTTTTCTGTCCGCTGTAGGACATGAAATGTGACATTCTGCCTAGCCAAGTCTCAGTGTTTAACCACAGGGGTTAGGATGAAGAGCCATGTGGAAGCTGGCACAGGGACAAGGTCTGTGGTAGCCATATACCAAGCCCAGTGGTTCTCAACCAGGGCCACAACACCCTGGGGTGCCATAAGATGCATTTAAGGCTGCTGTAGGGTGCTAGGTGCACACGCTTTAAAAATACAGTATGTGGCAGAGTGGTTTCCAGGATCACA
>NW_017729020.1:1244980-1261724 GCF_001723915.1 Gavialis gangeticus | reverse complement strand
TGCGGTAGCCATATACCAAGCCCAGTGGTTCTCAACCAGGGCCACAACACCCTGGGGTGCCATAAGATGCATTTAAGGCTGCTGTAGGGTGCTAGGTGCACACGCTTTAAAAATACAGTATGTGGCAGAGTGGTTTCCAGGATCACAGTTTCAAATAAGGTTTACTTTTCTCTCTCTCATGCTAGGATATGCCATGCTTTGAGTGGAGCAAGCAATTCAGAGATACAGATGGGAACAGCAAACTTTCTTTTAAAAGGGATGACAGTAGAAGAAGATAAAATAAAGAAGAGGAAAGTAGGTGAACAAATATGATCAAATAGACAGACACAGACTTCCTCCTTCAAAAGTCTCCTATATCTCTTAGCTTCCAAAAAGATTGTGCCACTTATATCTCTACAGAAATTATTTTCTCTGCCTACATGAAATCTGTTTTAAAAAAATACTTCCCTTTCTTCCAGGCTTGCAGAGCATCCTATTTGCCCATGTCAATACAGGCCTAATTGCTTAAAAAGAAAGCCAAGCAGCATTTAAAATTTTCCATGAAAACTTACAAGCCTCTACTAAAAGCTTGAGACAGGCATGAGAGCACAGTAACTAACCAGCTTTAAAAAACCCTCTCTTTACCTAAACCTTGCAGGACTGTGCCTTATTTAACCTTGATTTCCCTACCATCTTTAAAGCAATGGGCTTGTTTCTTTTTCTTTTAATCTAGCTACTTATAGATTCCTCATCAATACCTCACAGTCATTAATGGGTTTAAGTGCTATCCCCACCATTTCTAAGTCCCAAGGTTGATTAAAGCAAACCTGTCACAAGAGAATCCATGACTAACCCAAGAACTGAACCAAATTGTATTCCTTTTTGTCCTGGGTTTACGTCTATGTAAATTCCACTGACTTCAGTAGAGTTACTCCTGTTTTCTATCCGCATAGGTCAAAAATGAAACAAGTCTTAAGAGTTTATACTCAAGATGCGAGTCCAATAAGCAGCATGCAGTGTTCTGAATTTCTCTGAATGCCCTTCACAGTCAACACTGAACCACATCTCTTTTCCCTTCCCTTTATTTAGCACCTTGATCCTTGGTCAATGAAAGTACTGGTTTACATGCACAGTACACACAGCCTGTCTAAATATATGCACATGCATCTCTATATATCTAGATACACACACACACACACACACACAGTCTATGTGTACGAATGTCAGCCAGCACAATTATCCCTTTATGGCAACAATGATACCAATTATCAGGTCAACTGAAGATGTAATAATTCTTTTTAAGCACTTTAATAACCTTTTACCTGCTAAATAAAAAAGAAGGTCAGCCAATATAATTTAAATAGAACTCTGCTCTCTACAGCAAAAGGTGGAAGCTAGAGAGAGATCATTAACATGCTAATAATGGCCAAATTAATTGTTTTATAAGAGTTTCTAACAATTATTTTCCAGTAAGCACAGCTGACAGGATAAAGTGAGTTATAGAATTTCAAGTGTGTCATGATTTGACTTGAAAATTGTTTTATGGCAACATGTTCCAGTGGACAAGACACTGGACCGAGAATCGGGAGACGCAAGTTCTAGGTGTGGCTTTGCCACCAACCTGCTGTGTTATTTCGGGACACTGCACCTCTCTGTGCTTCTATTTCTTTCCCACTTAGTCTTCTACAACCACTGTTTCTTACTGTGCATTTACACAGCACCTAGCACAAAACAGCTCCAATCTCAGTTCCAATGTCTAAGCGTGGCAGTCATAGAAGTAATACTGTTCAGAAAATGTCTGGACCAACAAATCACTGTAACATCAGTTTTTTAGAAATGTGTTTACTTTATGACTGATCAATATTGTAGTGACAACCCTGGAATTTTGCTCACCAGACTGGCATCATAATTTCCACTTGAAAAGCACCGTTTAGTCAGAAGTTAAATGCACTCAGCAAGTGTTCGTTAAGCCTCACAACATCACTGTGAAGAAGATAAGCAACTTTGCACTCTGCAAGAAACTGAGGCACAAAATAACCTGGCTGGGTCACTTAAAATAATGTCTAAATTGGCAGCAGAGCCAGGAGAAGAACTGGGGAGTCAAGACTTCCCATTTATTTATTTATTAGATTTCTATGCTGCCCTTCAAAAAAAAAAAAAGGCTCAGCTGCCTATTTTGGGAACTCAATTTGCCATTGCAGAATCCAGGTCAATAATAACACAGATACATCAATGAGACAGCTTAAGGAGCAAGGTGCTATTCCATTTGAATAAGGGTATCAAAATGTGGCCCTTAATGACCAGCCCAAGCTCCCTTAAGTCTAATATCCCTCACTCAAATACTCCGAATACAGATATTAACAGTAATCCCCTAGATGTTTCTGATTATGTTAACCCACTAGAAGATGAAAATAAAAATTCATCCTCCAGTCTTGATATAATATTCCTCATTACACAGCATAAAATAACTTCCCTTGTGCTTCCCAGGGCTTCTCTACTGTGAATCTTGTTCATCAAAGGTCTGAACCAGGTTGTGATTCCCTTAGACCAGATCTTGTTTCAGAGTCTCCCATGACCAAGACACATCCCAGATACTAGAGCCTTGCTCCAAGGCTTACTAAGTCAGTATAAAACTTTCAGATTCCTAAGGTGCGATCTCAAAGCCTAAAAGCTCTCATGAACTGGGCTGAAGCAGTTTGTTGGGGTGGTTATATGGTGAAGTTATATAGAAAAACCAAGAAACCTGGCCTGGCATCAGTTTGAAAGGATAATACAGAACCCTATGTTGTTTTCAGTGTTTAACCCTGCATCAGTTTTCTGCTTTCTGTATCTAACAGGTGGGGGAAGAGCATTCTGGAAAGAAGCAGAAAGGGTCTTTAAACAAGGAAACAATATAGCCCATGGAGGCAGTAAAGTCACATTAAAGAGGCTTCTGATCTTGTTATTCATACAGAGCTGTTGGATAGCTGCTTAAATCCTGGCAAGGGATTGCGATGCTCCAGGCAGCAATGAATCCTGGCAGCGCACATTGAAAAAAATTCAGACAGCAGCTTGCTGAAAGTTAGGGGCCTGGGACTTGGGATATAGCAGAGAACAAAAGTGAAGCACGCAATGCGGAATGCAGAAGTAGTGGCACTGTCAGGGTAGCTGCCATAGGGCAGCTGAAACCTGCACACGAATCAGTGTTCTTCAGCCTGCAAACACGTGGTGTATGTATTCCACCAAACCTGTCAAAACACAGCAGGTGATGCATTTAGGCCAACAAAAAAGCCTAAGCAGAAGAAAAGAAAATATTTAAAATAGTGTATATTTGTAGGAGAGAGTAGATTATATAGTCTCCTATCTGGCACTCAGGTGGTGCTAACTATACTTTGAAACCGCAGTGTAGGAAGTGGCAGGTAGGAAGGAATCCTCTCTGTAACAGGGAATGAGGAAATCTAATTTTACTGATGCTTTTAAGCACTCTCCAGAACACAAGCAGCATTTTCTAGGATGCCTCAGACAAAAGGACACGATTTGGAAGGTGCAAAATTAGCTTGTCATCTGTGCTCCACACTGTGCTCGCTCAGAACCACATTGTGAAGCTCGTGCTCAAGCTGAATAGCAATTTACCATTTAAGTAGCTTCACTGATTTCAGCGGGACCATCTGTCCCCTATGGCAGTGCTCAGAGTGACTGAGGGTATCACAAAGAGGCCCTTATCAAATCCAGGGTCCAGCAATACCCAGATTAATAACCACTTCTCTTCCAGCCTCACACTGCACTGTTTTGACATGCAAGACCCTCAAACCTATGTTTGGCATTTCATGGAAGACCTGGAAAGACATGCATTCCTCAAAGTGTTTCCAATCTACATCAAGATATGATGTACAGAGTTAGGTGGCAGGCAGTCTGGAGAGGAAGGGGTAGGAAAGGATGACGGTAACAGCAATGTAATAAAGCAGTTACTCATTCCAAAGTATGCCCACGTTTTTGCAATGAATTTATGGTATCTTACATGTTGGGCTGATAGCTTCTATAAAAGTCAGTGCTGCCTGTTTTAGTTGATTATAAAACTTTATCCATCTTTAAATGCTGAAATTTTCCATGATTATTTTTAATAAAGTTTCAGCCAAATGGTTTATTTATTCCTGATGCAAATTTGGGGAAGAAAATACAATGTTTTGGCTATATTATTTTATACACATATATATTAAAATAGATCCAATTAAAAAAACCTAAAAAACTATGGAATGCTGAGGCCTCACTTGTTATAGATAATAAGAGAAGTTTGCAGGAGACTCTTAAAGGGCAGGGAAGTGGCATGATTGTCCTGCATAATGAGGATGTTCTGCATCTACGGGGCTGAATGAAAATGAGGTGCAAAGATGCTCATAGAAGCAGATAAACTGAACATCAAAGCTAAACAGAGGCAAGGGTTGTTCATTTCCTCAGCAAAGAATGTATCGAGTTAAACAAGAGAAAACGAGTGTAGATTAGATTAAAAGCATCCACATCAAGGCCACAAATTGGTTGTAGTTCAACCAGTGCCACTGCATAAACAGACAAGGCCTAGATCTACTTTAATCAATGATAAAATGGTTAGTCACATGTAAATGAATGGATATGATCTACTGCCCTCTGTAGCCAAATACAAGTCTTTCCATTGATTTAAGTGAGTTTTGGATTAATCCAAAAATGTTTTGTACTTCCAAGGGTCTAGGTCCAAATCCAAAGCCACAAGGGATTTGGATTCATAAAACCAAGCTTATTGGCATTCCCACTGTGGAACAGAAACATTTTTTTTCCATAACTACAGTAAACAACAAATGCAATACAATGGGATAACAGATATTCGAGGCCTATAATTAGAATATACTGCATGGCAGGACTAGTGTTGATTGATGGTAGAGGGCTGTTTGTGAAGTTACTAAGGGCCTGCCCTCACTATTCTTGCCCTAAACCAGTTACTATTAAATCTCTCACTTTCACATGCTCTACATTCTCCTGCTAATAAAAACCATGGCTATAAATCTCTGTCTGGAAGGCAGATTTTGCAAAGGAAATGGCATCTTATCATTAACACAGAAGCTATCAAAAATATTACTGGCCCTTAAAAAAAAAAAAGAATCCCAAGTGTCTCAGAGTCATGACATTACCTGTTACTGACATACTATAAGCAGATCCTGCTGTTCCAGATTTAGAGATGTGAGACAAAACCAGCCAAGTGAATTCTGCTTGTCCATTTATAAAAATCTAAGGGGGGAACTTTTCAATGTGACACCAAATACTTGATTTTCAAGGGGAGCTGGGTGGCTAACTCTTGTATTTGTGCCTTTCAAAACCTCCTGCCTCCCCCAAACCTTGTCTAAGTGATGATGAATGTACTATAGGTGGCTATAAATCAATCTTCGGGTGCTGATGGTATATAAACTGCAGGAGTGAAACGTACCAGAGCCCTTGGAGATTGAGACTGATTTATAAGTTAACTGGCAATACATCCATCTCCACTTATTGCTCTCTCTATAAATCTCTTTTGCCAAGTTATCTGCATATTAGTTTCCCCAGAGGCATCCCTCACTCACATGGGTTCTGTTCTTTCATTGATTGTGAACACAAAATTTTGCTCCAATACAGGGGGCAATTTTTTAAAGTTTTCAGTTGCAATTTTTAAAGCCACCCATGGCTTTTAAAACAAGTTTTAATTGGACACTCCAATTCCCTAGAAGGCTTTGCAAATCTCTGCTTCCACCTACCCTGTTTTCAGCAGTCCTTTACAAAACGGAGACTCACAGAGACTCCAATTATTTTAAGCACACATTCTATGCATCATTGGTGAAATCTCTGTTCCAGCAGAAGACAAAGCAGTAGCACAACCTTCACACCCTTATTTCAGTTTCACAGGTGTCCAAATCCAGCATTGGCTTGCCCTTTTACAGCCAGCATTCACACTTATGTGCTCTGGTGAAGCCCTTCAAAAGGATTTTTCCAGCAGGATGGAAGCAGAGGAACATGCCTTGTGCTGGCACTTCTGCACAAGCTGAATTTCTCCCAGAGATAAGCCCAACCCATTCTATCCAAATTTCCTCAAAGTTCAGGAGGACATGGTGGTGGAACAGTCTTGTTCTTAGGGGCTAAGTGTCCAGCTGTCTGCCCATTCATTTGTTTTATTTAGTGAGGTTGGAAGCTCTTCAGGGCATGGGCTATTTAACAAGACTGTAAGTCCTGTGAGTCAATAACTGTCTTTCTGATGTGTTAACATCATTTAGCCCAAAATGTGCCCAGATACAGTTGGCCATTGGTTACTACCACAATGTCAGTGATAAGTCATCAGAAATGACAAGGTCAGATCTATGATTCTGATCTGAGCCTAATGCTCGAAAGAAAAGGTGATGGCTCCAACTTAAATATCAATGCAAAGTTTGCCTTTCCATCACAGCAAACTGAAACTGCAGGATTTTCCTCTTGCAATGTAACTCTGTAAGCAGATGACTGCTACTGACACACTTCCTAAGCTGAAGCAAACAGGAGAAATCCTCATCTTGGTGGGATTTATCAGTGACTGTTATGGAAACTTTCCATGACAATGCATTGCAAATTGAAGTGCAACTGGGCCCATATGGAGGTAAAAAAAGAGACTGGTTTCTAAAGTAGTGCACTTTGGAAAGCCTTACAGCATATTCAACAGTAAACTTCATTGCAAGAGACAAAGATGGGATGTGACAATTATTGCAGAAACATCTATTACAAGGCATGCTCAACAACCTAAAAATGTCATCTCTTGTCATGTTACTCTGACACTTCTGGTGATTTTAATCTACTTTTGTCTTCCTAAAGTGAGCAATACAAAGGACAGGTAGAATATTAGATTCTAAGCCACTAGATGCTTAGTTCAATATAAACAGATAAGCCCAGTGAAAAATCCTTGTAATGCCCTTTGTAGCAGTCTGTGACTATTGCAGAGTTTTTCTACAGGGCAAAGTAAGTAAGTTTAATGTGACAGTTTGCACCAACACCTGGGAATCATAACAGTTTTGGCTCTGATCCTCTTCCAACACCTTAACCACTTTTGCTGTTGGAGATGATCCAGCGGGAACTGCTGCACTCTACAAAACTTTGTTCTAGGTAGTATTGTTCATATTGTATCTATACCAAAATGTGATAATATGAAGCAAGACATAATAGCAAAAGAAAAAGGTAAGTGTAGATAGAGGAGAAAAGATGCACTTTCAACTCAGACCTGAATAGAAACAGAGACCAGGAGGCAGAGAGGTAGGTGACGACTGCTTCTAAGCATTGGGTGAGGCATAGATGCACATCCTGACAGCATTGTGACTGTGGGCAGAAGGAGAGGGGACAAACTCACTGCTACGTGATGTGGGGCTGACTAAAAGCCTGGACTCGCAATATGTTTACATTAGTATAGCCTACCTAGTATAGAAAAGGAAGTAAATACATAATGCATACCTCTATTTTAACTAACTAGAGTCCAGTGTACAGATATCCCTGGAAAAATCAGAGGTAAATTATATGAATGTAGGTGTCATGTGTTTGCTTCTATGCTTCTAGCCATTTTATCAATGCAAGGAGGCTGTTACTGGCTCTTCTGGTAAATACTTCTGAGATCCTGCAAAAACACTTACTCTAGCAGCTACTACAGGAGAACTGTAACAGTGAATAAAGCCAATGAAAATAAAATAGGTGTTAACATGCTGTGTGGCCAGGCCCTAAGGCTCAGGAGGTCAAAACTCAAGGAGAGAGAGAGAGATTCAACAAGTCACTTTTCTCTTTTTCTTGATTCTCTCTATCCAAGGAGGAGGAGCAAAGCCTGACCCTTTTCTACTTCCTTCACGTGGACTGTACACTCTTTGGGAGAAAGCCTGTTTCCCACTATACATATATGAACTGTCACAAGAGGGCCCTGAACTTATCTGGGGCATCCCTTTCTATTATTGTGCAAAAAAATTATGGAGAAAAGAAAAGAATGAGGTGAAGTCCTGGAGACAGGCTGAAACAAAGTCTATGAATACTAAACTGGATACTACCCACAACCAAAGGCAGTTTTAATAGCTAGGAAGTTCACTGACATTTTTTTTAAGTATGATTTAAAAACAAAGGTTATATATATCTCGTTTGTTAATATTCAAAACACACATCGTAGCATTACATTAAACATTGCTACCTGGGGCATAAATTCCATGTCTAGTCCAGAGCACCTTAAACAGCACTCTGTACGGTTCTTTATGACCAGCACCTCACATTTAATGAAGTAAGCATCAGCCTGCAAAAGCTTGTGCTCGCTATATAAAAGCTTGCTTATGCTGCATTAATCTGGGAGAATTCTCCCAGGTTTGTTCTCCTGGTAGAGAAACTTACCCAGAGCCACATGTACAGACATTTAAACGCTGAGCCCTGAGGAATGGAGAACTAGCAGTGCTGACATTAAGCCGCTGGGCAGGGGCACATCTTTGTGGGCTCCCCTGGCTTCCTGAGTCTGCTTCCTGAGATCACAGTAGTGCACAGGGCAGCCCAGACTGCCCATGGTTACCCTCTTTCCCTGCAGCACAATATGGGAATCATGACAGGGACATATTCAGCTCTCTGCTAAAACAGCAGAGCCCAGCTAGTGACAGTCTCCCAGCGGGGGAGAGGCAGATCCTAGAGGACTGTCTCTTCTGAGAGAAGCTATGGTACATACAGGCATTCACTCTCCTGGGAAAAACTGTCCCAGAAGTGATTTAACTCTGGGTATTCCCAGGTTATTTCTTTCCTGGAATGGCCATTTTTACCTGGGAGAAAAAGCCTGAACATCTGTAGATTTGTGGTTTCTGACTACCTTTCAAAGCAGAAAGGGATACTGCCCATGTCCTGAGCTGATGGCTGATGAGCAAAGTTCTGGGTTTTCCGTTCACCATGGAAAAATGCAGTAAAATCCAGATTTTATCATTTTAAGGGGGAAAAAAACAAAACAAAACAAAAAACAACCCAACACATTTTCTCCTTTAAAAGGAGAAAAACATGGGACACTAGGTTCCCCCTTGCAGGCTGGCAGAGTTCCAGCCTGCAAGGAGCTAGGGGTGTGGGAGAAGGGCGGTCAGGCAGGAAGTGCTCTGTGCACATGGACATGTACACACGCACATGGCCACCAGGCAGCCTGGAGAGCAGCTCCCACAGGCAAGTCTAGCTGCAGGAGTGGGGAGGGAGGGAAGAAGCTGGGCAGGGCTGGGACTGGGGCTGTGGTTGCTGCCCAGCTGCAACAGTGCTCAGGGTTCGGGGCCTGGGGCCACAATGTGTGGCTGTAGGGACTGGGCAGCTCATCCAGGGTGGGGAGGGGGAAGGGGAAAGAGGATGCTCCTTGCCACTGCAGAGACTCCTGGGAGGGGCATGAAGTGGGCACATGCCCCCCAAAATTGTGCACAGAGGCAGGCTACCCACTGCAAGCTTGAACTCACTGCCCTGCTGTGCTCCCCCCAGGACCTCCTCAGGCCAGTGGGCAGGATCCATAACGGCAGGGCAGTGAGGCACGGAAACTCAGTGCTGCCACCTCAAGCTCCGTGCTGCCATGGCAAAGTGCCCCCTACCTGCCTGGCAGCAGCAGGGGTGACAGCATGGAGTTGTGCCCCTTGCTGCTACTGGGTGGGCAGGGGGCACTTTGCCACGGCAGCAGGTGCCTTGCAGTGGCAGCACTGAGCTTCCTCGCCCCACTCTGCCCTGGCAGCACAGGGCTTGCAGCAGCAGCAACAAGCTTCCCTGCCTGGCCCTACTGTGCCCTGCTGCACATGGTCCCATCCACTGAGCTGCAGAGGCCCCGGGGGGAGGGCAGCAGGACAGGGAGCCCTGAGCCTGCAGCTGACAGGGCTGGGGTAGGGGCCTGTGGGTCAGGAGCGAGGGGCAATGGCATGGGCAGGGCACCGGCATTTCAGGGCTGCTCAGTACCACAAATCAATGGAGGGAGAGGGGAGAGCTAGAACTGGACCTGCATCCTGGGAGCAAAGAGAGGTCTGATTTTCCATAATAAATAAATAAATAAAGTCAAACACCAAAATTTAAAGGTTTTTGATAAAATGTATAAAAACTACCCAAAAAGATTCATAACCAATTCAGAAGACAAAACAGACCAGGAAACCCTTCAAAATGAAAGCAATTTGGAAGTACAACATTTTTCACAACACCCATTTCTCATTTCTAAAACCAGCTCTGATTTGAATTTAGTTTCCCCAGTAAGTCCCAAAACTTGTTCAAACCCTTCTAAAAAAGGCTTCAAACATTTCATTCCAAAAAGGGCCTTTTGCATTCTCAATTGATGTATTCTTTAAGCTTCACAGAACCTGGAATTGAGTTTAGTTTTGCTGGTAGCATTTTGTAAATCCTTTATGTTGGTAGATTACCTTGGGCATCTGCACTCATTATTCCTGGTGAGACTGCCTGTTGTAACTTAGCTGTAATTTAATATGATTTGCATCCCTGTCCTTGTAGCACTAAACCTTTCCAGTATTTACTTGAAAAGAATGTGTTTCCACTTGAGCTCAGTGGGTCTTTCAATGCCGCAGGTACATTCGTCACTAAAGAGTAGGCTATCATAAATCTGATTAAAACCAGGGAAACTGAAATCTGACAGCAGAATGTCTCAGCTGCCATCACAGTGTTCTCCCAGAACACTGAGAAGGGCATTTAGCTGGAAAATTTATCTTCAGAAAGTTAGTGATGGATGGATTCACACAAGAAATGGTCCAGGAGATCCTATTGAGAACTGTATATAAACTATGTAAGAAGCATGCATTGTGGGATCTGTAGTTAATAACAGCTGCCCAGAGAACCAGTGGTCTCTAATAGGTCACAGGTTTTAATGATCTTACTGTCTTGGGAAGAGCAAATGATAAACTGCCACTAGCAGCAAAATACATGACATGCCATTTTGGAAGAAGACAGACCCTCAACATTAGTATCATAGAGAAACAAAGTTGGCAAAATCCTTTCAATGGCAAAACAAAAAAAATTGCTGACAGCTTTGTGTCAGGATCCAGTCAATTCTATGTTTGCCATTTTAGGATTTAGTTGGGAGAAAGTGGGACAAAATACTTACACTTTTGTGCCTCAGTCTCTCCATGTGTAAAACAAACCTAACATAGTTGCCCACTTCAGAGGTGTACTGCAAGAGTAAGTAATTAAGGTTCACAAGGTGTTTTGAGAACACATGAACCTTAGATTGTTCCTCAATCTGACAGTTTTCTCATGAACGGTTCAAAACTGCAGAATAAAATTCCCAGAAGTAGGAATCACAAACCTTATCTCCTAAAGCTCCAGGCACCTGGAACCTTTCCTACCTTGCCTCCTCTCTTACTTTAAGAAAAAAAATACACCCCAAGACCCTACTAAACAGAATATTCCACAAGGCACACAAATTCCCCTGGAGAAGATGAGAAAAATCAACCTCCTGTCACCTAATAAGCAACTGACTGGTGTTCAGACTGTAAGATAATTGAAAGAAAAAGAACTCACAAAATACAGTTCTTGTTATAAAGGTGCCTGTGTAGACCAAGTATACAAGGAGAAAGGAAGGAAACAAGGGGGGAAATAGGCCAAAAGAGAGATTTAATTCTTTGCAAGTAATTTGTTCATAAAAATTGGAAGCTGGGGGGAATCTTTAGAAATTAAGTTTCTTTGCACCTGGCATTCTCTTTCCATTCCTAGGGGGCATATTTTGTCATATTGTTAACAAACGCAGAAATAACTCATTACATTTTCTTGCAAATACATTAGAGATGGCTGTAACGGTAAGGCATTAGGGCAAATTAAGAAAATTTAGGGAAGTAAGGGGAGTGAAATCTGAAAACCTCATTTGAAAAGTTATTCACGCTATGCCATGGTATATTTCCAGGATCAACCCTGGCTTCCCAGCAGACAGACCGATGAAAGTAGATTTTGATATAACTCCCAAAACCTTTTAGATCTTGGGCACTTTCTTGTGAAGTTGTCAACAGGGTAGTTTGTGAACAGCTTTCTTCTGAGCTTCTACATGGAACCCCAGGTTAAGTGTTTCAATTTCTCTTTGCAATGAAATACAAATGATACTTTCATTTAGGTAGCTCAAAGTCTCAAGCACTTTGTTCAGCATTTATTGACTTTGATCAAGTCCTTAATGATCAGTAAGTTAATCCTTGCAGTATCTGTTCTTGTCAGACAAGATGAAATTCTTTTATCTCTATTTTATGAATGAGGTGGAGAAGTTACTTGGCAAAGGCCATAGAGATTCTTCTAATAATTAACACTAGCACCATGTTGAGCACTTTACAACTAGACAACACCAGCTAAGACAGTTTTCCATGCCTTTGTGCAAGAGAACCTTGACAAGTGAACCATGGCCAACAGAAATGTGAGCAACTACTTTGAAGGAAGTGAGTCTTCAATGGGCTTTATATCAAGGGCCACTTGTACAATACAACAGGATCCAATGGAATTCAAGGCATGACTGTAAATGCAAGTTGTTACACAGACACATGTAAAACCCACATACTGAGAACAGTAACACTCATATCCTCTGATGATCAAAGCTTATGCTAGGGTTCCTAACACCCACTGAGCTGTGGGTCATAAGCAACCTTTGGATGAATGCATCTCATTTTCATTATGCTTATCACTTCAGCTGTACAAGTGAGATCATATCCTCTACCTGCTTCTCTCCTATGCTTGCTTTGAATTTCTCCAAAGTTACTCAAGCAATATATTTGCAGAGGTTAATTCAGGACAAAAATCCCAGGAAGCAAATAGCACAGAAACTGCCAACATATTTTCCTTTTTATTGTTTCTGACAATCAGTAGTAAAGTGTGCTGCCACTACCAAGGGAACGAGCTCTAGCATTACTCATTTTACATTAGGGTCTGGAGAAATAAATCTTTCTGGAGCTGTTGCTGACATTAAGCTGAAACATAAGTCTAGATTTGTAAAGGAAATGTATTAAGTGGAGGTGGGGAAGAGGAATCTAAGTTTAGAGAAAAAGTGATGAGGAATTTTGTCTCTGATTAAGGATATGCACAGAGTGCATGGACATTGCCAGCTTCCAAACTAATACATCAACATGCAAGATATAAACTGCTGCTCTCCACCAATGTGCTGATGGCTTCTGGAGCAGAAGATGGGCATCCTTTCATGGGCCAACTTCACTATTTGAAGAGTTACTGCTTAAAGTAAACTTATGCTACAAAAATCAGTATCTGCTTCCATTATAGGTGCCCCATATGACTCTGAGGAAGTCACTTAATCTCCCCAACTCAGGTTCCCCATTTGTAAAATGGGTATACTACATTTCTGTTACATAATCTATCTGTTTCAATGGAAAGCTTTTATGAGCAAGTACTCAACTGTTATGTTATGCCTGCAGCACAAGAGGGCCCCATTCTTGTTTGGGTCTTTGGGAAAAGGGAAAATCATCCCATTTTACAGCTGGGGAAACAGAGGGTACAACAAAAATAAGTGGCATGACTCATTTCAGGATTACAAAGAAAACTTATAACAGTGTTATAATCTCTATCACGCAACTACAGAAGCTGTTTTAATAAAGAATATTACTTCACCTCATAAACCCTGCTTCACCACAATTTGTAGCAGAGTTGTCAGGAGAGCACAGTTCATATTATTTCCAGTCTTAAGCCACTTCCACTAGCTTATGCTGCCTCCATGGTACCTTTTTTATTTTAATATACTTCAAACTGTGCCAGTTACTAACACTGCCTTAGAACTATAACCCAGACTCAGGTTCCACTCAGCAAATTCAAGTCGATTTCTTTTTATGCAATTTGTTTCCTTGCTTTACCAGCCAGTACCCAGAGCCCACCAGATGGCCAAAGCAATACTCAGTGGAGTTTTCCATCTGCTCTTCGTTGTCTTGCAGAGCGCTAGGGGGTTGCCTTCAAACAGCATAATTCAATGCTGAAGGAATCTAGACTATTTAGGAAACACTAATTAAAAAAACATTTTATTTAGAGCTGGCCAAAAAACAAAAAGCCTGCTAACACTTTGAAAATGTTTTCAGTACAAAATTTAGGAGAATAGCTGGTCTGTAACATTTTTTGCCAGGTTTTTTTTTTTTTAAATATCTTTTTCTGTCACTGTTCCTCTTGTTCTCCCACACTTTTTCTTCCTTCCCTCCCTCATTTTCCAGTTTGCTACATTAAAAAAAAAAAAGTTATAAGAAGCAGCAAGTTAAGCTAAGCGAAATATTAACTGCCTGGAATTAGGAAAAGATTTCCCTTAACAACAGGTAGGTTATATCACATTTGGCAGATAGGAGCTGAAGCAACTTGTAGTGACTGCTTGGGAGGGGAAGGGATTGAATTAGTTTGACCGCAGGTGTGACTTATAAGCACTGTCTCTGTATTGAACCTCATCACCTCACTGGTGTGCTCCTCCCTTTACTACAGCCCCTTTCCATGCACTTGGACTGCAAAGTCCATCCTCATGGGAGCAGCTATCTGCACACACACTAAAACTAGTAGGTTTGGGGCCCTATCTGGGAAACATCAGAGGAAGGGTCTGTCCCCTTATGCAGCATCTATCACAGTGGGGTATAGGGCCAGACTGGGACTCCTAAACTGCATCATAAGAAAAGAGCGAGTATACCGTTTCATTTATACAGTTGTGTTATACAGCAAGATAATAATCTAATGGGGTAAGCAATATCACAACATTGCTCTGTTTGAAGAAAAAAGAATAGCTGCAGATATTATTGCACAAATGCGGTACACGGTGACTAATAACTGAGAGTACTGTGTGGATATATAGATATATATATCTATCTATATAGATCTATATATTGTGTCTCATTAGAAGGTAGCCATGTGTACCAGACTGAGTGATCCCAGTTACTCATTTGGACTGCTGCACAGAAGTGCCATGCATCGCTTCAGCCCCTACAGCCTCTTGAACTCAAGTCATAAACTTGCCCACTAAAGTTACAATGTTTCCTCAAAAATAACTGAAAGGCATAGGTACTAAACAACACAGTGGAGAGATCCCACAGCATCCCAGAGACGCAATGAAACCACACTGTAGGTATATTTTTAATTCAATTATCCTGGAGAATTTTATGAATAGTCGCAGACTTTGAGCAAAGCATACTCCCTTGGTTTGCAGCATTCAGGCATGAAAGTGCTATGGAAATGTAACTTAACTATTGGTTTTTCAGGGATTTTTTTGTGTGTTGCTGCAGCGCAACATTCTAATATCTTCCATTAATATAAGCTCAGATCCAGCACAGCCTTTGAGCACCAAGTGGCAGGCTGATTTTGGGCCATAATATGGCAAAGCACTTCACAGACCAGCAACAGGGGGGCACTGAACTGCAGCCACTTCTGGAGGTGGCTTCAGAAACGCAGAGTAACACTGACTACTAATAAATATTACCTTTACAAACATATTCATAAAATAAATAACAACTTAGCAGAAAGAGCATGCATCTCATTTTCATCTTTCCTGCCTTTCACAATCATGCAGCATCACACAGGAGCTGTTTACATGGGAAAACGATTCTGTTAAGGTAGATTTAAAGAGGCGGGTATCTATACAATTCAACCTGAGTAGTATCTGGTGACCAGATCCAGCAGAACTGGATCAAACAACCACCTACAAAGATTTCCATCTCATCCCTTTACTAACATACTCACAACCTTATCCAAAAATACTGTCACAGCATGCCTGGAAAGTCACTATGTATTAGGGAAGTATTTAAACATTAATACAGCTAGTGATTTCTTTTTAAGGAGCATTTCCTCCTTCACCCCAACACATTTTTGAAGGAAAACTCACAATTATTGGTTAAAAACAAAACAGGTAGGTGATGTTAAAAACATTTCCTCTATAGCTTTCCATTTTTACTTTCTTACACCAACTGAAGTGTGACAGCAATACACAGGAATATACCTGAGCTAGTTTTGATCCAGAAGCAGAGTCAGTACCATTACACAGAAATTCAGAAAGGCATCAGGGCTTGGGTTGCATTTGCTGCCAGGGACTGAGTTTAGGGATTTACTGTCTAGATGCTTGACTAGCCCAGGATTGAGCACAGCCATGAGATGAACCCAAACTGGTACTATACACACATCAAAATGCTTCCTCAAACTGCTGACATGTTAAAACACTAATAACTGTCTGACCTTCACTCGGATTTTACTGCCCATTAGCTAACATGAGGCAAAACACCCCTTCCTCCTGGTTCTAAGTCACTGCTACAAAATATTTGTGCATGAGCAGGAAAGGAACATCAAAACCAGAAGGGTATCAGAGAAGTGAAAGCATTGCTGTCTCACTCCTAATCTGCAAACAAGAAGAGAGCTCTCCCATAATCCTGAGAGGACAGGCAGCCTGGTTTATTTATTCCTCAGCAGCAAAGGAAGAATCTACTTTGTGTTAGCAAAATCAGCACATCCTTTGGTCCTGATTATAACCTGACTCCAACTCTGTATCATTTCCTGGCTTGTCACACATGGCTGCTCAACACACAGCTGTTTGAACAGGAGTACAAAATCAAATTGTCTGTGCTCACCAGACTGAGAGTGAGTGAAAACCATGCCGGCTGTCAGGGTGGAGGAATGAGACAGCCAGAAACGTGCTAGAGACTCAAGCAATCATAGGAAGTGTCAAGCATCATACAGGAACAATTACAGTGTGGAAGAAAACACACTGAGATCCATACCTTGCCCCACAAAGAAAACTGATTGAAAGGTGAAAATTGAATGCTCTGGGGACCAGCTATGGCTTATATCAGTGATATGTTTAAATAGATACTGCCCG
>NW_017729020.1:1237287-1239980 GCF_001723915.1 Gavialis gangeticus | reverse complement strand
AGTGTGGCAGAAAACACACTGAGATCCATACCTTGCCCCACAAAGAAAACTGATTGAAAGGTGAAAATTGAATGCTCTGGGGACCAGCTATGGCTTATATCAGTGATATGTTTAAATAGATACTGCCCGAGTATAAACTAGGCAAGATGTTTCCTGACTTAATTGTATACACTGAAAACAGTCGTTAAAAGATTTGCGATGGTCACTAAACAGTCTAATACTATAGCTTGTTTGGGCTATACCTCACTCATCTGGCCAGGGCAATGAGCATACCCATACTCAGGGTCTGACAGAAAACTCATAGCACCTCCATATGCTTTCCAGTCTGCCCAGGCAACAAAAATTGGGGGAAGGCCCTGTTTTCCCCTTTGTCCATGAGCAAACAATGAGGGAGAAGTCAGCTGTGCTGTACCTTTTTGAATATGTCCATTTGGTTATTTTCAGTGACCTACTGACTCTGCTTGAATGAGGAGCCTAGAAGTTTTAGGCTTATTGCTCATTTATGATTTTAAAAAAAAGGACAATTGGACAGTGTTCACTTATGCTCTTCTAGAAGTTTTATAAGACAGAAATCAACCTGGGCAAATACACTTGAAAGCAGGGATCAGTGGATGAAATTCTACAACCTTTGTTCTACTCAGGAAGTCAGACTAGAAAACCATCCCTTCTGGCTTTAAGAAGCATGTCTGTAAGCTTGACATCTCTTTTTAACTTCATAAGTGGAAATAGTCTTGCATGAAAGGGTGGAAAATCCTTCATCTTGAAGTGGCTTCTACTCCTGGCTGCTTTAACTGATGGGTTTTACAACTCACGTGGCCTATATGGCCTGGCCCACTGGGCTAGGGACAGACATTCAAAAAGCCCAAGCCTGAATTGATTCAATCTTTGCAGGTTAGTCTAACTTGCAGAGCTTGAACCAAATTGCAAGTGGACAGACATTCACTTTTGAATCAAGAAATGCAGGCACATGCCTGTAGTGGCTCAAGCTAGAAGCACGAGGCACTAGAGCAGCCATGCCTTCCCTTCCATAGTGCTGAGCTGAGGGAGGTATGGCCAGGCCCTGGCCGGACACTCTGATTAGGCAGGGGTGTAAATCCCCACCCTGCCTGCACCCTCCCCAGCCAGGGTGTGACCCCGGCCAGCACTCTGAGGCAAGGTGGGGAGGGGAAGAAGAGGGAGGACTGCATGCATCTGTTGATGATACTGAGTGTTTCAATCTTCCCTCTCTCTGCTGCATCATACTGTCTACAGCAAACTGACAGACAAGCAAGCCAGCAGGGGGCTGATAACACAAAAAGCCTCTCTCATTAGTTCAAGCTCTCCTTAAACAGCTTTTTCAAAGGAAGGAACAGGAGGCACATTACCAGCTGACCTGTTGATTAGCTCCAAAAAGCCTTAAGCAGACACTGTCTGCCTTTGTCCCAGTGAAATTGGAGACACACACACACCTCTCAGCATTAACTACCATGGGGGTGGTGTGACTGTGACCAGATACTGGCTAGGGTCCAGTGCCACTGTCATGCATGATGTGGAAGATGGGAGGAAGAAAGCAGCAAGCAGCAAGCTGCTTTGGGGGGAGGGGCGGGGGGGGCACAGTGGAAGCCAGGCAAGCGAGCGCTGCTATGCCTGTAGTCCCCCGTCTCCTTCTCAGCCAGACAGAGCAGTGATAGTGCTCTGGCTATGGAGGGGAGGGGCGAGGCCAACCCTGCTCTCTGGAGCAGACAGCACAGCCCAGCCTAGCCCAGGAAAAGCATGCTGGGGGACTCTGATTTAACTTGAAGGGGTCTGGGCCAGAAGTTGCATAAACCAGTTTGGCGCAAATCAGTTAAGTCTGATATACATTCAGCCAGGTTTATCTTAAACCAGTTTTGGCCATTTTGAAACTAGCTTGTGTGCACTGAACTTATGTTCTGTTACAGGTTTAAACTAGTTTCTGATCACTTAAACCAGTTTATGTGTAACTTATGTCCCCAGCCCTGGTAGCCAGAATGGCTTCAAGCTTGTACTGCTGTGAATTGCCATGGCAAAGAAAAGGTCGGTCCTGGGGGGGGCTGAGATTTTTGCTAACTGTGACCAGGGTTTTGCATGCCTGGTTTTGCTATATTCCAATAGAGTTTAATTATTCGTTTTACTTCTCTCCACTGCCACTCCTGAAACCCACCCAAACGAGGAGAAAAGAAAACATACTTGACCCAGTGCTGGTAAATGGTAGAGTATCTTGGCTAAGTCCTGTGTAAACGTGTGCAATAAACATGATTTGCATATGACACTTGTTAGCAATGGAACACTCAAAGAATCTGAAGCTGCCTTTGATCTGTGGAAGTCCTCCTTTACCACAGGCAAGCATATAAGCCTGACAGAGCGCCAAAGCAAACATCATAGCAGAATTTTATGCTAGCGGCAGCCCAGAAGCACATATGCACAGCTTGAGCATCCAAACATTGTATGGCCTCCCATGACATCCCACAAAATTATCTCTGTGCATTCATATTTATAAACATACAGCAAGAGAAAACCTCATCATTCAGGAAGGAAATGCAGTCTTTTTCTTTGAAGTACAAGTGAAGTACAAGTTGCACAAATGTGGATTAGGGGTTCCCAACCTTTTTATCCTGAGGACCAGCAAACCATGGACCGGCAAACTGTGGACCAGCAGTGGGTCCAGCAAAGGGTTGGTTGCTGGTCTGCAGTAC
>NW_017729020.1:1221456-1232287 GCF_001723915.1 Gavialis gangeticus | reverse complement strand
TGAAGTACAAGTTGCACAAATGTGGATTAGGGGTTCCCAACCTTTTTATCCTGAGGACCAGCAAACCATGGACCGGCAAACTGTGGACCAGCAGTGGGTCCAGCAAAGGGTTGGTTGCTGGTCTGCAGTACACCAGTCACTTCCAGTCCACAGTTTGCCAGTCCAGGAGCCAACCCTGCTACAGACCAGTACCAGGCCTTGGGGTTAGGAAGCCCTGGTGTAGATGCATGCTCTCTTCTCAGCTCTGCTGCAGCCTTACTATAGGCCTGGGGCAATGCAAATCCTTCTGCAAATTCACTGGGTCAAGACTTCATGTTATCTTTTCTTCAAGAGGTGCCATCTTCAGCATTACGGCTGATCTTTTCTTAATGCCTTCACCCAAGAAAGAAAGATGGTCATCAATAGAAAAACTAAGTTCTGTGTTTCAAATAAAGAAACTAGCTGTAAGTAAGGCAGTCTGGAGGAGAAAGCTGGATCATCTGTATGCTATTCAATCACCCTGTTTCAAAGGCTTTATCAGTTTCTCTCCAAATGACCTGAATTTGAAAACTCATAGCATTACTGGTTATATTAGTGGTTGAACCAACTCGAAGCTATTAATATAGGGCAGAGAATGATTCAACTGATTTAATCAGAAATTACTCAGGGTGAACAAGGATCCCATTTAAAGCTTTGGAGACTAAAAAGGAAAAACTAAGATAAAAGAATTAATATAAAAGACTAATTCTTAAAACTTAAAGCCACAGAAAAAATTAGCTAAGGAGTGAAACTATAAATTGAAGCCAGTTACAACAGTCACTGTACACACATTTTAGGGATCTATTTTTAGCCACTGAAATAAATATTGCACAAAGTTGTAGGAGCCTGTAAGTGTTTCTGCAATACAAATAAATAAATTCCACCAGGCAGGGCAACAAGGAGCCTGAACTTGTCTAGACAACACTGAGACAATGAAAGAAATTTAATTTCCACAGCTGTCAATATGTTCAGGGTTACCAAATTTGCTCACAACTGAAACAAATACTTACTCTGACCTATTCAGATCCAGACTTCACACTTTATATTGTCTCTTTTTAAATAAATTGCCTTTTTTAATAAATCTGTTTCCAGCTCTCAATATATTTGAGTTGTTTTTGTTGCAGTTTTTTTATTTTTTGATAAGATTAAGGTCGGAGCTGACTTTGTAATAATACGCATTTTGTGTTTTTTCTTTTATAGTAGGACCCAGTTTTTACCTACCTTCTTAAACCCCCCCTGAGTTTTAAAATTGGCATGCCCCCTCTGCAAGAGGACTTGGAAGAGTTTTATTTAAAAGCACAGCAGTATTTCTCTGAATCCCCTTAGTAAGAGTAGTTTATGCCTTTTTGACTCTTTGCCTGCACCTTCCTTACAGTCCTTTAAAAGGGCACAGCTGTGGGCTGCAGCTCTCAGATACATAATAATACACTTTTACTTCAACTTCATTTATTTCTGATTCAAGCTACTGGCATCCCATTTGTGATAGACACTGGTGTACAGAGTATGTCCCTGTTCTAAAAGCTCCAGCAGACCTTGAAAGCATCACAGATGTTGAACAGAGGTGCTGCCAGCCTCAAAATTCCCTCTGTGTCCCTCTACTACTGAATTCAAGAGGAAGTCCCATGTACTGTATTTAACAATTCATTTAAGTGGGAAGAGTCCAGCTATTCTCATAAAATGCTGACTTTTTCAGCCACATTTGTGTTGTAACATCTACACTTCAGGTTTCTGCAAAGTTAAGACAGCATGAATAAACGCCACGTAAATAGTGCATCACCTGTTTTCCTTCCACCAGTCCAGTCACATTGTCAAGCATAAGAGGATTAAAATCCAACTTCCATTGGCAACAGATGTAGAAAAGGCTAAGACCTACCATTGAACATTTGATTACGGTAGATAGAGCCTGATAGAGAGCCCATTAAAGTCAATAGGAACCTTTCCACTGACTTCAGTGGATTTTGAACCAGACCCAAGGTCCTGAATCAGTAATCCATCCCCGATCAAAGCACGTAACTACATGCTTAACCTCACTGCGTGTTTAGACCCCACTGAGGGTGATAGGACTTAAGCATATAATTGGCATGGATGACATACTTGACAGATTTGCTGGACAGGAATAGATTTAAATCAATGCTTAAAATGCTTTGCTGAATTGGGACCTTACTGCAGGAAATGCAGGACCAGGGCATATTTGTGCAGTAACAGACACAGGTTAGTAGAACATTTTGCAAGTAGGTTTTAGAAACAGAAAAAAGTTTGTGACTTTTGCTTTGCCTGTGCCAGCCTACTATGAGTTAACTCAATTTCTTCAAGCTACTGATGTGCTATAGCAGATGGCACAATGGTTTGTATACAGAATTCAACTCTCTGCAGTGTTTGGTTCAGATTTATCCAAAGGAACAAGACAGAGGCAAATCGAACTAAGCAGACAGCATTGTCCCTGAGTTGCTATGCCTTCCCAATTCACCTTTTTCAGAAATACTGTTTAACACATCTCCAGCTTTGGCAGAAAGCTATGAATAAAATGATGCATGTTAATGGAAGTGGCAGTGCTACCTACAATCGTTTTATTATTAGTATCAAATAATGCATTAAAATATCTCTATTTTATTAATGAAAATATAGCTGGCAAGTGTAATTCATTGCTAGCAAGGCAATGTAGAGCTTAATCAAATTTATTTTAAAACAGGAAAGCAGATAACCCTGTACTTGTGAAAAACAATTGTATCAGTAATCACCAAAATTCACTGTTTCCCCTGCATTATATATTTTTCTCCAAAATAATGTATCCACAGAGTTTAATTATGTAGATATATTGTAGATCCATCAACTTTACAGCAGATACATATATGTATAGGGAATCCTATTGTTACTGAAAATCAGAAGTATTCTGGATTGTATATTTTACAAATCTAAACCAAGTTACAGGCACTTTGGGTAAATAATGCAGCTAGATACTTGGGTTTCAGGGTCAGGTTTGCTCCTGATTTGGGTTTTGTTTGTTCTTAAGTGTGACTTGCATTAAATAGACTTAAGCCAACACTTCTTTTTTGGTAGCTATAACTCTGCTAGCATTTTCAAACCCACAAAATTAACTGCAGATTGCAACTGGTTTCCACAACTCTCAATAGCATGGTGTAACAATAAGCTACACACAGCTACATCTTTAAAAAGAGGAGGAAGGAAGTGGTTAGCTCCTTAGCCAAGGACACAAAGCACCTGAGTTCAGTTCTTGTCCACTGACTTCCTGCGTGGCATTGGCCAAGTCATTTGGTCTCTGTACAGAGCCTCCATTTGCAAAATGTGGAAAGTAGCATTGCCTTACCTCATGGGATGTTGTGAAGATGAATATCTTAAAGAATGTGCTCATGAATTATGGGTGTGAGGACCATATTAACTGGTTAAGATTGAATAATGTATTTTGCATCATGCCAGAAATACCAAGTTCTGGCTGGGTTTTTGTTGGGTTGGGGTTAATTTCACCCTGAACTGATAAAAGCAGAAATCTCAGAACCTTTTCCATGGAAAAAAATTATCTGCAATAAGTTGATAAGATCAGAACATACACTGCTTTCTGGAGACAACTCTGAAGAACCCACCTTGCCCCAGAATAGAAATGCATGCAGCATATTTTAATGCCTGTTTTCACTGGACTTTAAGCCACGTACTAGCATGAACCCCCGACAACTCAACCACCTATCTGTGAATGCCTGGAATGAAAATGGGGGTCTTATTTTGCAAGGTCAGCATTTAGGCAGGTTTGAAGATAGCTTTTCTACAGGTGTCTGCATTCAGTATTTAGCAGGATGTCTCCTAACCTACAAGAATCCCCCGAGAGAAGACTGGCAAAGGAAGAACAACACCAAAGACAAGTAACAAAGGAATAAAATACATCTCCATAGTGAAGGCTATATGTTTCTACTAGCAAGCCTTGCTGAGGGTGTTTTTTCATCCTGCCTGCCAAAGCCTGGGACTCAGCTGCCCATTTGTTTTGAATCTGTCACTAAAGGTTGTCTTTGCAGGGGGCAATAAAGGGTCTGTTATGAATTATGGATTAAGCAGCTGCACTGAAGCAAAGAGGCTGCTTATGCAAGAAAATGTTCTCTGAGGTAATGGTTATGAAATGCTCTGACCGCTACCTTTGTGGTGCACACTAGCCCAAATTAGAGCATAAGTTATTGCTGCAGCCTTAGGCACTCTTTAAAAATCCAGGCCTCAAGTCAAAACAGACCTTTCAAGGGTGACAGAGAACTGGACCCTCCCCAGGAGGACACGGGACAGGAATTCTCCCCTGAGCAGCCCTCTCTTCATAAAAGAGAACATCTGCTCCTGCCCCTTGCTAGAAAATGCACTGCTCTCTCCAACATGCTCACCCAGTTCTAGTGCAAAGCTGGGCCAGAAAAAAAGAAACAACTTAGGAAGTCCATTCTGCAAAGATTTTCAGATCACTAGAAACTGGACAATGCATCGTTGTCCTCAAAGTGTCAAAACTGGAGACCTCGGCTTTTAATGATGCTGCTTTTGGTTTCTGACATTTCAGGGTGGGAGCAATACTCCCTTTTCTTCACACCCCTCTTTTTAACCAAGAGCAGTAAAATAGACAGTTCCTATGATTTTTTTGTTGGTGGGATTTCTTTTCTTTCTTTTTTTTTAATCTTCCTGGTGTTTCCTTTTGCAGTTTTGATTTTTCAAGCTTCCCCTCTAAGTGTGCCTGGGTCACAGAGATCTTTTCTCCTTTTACCAAAGTTTAGAGAATGGCAAAAAGACATGTGGGGGGAGAAGGGGAGAAAGAAATAAAGCAGTAAAAAGAAAACCAAGCCAAGACACTTGTCCTTTTGACCAAGGAAAAAAAAAAAGATAAGAAAGGGAAGAAAAATGGGGTAATGGAGATGAGAAGATAAGGAAAAGCACAACTGAAACATTCAAAGGCTGGGCTGCTAAGAGTTTCATTTGCCCACTTCTGCTCCACAGGAAGGGGGGGGGGGCTTGTACACTGTATCCACTAGGTCTGGGAGAAGCTTCAGTTGCCAATTTGATTCGGAGGAGATTCGGCCTGATTTGGCGGCCAAATCCCCAAACTGGAATCGAATCGTGAGACCCATTAAAAGGTCTGAATTGAATCCAAAGCCTCTAAAATTGATTCAGAAAAGATTCAGAGAGATTCAAAGATTTGGATCAGTCACAGGAGCGGCAGGCACAGCTGCAGGTTCTCCTGCGACTCCTCCGGCTGTGCCTGCCTCTCCCCAGCGGGGGAGCCATGAGAGAAGCCCCCAAGGCTGCCCTACCCAGCCCCAGCCCCCACCCGGCCCCAACCTCCTGGCACTTTAAAAAAAAAAAAAAAAGCCCCACACTCACCAGCTGTAGCAGCACGATCAAGGCCCTACGAAGGCTCATGGCAGAGCCTCCCTGCACAGCACAGGACAGTGGGGGGCAGCAGGGATTGTCCCCCCACCCAACCTAGCACCGGCACTGTCCGGGAGCTGAAGCTGTTGGGCCGAGTGGTGACAGGCTCTGGTTGACTGCTGGAGCCACACCAGCTCCCAGACAGTGCGCAACACGTTGCTGCACCCGCACAATGCGACAGCCATTGTGAGGGTGCCAGGCAGGGGAGGCAATCCCCACTGCCCTGTACTGGGGGGCGGGGCTCAGCCACAAACCTTCAGAGGCCCTGATCACCACTGCTGCATCCAATGAGTTCGGGGCTTGTTTTTTTTTTTTTTTTTAAAGGTTCATACTGGTGTTTAGTATGAACACAGAGCTCTAAGTCAGGCCAGATGCCAGGACTCCTTATGTTTGTCCTATGACAGTACATGTGTCCACTGCTTCTGCTGACCAAGCATTTAGAAAAGGTGGCCTGGGCAGAGTGCAGAAGTTCATTGGGAAGCGTGTCAGTTCTCAGGCTAAGAAAAAGGCAGCTGAACGAAGTTTCAGCAAACTCATACTTGGAATGCATGATGTAAAGAACTCATGCCTCATCTAATAAATGAGCCTATCAATCATCAATGCCTATTATCACTAATTAAACATTAACTAATTTAACAAACTTGCCCCCATCAGGGCTCTGCTCCTGCAGCCACCAAGCTCTGAAAAGCTGGAGGAGGGGCAGAGGGAAGGTGAATGTGAATGCAGGACATGCATGCAATCCCATCTGAACCAGTCGAGTTGATGGGCACTTTCAGCCAAGCCGAGCGACAGTCTCTCAAAAGCTAGTCATGGCCTATTTAAAGAAAAAAAGGAGACATTATGCAGAGTGGTAACATTGCATTATTGTCACAACGGAATCAGATATTATTAATGCAACTTAACACAAATTCCTGACACAAAGCAGCACAGCTAACCAGGCAAATGGGCAGCATACAGCAGAAACACTTTGTGAAACCTCCTCATTGGGCATAATTTTGTCTGATGGGTAGCTAACACAAAGTAGTTCAAACATGTACTGTTAAACCTAACCCTCCAAGAGAATCAGAAGCCTCTTCTACATATAAAGGCGGACAAGTTTGCCAGTGCAGTTATCCCCCCAACCCCACAGTGCCAGCACAGAAAACTTACTGTAAGGTTATGTTTAAGTTTCCCCAGTAAACTACTCCTATGGCCATCACTACTCTAGCATCTGAGCACCTCATCTGTACAGGACAACATCCACACTTATTAGCTCTGTCTCTCAGTAGTGGCATACTTTTCAGCATGGCAACACTTGGCACAGTAGGTCTTCACCACCAACTTATCTGAGTGGCTTGTCCAAGGTCCCACTGGAAGCCTGAGACCCAAATCTCCCCAGTCTCAATCCTGTACCCTACCTGAGCAGCCACCTTTCCAAGTATGGACCAGATTCTGCCATCTTTATGCATGCTTAGTATCCCACTGGTCCCATTGACATCAATCGATTTATTCATAGAGCAACCCCACCAAACTTTCACCACATAACCTTTCTAAGGTAACCTCCAGTACAACATCTGTACTGTATGTAGCAAAAAAACCAACTGCCAAACATCTTCATTTGGAATCATATGTGAACTTTGTGAGTGGCTCTAATCCTACTTATCATGGCCAAATGCTCAAACTTTAGGGCAGGGGAAGGGTTCACTCAGACCATAAACTCTACTGCACAGCAACCACATTTCTTCTTCATTACACGTTGGTACAGTAATACAACAATGAATGCAGTCTGATCTGCTTCTTAACCTGGTAGTTTGAGTCCTGTTCAAATTAACTTGCTCTAAAAGCAAGAGCCAATATGCACAAGAGCATACACAAAAGATTATATCTTCCATTTTTCTGCCTAGGGTTCTGTAACAGGGCACCAGGGTGCCTGCTACTGAGAACAGGAATATAGGCTCAGCTGCCACTCACCAGGGGCACCACAGGTGGGTTGCCAAGGCAACTGATTGGGTCAGCTGACCAGAAGGGGGCAGGGCCTGGCCTACATAAAGAGAGAAAGCCGAGGCCAGAGTCAGGTCCCCTCTGGCAGCCTCAGAAGCAGGAGTTCTGCTGGAGCAAGCAGGGCAAGCAGAGCTCTGCGGGCCCAGTAAGGAAGCCGGATGGCTTAAGCGGTGTTGGCATGGTGATATGGGGTGGAGAGAACCCTGATAGGGATACAGACGAAGGATAGCCAGGTTGGCTTAGGTTTTACGTTGTAGCTGAGGGGCTTTGAGTTTCTGTTTGGAGTTGATCGTTGTAATTACGAACCGGAGGACCGGGCGAGGCTGTAGGGGTGGAGGAGGCCTCAGTAGGCGCTCCCCAGTAAGGCGGGGTTGTTCCTAGCGCCACAGGAGACGCTGTGTTTTGGGGTGTCCTGACCCCGGCCCCAGTGTGGGCGATATTGGGACAAGCCCAGTGGGGCATAGGCCCGAGAAGGCGGGTCTGGGGGCCAGGTAAGGCTAAGGCCGCCTGAGCCCCAATTGGGAGAAGCCCGAGTTGGGCATTGGACCCTAGAAGGGGTCTGGGGCCAGGTAAGGCCAAGGCCGCCTGAGCCCCAATTGGGAGAAGCCCGAGTTGGGCATTGGACCCTAGAAGGGGTCTGGGGCCAGGTAAGGCCAAGGCCGCCTGAGCCCCAGTGCGGGTGAGGAGCGCGAACATAGGCCCCAGTGCGGGCGAGGAGCGCGAGAGGCACGAGCAAGGCAGGCCCTGTGCCAAGGAGGGCAGGAAGGCAGCCTCCCATTAATAATATGACAACAAGTGGCAGGCGAGATAGAGGGTGCATTCAGGACCCAGACTTGGCACGGTAGGCAAGGGCGCTAGGGGAGGTCACGGCACCCCCAGAGGGTGCACTGCCACAGGTTCATTTAAGGATTTAATATAATTAGCATATCCTTCAGTATTAGCCATTTAATGGCTCTTTCCTCCCATTCCCTTAAGTTGATAGTTACACATAAGCTTCTGTCTGATGTCTATGTCTCTTTAGGGTAGAAAATGAAAAGCTTGTAGCAGCAGTTTTGTCTTCAAAAGTATTTCTAGGTAGAAATGGTTTGCACAAGTGACAGAGACAGACAGCCATCTATCAAAAGTGATCAACAGATTCTCTTGGAACCCTTCTCTTTTTGAAACAGCCCTCAAACAGAAGAAAGATTAGTGTCGCAGGGCACTTCCACGCCCCGCTCCTAATAAGGCTCAGACCGGGGAAGGGGAGATGTGTAGCAGGCACTAGGGTGCTTGCTACTGGCAATGGTAATAAGGACCCAGCTGCCAATCTTCAGGGCAGCGCAGGTGAGGGTTGCCGGGGCAACCAATTTGGTCAGCTGGCTGGAAGGGGGCAGGGCCTGGCCTTTATAAACAGAGAAAGCTGAGGCCAGAGTCAGTTCCCCTGTGGCAGCCTGAGCAATCGGAGCTCTGCTGCAGAGCAGAGAAGAGCAGGGCCAGGCAGCCTGACTGCCTGAGTGTCTACATGTTGGTACGGGGTGGAGAGAACCCTGATAGGGAAGTAGGAAGGACAGCCAGGGTGGCGCAGAAGTTATGTTACAGCCAGGAGGCTTATTTTGTGGTAGAGCCGGTTGGCTCATGGCTTTGTGTTTTCTGTTTGTTATTGTTACACCGGAGGACCAGGTGAGGCTGTAGGGGTTGGAGGAGCCCTCAGGGGAGCCCCCCCCCCAGTAGTGTGAGGGTTCCTAGGGCCCTGGTAGGGCACACCAATCAGATGCCAGAGAGGGCACCACAGTTTGGTGCCGAGGCGGCGCTGCGTTTGGGGGCGTTGTGACCCCAGCCCTGTGTGGGCAGTATCCGGAGAAGCCCAGTGGGGCATATGACCCTAAGAAGGGGGTCTTGGGGGCCAGGCACGGCTATGGCCACCTGAGCTCCGACCACGGGAAGCGCGGGAAATGAAACCCCACAGTGTAGGGTGATTATCGGGACAAGCCCAGAGGGCATAACCCCCAGGAAAGGGGTCTGGGGCCAGGTAAGGCCGAGGCCACCTGAGCCCCAAGCGCAGAAAGCATGAGCTTAGGCCCGAGAGTGGGCGGGGAGCGCGGGAAGTGCAAGCTTAGGCCCCGGTTGGGGCGGGGAGCGCAAGCAAGCACGAGGCACAGGCCCCGCTTGGGGTGAGAGCGCGGGAAGCACAAGGCAAAGCCCAGGGAGGGCGAGAGCACTGCGGTGAGCCCCAGGGAGGGCAAGAGCATTGCGGTGAGCCCTAGGAAGGGTTGTCCAAGCAAGAAGCCCCGGAGAGGGCGTGTGCACGAGTAGAAGCCCCGGAGAGGGCGTGCGCGCGAGTAGAAGCCCTGGAGAGGGCGAGGACACAGAGGCCCCAGGGGAGGGCACGCACGCAGAGAGGCCCCAGGGGAGGGCAAGGACACAGAAGTCCCAGGAGAGGGCACGTATAAGGTTAGAGAGCCCGGTGAGGGCGGACGACTATAGCCCGGTAACGGCCAGTCCAAGACTAGGGGAGCCCGGTGAGGGCGAGCACAGGAGTAAGGAGCCCGGTGAGGGCGCGTATAGGATTAGAGAACCCGGTGAGGGCGGGCATACGAGTAAGACGCCCGAAAGGGGCCAGTAAGGAAGAGTAGAGACACGATAACGTCCGGAACACCTGAGAGGCTTGGGGCGTGGTATTGGGGTGGAAGGAGCCACGCGATGCCCATTGGGTTAGGGCACCAGAATCTATTCACAAAGAGCAGGGACCAGAAGGGCAAGGACACCGAGACCAAGGGGTCGAGTAAGGCAGCCTCCCATTAATCTATTAGAACCATCAAAGTCGTGGCGGGCGAGATAGAGGGTGCATTCGAGACCCAACTTGGCACGGTAGGGGCGCCAGGAGAGATCACGGCCACTCCTGGGCCCCGCCCTGTGACAATTAGCAAGAGACAACAAAGCATCATCTGGAGATTTGAATTCAGTCTACTTTCAGACAGGGCAGGGCAGGGCAGTACATTATAGACTAACTTGTTCAGAAATGCATACATTTTCATACTTCAGCAGTCTGTATTCGAAAATGGTTTCATAGACATTAGGGCTGGAAGGGACCTCAGAAGATCTTTGAGTCCAGCCCCATGCCCAAAGGGCAGGAAGTCAGCTGGAGTCATAGGAGGAGCAAGATGAGCATCCAATTTGCTCTTGAAGGTGTTCAATGTAGGTGCTTGAACCACCTCCGATGGCAGGCTGTTCCAGACCTTGGGGGCTCAGACAGTAAAGAAATTCTTCCTTATGTCCAGCCTGAAACGGTCTCGCAGTAGTTTATGACCATTCAATCTCATTGTCCCTTGGGGTGCTCTGGTGAACAAATGTTCCCCCAGATCCTGGTGGTCACCCCGATAAACTTAGAGGTGGCCATTAGATCACCCCTGAGCCTGCGCTTTTCCAGGCTAAAGAGCCCCATGGCTCTCAG
>NW_017729020.1:1220324-1221113 GCF_001723915.1 Gavialis gangeticus | reverse complement strand
AAACCTGTGCTGGCTATCCCTTAGGATGTTGGCGTCAGCCAGTCCATTAAGGATGGCCTCTTTAATAAACTTTTCTAAGATCTTCCCCTGGATAGAAGTCAGGCTGATGGGCCTATAGTTAGCCGGATCCACTTTCCTCCCTTTTCTGAAGATAGGCACCACATTGGCCTTCTTCCAGTCTTCAGACACTACACCAGAGCACCAGAAGCTCTCGAAGACCCGTGCCAGGGGCTGGGCTATGATGCTCGCCAGCTCCTTGAGTACCCTGGGGTGTAGATTGCCAGGGCCGGCAGACTTGAAGGTATCCAGCTTCTCGGGGTATTCCTTCACAAGGTCAGCATTTCTGGAGGGCAGGGGAACTCCCTCACCTGGACCTCCCTGTCCTGTAGTGGGCATGGGCGTCTCATGGGACTGATGAAAGACCGATGCAAAGTACCCATTTAATAGGTTGGCTTTTTCTTGGGCATCAGTTGCCCCATCTGGTTCAGTAGGGGTCCAATGTTGCCCTTGCTTTTCCTCCGGCTCCCCACATATCTGAAAAAGGACTTTTTATTGTCCTTGATGCTCGAAGCTAGTTGGAATTCAATTGCAGCCTTGGCTTTCCTGGCTTGCTCCCTGAAGGACCGGACCAGTGCAGAATAATCCTCCTTGGAGGTGAATCCCGTCCTCCATCCTTTGAAGGCCTTTCTTTTTAGCCTCAGGAGGTCTGCTAGGTCCCTGGAGAATAGACTTAGCTTGTGCATTGAGGATCGCTCCCTTGAGGAGCAACCACTCTTCTTGAACTCCCCT
>NW_017729020.1:1211841-1215324 GCF_001723915.1 Gavialis gangeticus | reverse complement strand
GTGCTTCTGACTTTGTTAATCAAGGCTTTCTGACGGTTCCCAAAGATGGTTAAGTATTACAAAATGAACAATTTATAGCACAGCCATCAGTAAAGACGGATTTGTTACATTCTCAGTTCCTGTAAGTCAAGGGTGATCCACGATTCCAAATTAATAGGAAAGAATAAAATTATTAATGAAAGTGTTTAAAGGAAGCATAGTCTAATGGATGAAATGCCTGACTATAGAGGATTCAGAAGATCTAAGTACTGCTCCTGATTATGCCACTAACCTGAACTGCTACCTTGCATGGGTTATTTCCTACCTCTGTTTCCCTTCGTCTGTCTAATTCAGTTAGGTTATAAATGCCTTTGGGCAGGGACTGTGTTTTTATAAAGCATCTAGCACTGTGGGAGCCTGATCTCAAATCAGACTTTCCAGGTGTGCCTGGAATACTAATAATAAATTAATAAATAAATAAATGTACCAAGCAAAAACTGGTGCTTCGTCATTAGCTGCAACTTCACCGCCCCCAGCAAACCCTGCTCTGTATATAGATCATTCTGCCTAGGGATATAAATCAAATGGCTGTGCCCCATGTTAAATGCAAGAATATCTTCCCAGTATCCAGCTTAAATACTTTCCCAGATATGCAACGAACAGTATAAACAGCTTGTCCAAAGATAATGTAAAATTAATCACCTGGGCACTGGGCCATTTTGACACAGCAAGCTGAACGATGCAATCATTAAATGGCTGAAGTAGATTTTTTTTCTCCCTCAGTAGTTAAAGTGACTGCTCATTAATTGTAACATTCAAAACTACAGAGACTGACACACAAAACCCTGATACAGTATTTCATGTGTAAACTACACAGGAGGGGATGAACCCTTCCCACCACCCAGTCTGAAATGTCATCCAAGCTAACAATCCCCATGGAATGCACAATGAGAATCTCTTGAAAATCTGCATTTGCCATCCTGCTTCCCTTTCAAATCCTAAGCTATCAGCTCTGTTGGGTTTGTGCCCCATGTTTGGATTCAGCAGCACAGCAAGGAAACTTTCATAGCACTGAATGAGCTGTCCTTCAGGACAGTCTTGTGAGAACTTGAGATTTATACATTTTTCTCCCATCCTGAATCAGGACAAAACAGTTTAGATAGAAACCAGATTGGGTAAATCCAACCTTCACCTTAAGCCTTTCTATTTTTTCCATAGGTTAACTAAAGTTCAAAACAGATCTTTTCAAACAAAAAAATTGTTTTTTTTACTTCTTGAAACATCCTCTTTTTCAATTTCTTCTAAGTGATCTTTTTACCATTACTTTTGTTGTTCAAATACTTCAAAACCAGCTCCTTCCTGCAACATTTTAGTTTCAGCGACTCAGGATCTCCTAACCATTTTAGTGAAAATGTACCAATCAGTTCTGGACCCTCTTTGGATCAACACCGATTTGTAATGAGCTAAAGTAAGTTCATCCCACCTCATGATTTTTTTAATGAAGCTTTAAAATATTCAAGCCTTTTGTGCTCATTTACCACAGCTGTTTGTACCACAAAATTTCTAGCTGGCACAAGCACATGGAAACAGCAAGGTTTCATATTTGCATCTATAAGCATCAGTGACATCCGGATTTCAAGCTCAGACAAACATAAACAAGGATTGAAAATGCTAAGTTTCCTGTCCCACCAGTCCTCCAAGGAAGAGGTTTTTTGATGCAAAAAAACCAGAATGTATTCCTTTAAAATTCTAAATAAATGATTTCTAACTCTGTATGCGGAGGTATTGCCAGAGGAGTATTTTGGGTAACAGAAGCACATCGAAAAGGAGGAGGTAAAGCTGTTTCGTGGCTTTACACATGTCAAATGCAATACCTTTTTCCCCCCAATATGTCCTGCAACAGAAATAAGCTAAACCCAGCCCCCTTGCAACTCCCTGAATTTCTGTGGTTTATATCAAATTGGAACCAGATCTGAAGCTCTCCTTGCCTGTTAAATTTTGCAGAACTAGACCTGACACTTAAGGTTTCACCAGACAATGACAAAGATACCATCTGTGTTTTATTGCTAGCAAAACAATGATATGGTATCCCCAGCCTGGAATCTAGCCTGCCACTCCTTGGGCATATCTACACATGCGCATTTACTGTGCAGTAACCAAAATTAGTGTGCAGTACCGGCATGTGTCTACAAGCACACACCTGTATTGTGCAATAAAAATGGCAACTTATGCGAAGTTGACTGTAAGTTAGCACTTACTGCACTGTAACACTGTGTATGTCGACTGACTTGGGACTAACTTTGGTCAGACTACATGCAGCGTTAATGTGCTTTAACGCCTGCATGTGTAGATGCTGGCCTATTCTCATTTACTGCACTGTAAATTTAAGCCAGTGTAAATGCACGTGTAGACATGCCCCTTCTTAATAAATGAACAAAACTAAACAGAAGCTAGTTGATTTCAGGTGTAACCCAAGAGAAAATAGGGTAGTTAGTCTGTAATGTGCAAACATACACTGCTTTCTTAAAAAAAAAAAATAGTCTGGAGACAGTTGAAAGCACTAATCTCTGCACTGGTACATATTTTAATTTCCTATATTCTAGAGCTATTGATAGAGCTTCTGCTACCCCTAATGCTTTAAATAAAGCATCTTCACACTTGCATACTGTATCCCATTAGCCCTTACAGGCTCTAAGAAGCATAGTTTCATAGTTGGTTGGATCGGTAGGGACCTGAGCATATCATCAAGTCCGACCCCTGCGATGGCAGGAAAGAGTACTGCGGTCAAACGACCCCAGCAAAGTGCTCATCTAGCCTCCTCTTAAAGACCCCCAGGGTAGGAGCCTGCACCACTTCTCTTGGAAGTTGGTTCCAGATCCTAGCTGCCCTGACAGTGAAGTAGTGCCTCCTGATGTCTAGTCTGAATCTACCCTCTGCCAGCTTGTGACCATTATTTCTTGTCACTCCTGGTAGTGCTTGGGGGAACAGGGACTTCCCCAATGCCTGCTGATCCCCCCTGACTGGTTTATAACAGGCCACTAGATCCCCCCTCAGCCTTCTCTTATGGAGGCTGAACAGGTTCAGGTCCCATAGCCTCCACTCATAGGGCCTGCCTTGCTGCCCCTTGATCATGCTAGTGGCCTCCTCTGGACCTTCTCCATGCTGTCCACATCCCTCCTGAAGTGCGGCGCCCAAAACTGGACACAGTACTCAAGCTGTGGCCTGACCAGTGCCGCATAGAGGGGGAGGATCACCTCCTTGGATCTGCTCGAGATGCTTCTGTGAATGCATGACAAAGTGCAGTTGGCCTTCCTGACTGCATCCCCAGACTGCCGGCCCATGTTCATCTTGGCATCAATGACGACTCCAAGATCCTTTTCTGCCTCTGTACTGACAAGAAGGAAGTTCCCCAGCCTGTAGGTATGGTGCTGGTTCTTCCTCCCCAGGGTGGAAGGGTGCTTTTTACCCCCCGTCCAAGTCACTGATGAAGATGTTGAACAGTGC
>NW_017729020.1:1201014-1206841 GCF_001723915.1 Gavialis gangeticus | reverse complement strand
TCGTCAGGACCAGCTGATTTAAATACATGCAGTCCCTCCAGAGTGGTGTGGTATACTCACTACTGTGGGCAATACTTTTGGGAGGTATTCATCTCCTTTTTAAAACTGGAAGAGCTGAAAAAGACTTGGCATTCCTGAGAATTTTCCTGATATAGTGATGGAAATTCAGAAGTGTGCAAAGGGATGGTTTTGAAATGGTCCAGGCTGATGTTTAATTCAAGAAGCCAATCCCTCCAAAAAGATTTGCATATTATCTTGACAGCGTCCCTCGTGCTGTTACAAATTCTCAGTTCCAGGAAGAAATTGTCTAAAGGAATTTACATGCACACACTACAGCATAAAGAAGTCTGGATTTCTTGACACTGTTCACCTCACCAAGCCAGTGAATTTTGCACTCACCAACATGGCAAAAAGATAGCCACAGGGGACCTTGCATCTTCAGTTTGAAATTCACTGCAATTGCCTTTTATTCTGGTCTTTGTTCCAAATGTGAGTCAGTAGTATCTCATTACAGTGGCAACTAACACAGAAGAGGAGTGGGTGGCAGGGCTCTAGGTGCTATTCCTAGTTTCCCCCACCCAGCAACATAATCTTCCCACACACGTGTCACCCAATGGGCCAAAGCACCGATCTGAACTGACAACCTACAGAACATCAGGACAAGAAGTAGGGTAGTGGCAACGTAAGCTCCGCTCCTAATCCTGGCCATCCTCGAGCTCCCATTGCCTGAGACAGTAAGATAAAAGTACAGCCACCTTAAACAGCTTAGTTTCAAGCCCTAGGACTGACTACCTCCATTTCCTCTTCTTACTCTTGAGGGAAAGCTTCCTGTTTCCAGGGCCCTCATTTCAGGAGCTTGGTTTCGCACCACAGTAAGGCTTAAAGTTCTTCCATCTGCTTCCCCAAGTTCAAGTATTCCTTTCTGTTCGAGTAGTTCATGTGGTGGACCAGCAGGGGGTGCTCCTGTGCTGATCCACTCACCCCTTTATGCCCGACCACCTTCCAGGCTCCGAGTGCCTCCCTGGGGGTGCCTCACATCTGGCCAACCCCCTTCCTGGAGCACACCCACCAGCCTGGGGGTAGAGATGCCACCACCCAGGGATGGGCTTTCTTCTGGCATGGTGTCCCCTGTCTCACTTCAAGAACTTGAGGTGCTTCCCTCAGTCGGAAGCACAAGTAGTGGTCTCCCTTAGTCAGCTGAACCAAGGGAACCCCAGGGCATAGTCTAGACCCACTCCCAATAAGTCTCCCACACTAGGTAGAAAGGAGAACTTTATTGGTTACAAGGAGTAGGGTTGGAATAGGGTACAAAGTTGAGCAGTATCAGAGAAATCCCATAGAGCAAACAGGGTGGCTGGAGTAGCCTTTGATCACGCACCTGAGATACTGCAAGCTATATATCTAGTTAGATCTCAGGTAGCTTACTCACAAGTATCATCCAAAGACAGGTGGAGAGTCCCTCTGGAGGCAGGCAGTTCATTGATCATGAGTTTTGAGAGAAAGCAAGTTTCAGATGGTCCAGCTCTTCTCTCTCTCTGAGTTTTCATCATGGCTACTGCTGCTCTTTCTGGGCAGTCCTTAACTTATATATATAGCCCTTATGACCTCATTTACCTGGTCCAATGGAGGCTAGCACCTGTTGGCTGACAGCCAACCAATTCGAAATGCTTCACTGGTTGCTGGGCAGACTGGCAGTCTCTAGCCCACTAGAGAGCCCAAGCCCCTCACCCAGGTATGTGATGCCAGTCACATAGGCAGAGGGAGCAGGTTTCCCCCCTCCCTCAGGAATGTATCCAGCTCAGGTTACCTAAAGAGATAGGGTAGGGTATGTACCCTCTGCAGGGCCCATCCTAACCAAATTGTCACAGAGCAGAGTTTTTGGGGAGAAACAGAGGTGGCCTTCTGCCACAGTGCAAGCAGCAGTTTCTGCTCTAGGGCAGATTTCCAATCTGCTGGCAGGGCTTCCCCTAGCATTATTACTACCCTCTTAGGTCAACAGTTTTATGCAGCCCTGCTAATTCAAATTTCACACCGGAGGTAACTGCTACCTCTGCATAAACACTCACCCTTCACTATACCAGCAAGCATGGTCACTGCCTAGTTTTGTCTTGAGCCCCACCATTCAAGATGGAGAGTGAAATCCCTATCCTTACATCCCAACATTAAGGCTAGGTACAGACAGTCAAAAAGCCCAAGGCTGAATCGATTCAATCTTTGAAGGTTTGCCTAAACTGCACAGATTAAATTGAAACAGAAATGCAGCCACATGCCTGCAGTGGCTCAAGCCAGAAGCCAAGGAGCACTAAAGCAGGGCTCTCTGCCTGTGTGGTCACTTCTTCTTCCTGCTTCGCCTCTGGGGAGATCTCTGGGATTTGCAGTCCACAGTTACAGCAGCAGGACTATGCGGGGTTGCTCATTATTTCCTGTTCCTGCTTCCAGGTGCCTCTGGGATTTGTAGTCTACAGTTGCAGCCAGCAGTAAGTTTGAGCAGGGGAAGGGGTCTTTAACCCCCCTCCCTGGCCCCAGACCTAAGCCAGGGTTTGCCTGAGGGGAGCATTCCCCCACAGACTGGGCTGCATCCACAGCCAGGCTTGCCCCAGCTACGGAGCAGAGGGGCAGAACTAGTCCTGCTCTCTGGAGAAGACAGCACAGTCCAGTCCAGCCCAGGACTGCAAAGCATGATGGGAGACTCTGATTTAACGTGAACCAGGAAGGGGGTCTGGGACAGAAGTTTCATAAACTGGTTTAAACCAAACCAGTTCAGTCTGATACTACACTCAGCCAGGTTTATCTTAAACCAGTTTCATCCATTTGAAACTGGTTTATATGCACTGAGCTTCCATTCTGTTACAGGTTTAAACCACGTTTTGCTCACTTAAACTGGTTACATGTAACTTCTGTCCCTAGCCTAACTGTTCCACCAGTGTATCTACTCAGGCTGTGTAGATCCTATACAGAGCATTGATATTTGGAGGAGCTGGTCCTGTGTATGCATGCCACTACCCTCTGCTGGAAAAAATTACAGTTGCTAAACTGTATGCCAGGGACCCTCCAGTGCTCTAGAGTCTATGATTTCCTACAACATAGGCAGTAAAAACCCCTGCTTTTCAAATCCACCTCCTAGCCCCAGACTGTGCACAGCATACAGCATAGACTAAAATGCAAGATTTTTTTTTGCCCAAGGATTTGTTGTGTACACTGAGTGGCATCTTTTTTTTAGCCAACTCCATCTGCAAGCCAGGTGAAACCAAAAATCTTCGTGTTATTTATTAAATGAGGTTGCTAGCCTGCTTAATTTCTTTCTCCCTACCCCACTATGAGGTCTACTTTATTTCTGAAGCTGTTTCCAGAATTGCTTAGATTAAGTGTGCCTGGATTTCAGCAACTTGCCGTGCACATACTACTTCCTTGGAAGCCAATTTTAGTTTTACAAAAGAGGTGTCTTAACACAGGTCCCAGTGACACATCTCAGCCAAATCTAGAGCTACAATTAAAACTTGCATGGGAGGCAGGTAGGTGGCATCAGACTTCCTGCCGCTCTTTAATATACTGCTTCTATCTGTCTAATGTGAAAGCCTGTTTGTGACTCAAACAGCAGGCTCATGCTCCCTTCCACCCCCTGGGTTTTAATAGGGAATGCCCACTAATTGGTGATTAACCAGCTTCTTCAAAATTGCATTTGCCAGGTGGGGATTTGATTGCTGCCCTAATGATAGCAAAAATGTTATGTGCACTATAAATCTCCTGCAGCTCTACAGCTCTCCTTCGCACAGCCAGAGGGAATGGCTCTAGGCCTTGTCTACTATGTGCTTCATTTGCAAGAAGGCAGGGAGCTTAATATTTCACCAGCAATGTGGCCAACTTTTGCAATTGTTTTTGAGTTTCTTTTTTTTTCCTTATGTTTTTCTCAGAGTCCCATTCAACTTCCTAAAAATCTCCAAAAAGATTTGCAGGTGGGCATGATTTGCAAGGTGTAGTAAAAGCATGTGTTTGTGTTGGAGCTTTTTGTTGTGGTTACTGTTGTTGTTGGATGGGGAGGGGTTAGCTTGTCTGGTTGCAATGGAAAAGATTTTTAAAAAGAACCCCCACACAAAAACCAAAAAGTACAAAAAAGTGTGTGTGCATATGTTTTTAAACTTGCATAGTATTTTGCATCCCCTTCCAAAACTTGAGGTCTAGACTCTGACTCCACATAAGTATCTTATTTAAAGATTCAGTCTGCATGTTTCTTACTTGCTTCCTCCTGCCTCTGCACATCCTAGACCAGGGGTGGGCAAAATGCAGCCCGGGGGCCAGATGTGGCCTGCCAGGACATTCTATCTGGCATGCGGGGCCCCTAAAAAATTTAGTAAACTAATATTAATCTGCCCTGGGCTGCCTGTCATGCGGCCCTCAATAGCTTGTCGAAACTCAGTAAGTGGCCCTCTGCCCAAAATAATTGCCCGCCCCGTCCTAGACAGAACAAGCTGACATTGTTTCAAACACATTTTCCTTATTTTTAAAAAACTCCTATCAGCCTTGTAACATGCTTTGTATCACACACAAGTTCTCCCACGTTATCTGCTCTAACTAATAAAATATAATTTATTTAATATTTAAAAAAACCTCTCATTTAGTCCAAATCATTTCAGACTAAATCATTTTTGTCACCATGTCCATGGAAAATAACTGGAAAGGACATCAGTCGCTTTGTCAAGTCTCCACGAGTGCACTGCTTTTGACAGGGCTGGCCCATCCTATACTGAGAAACCTGTGGCCACAGGGGGCCTGCAGCTAAGGGGCCCCCTGTGCATAGGTAGCAGAAGTGGGGGGCTAATGGGCCTCAGCCCCCACCAAACACAGGGCAGCAGCAGGCATTGCCTTATGACAACCTGGCCACAGGGTCCTACAGCGGGGGGCAGGGGTAGGCATGTTGAGCTACCCAGCGCACTTGCAGCTGGCCCAGCCACAGGCAGGTAAGTTTCTTTTAAATCTGTTTTTTTTATTTCCATGGGCTTGTGGGGAGGGCAGATCGAGATCCCCCACAGTGCAGGGGAGAGCGGGATAGGAGAAGGGCGAATCATTCTCCCCTGCCCACTCCCCCCTGCACTGTGGGGATTGTCCCATGACCCAGCCCAGCCCCCATTCACTGTGACTGGGGCCCAGCCCAGCTGGGTCATGAGACAATCCAAGCCCGGTGTGCAGCACCAGGCAGCCAAGGAGGGGAGGGGACATGGCCCCCCCAATCTTTGCATGGGCAAGGGCAGGCTGCAGCTGTGAGCTGGGCTCAGCCTCTGCTCCGTGTCTCCACACCTCGCTGCCACCACTTCGAAAGCAGCAGGAGCCACCATGTGCATCCCACTGCTGGGCGGGCTGGGCAGGGAGGCACATGGCAGCTCCCACCGCTTTCAAAGTGGTGGTGGTGGCGAGGCACAGAGACATGGAGCAGAGGCTCCCAGCTGCAGCCTGCCCTCACGCATGCAAAGATTGGGGGGCCACATGCCCTCCCCCCCTTGGCTGCCCAGCTCCGTGCCTCTGGAGGAGCTGCTGGGCTCTTCCTGGGGACAGTGTGGGGCAGGATGGGGCAGGTTAGGCATGGGAGTCTCAGGGACTCCATCCCCTCCAGCCTTGCAATGCAACCAAGGCTAGCCCCACTCTGGGACCAGGCTCTGGGGCCCCCCACCCGGTGTGCGGCCAGGGCTGGCATGGGCAGGTGGCTGGGGCTGAGGCTGGTGCAGCTGGGGCACGTGCCAGGGCTGGGAAGTGGCCGAGGCTGGTGCAGCCAGTGCCAGTGCAGCCGGGGCCAGTGTGGCAACTGGAGCTGGCATGGCCAGGACTGGTGCAGCTG
>NW_017729020.1:1190443-1196014 GCF_001723915.1 Gavialis gangeticus | reverse complement strand
CAGCCAGCGCCAGTGCAGCCGGGGCCAGTGTGGCAACTGGAGCTGGCATGGCCAGGACTGGTGCAGCTGGGTCCAGGAGGCAGCCAGGACTGGGCCTGGTGTAGCTGGAGCTGGGAGGCAGCCGTGGCCAGTGTGGTATCCAGGGCTAGTGTGGCTAGGGCTGGGAGGCAGCCGGGGCCAAGACTGGGAGGTGGCCAGGGTGGCGCGGCACCAGGCAATGGCTCTTCCCACTCTTGGCCATTTCACCTCCTCTGTCAGACTTTCCCATGGTTGGCTTCTTTCTGGCAGGGGGCCCCAAAAAATGGTGGGCCAGCCCTGGCTTCTGAGCTGAGAGCAATGGGAGAGGTAAGATATTGCGCGTGCGCGCACACGCGCGCACACACACACACACACATGCACACACACACACACACAAACACACACACACAAAGACAAGGCCTGACCCAAACAGTGTGCTGCCTAGATATACAAAGGGAAATGATCAAGATCAGTGATGGAATTAGAAATAAAGCCCAGGTCTTTTGGTGCAAGTTTGAGCCAAGGATACCTGGAAGCTCAACTGGAAATGGATAGCTAGTCATTTTGTCTGGGGAGTTCAAGGTGGCCACTAGCCTTCTGTACCACTGGTTACAAAAACTAGCATGCTTTACCCATGCTAGACCCTAGTAGGATCTCATATCTGGACCTTCTGACATTCAGCTCAGCCATCCCTCTCTTGTACTATGCTGCCTGGCAAAGGAATCTTAACTTGAATACAGGCACAAATCCTAACACTCACATGTCTAGTGTAATGTCCTTTGAAAACCTAATTTCTGTCCCAAACCCTCCTTTCAGAGTAAGCATGGACATTTGGGAAGGTTAGGAGAGGTTAGATGGACTTAAAATGGCCACCTGATCTAAGCTAAGTTGGGATTGGGGAGGGCTAGCAGGTACTAAGTTAACTGGTCTGTGGGGAGGATCAGAAGGCTGGTTGGTTTGTGGAAAGGGTTGGTGGGGATTGAGCAGGATTGGGGGCAAGAAGGGTCCTCAGGTGGCTTAGACGGATTGGGGGGCAAACGGGGGGGATTGGTGGGATGAGGGGGGCTAATGGCTACAATGGACTGCTCAGGTGGGAGGAGATGGGGACCTCACCCCCTGACTGAGAGCTAGTTTTAGCACTCTGATGCCCCCACACACACGCACACTTGAATAGCTCCCTCCAATGTCCCACCCCGCCACCTTGGCTTATTTAAATGGGCTCCTGGCACCAGCAAACACCAGTAAAGCCAGCACAGAGTGCTTTGTGGGATGTGGGAGTTTGGAAGGCTTGGGGAGAGGGGTACACTGCTCGCAAGGGGATTCTCAATCTGGGTGATGGGGCAAGGGTGCTAAAAATAGCCTGGTACCAAGGGAATGGGGTAGAAAGAGTGCAGCCTCAGGGCTGGGGCCAGTAGCTGGGCTTTCCCAGCCCTGGGGCTGATCTGGGAACTGTGCAGTTCAGTTAGATCATTCTCGCCAGACCTGATCTAAAATTAGACTACTTTGGAAGTACAGTTAACTTAGATCGGGTTGGCCATTTTTAGACCCATGTAAACTTCCTGAACTTCTATACAGTTTGTACTTAGATCCCTAGTTGGGTCAATCTAAGCATAAGGTCCACACCTGGACAAACTAAATTAGATCCAGTGGCCAATTTTAATGCAATTTAATCGTAATCTCTCCCAACATCTTTACCTAGCCTTAAAGGCAGCCTTTTTTTTCCTGTTCATCCATAGCTTCTGTTCTTACATAAGTCCCACAGTCCCTCTTTCACTATTTATTCCAATCAGTTTCCAAACAGGGAGTGAATTGTTTGTCAATAGGGTTTCTAGAATTCCTTGGAGCCTCCCTAGTAAAAAAAAAAAAACAAAAAAAAATTGTCTCACCACTCTGCAATTATTTTGACATTCAAGTATATATGCAATAAAATAAGCAAGCACACAATGAAAAAGAGGAATCCTACTGCTAAAGGATTTAAAATAAAAGAAATGATGCTACCAGAGCAGATTATTTCTCACCAGGTACATTAAGCATCTGAAATTATATTGCTTGCGTGTATTTTTCATGTTTACATCCTTAAGCAAACTGAAAATGGTCCACAAATGGCAGCAGGAAAAATCCTTTCTGTGTCATACAAATCATTAAACCTTAAGCAACTTCATTAAGTGTTTTCACACTTGTAGAGCAAATGGGAAAACAGCTGGTCGCTAAATTTTGCAGGAATTTTTGCTTGCATACAGGCACAGATCCTTACATTCACTTGTTCCTACTATCCCCAAGAGCCAACATGAAAGCAGATCTTTACAATGGGTTTAATAAGTACAAATGAGACCAAAAGAACAGTGCTAAAGGATATTGTTTCACAGCTATTATTTCCCACTTGTAAAACAACATACTAGAAAGGATAGGTCCCTAGCCTAGAAGTGCAGTGATTGATACCCTAATATGAAAGCTAAACATTTTTTTTCCTAAATGGAAGCCAGGATTCATACATTGTTCCATATTATGACTATAGGAACTGTCCCTTTAAGGGAAAAAGAAGTCACCCAATGTCTGAAAGTGTTAAAAATACATACATACATACATACACACATATATAGATATCATACATACATATATATCTATACCCACAGGTATAGATATATCTATCTATAGATAGGTCTTTATGGAGGCTAGCATCCGTGCGTTTCCTGATGCGTTTCCTGTAGTGTACCAGGTATGTCTTACCAATTAGCATTTTACTGATTCACACCAAACTACTTTTCCCTTTGAAGTGAGTTCTTTCTCTATGAATTTTCATATTGGTTTGGGGTTTGCTTGAGGGGGAAAGAAGAGGGAGTAGGGCGCTTTTAAAGAGTGCTCAAGGAACAAATACTCTTCTTTTATCATAGGAAGTCAAAACTTAGTTGTGTTTGGATGCAAATTGTAAAACCCTTGTCCAGAGCTATTGTATAATAATATATTTGATGCACCTTGTTGGCCTGTTTCATGATGTTCAGTTTAGGGTTCATAACATTAATAACTGAATATATTTACCGAATACATTAATAACTGAATGGAAGAGCTGGTTTTATAGTTCATATCACCATTAATTGAGAGACGTTAGTAGAATCAGTTGATTCTGTAAGTTTTCCTTCCCAGTTTTCCTAATGTAACACTGCAAATTTATGCTTTCAGTAACACAAAAGGAAATGGCTGCCTCATTCTTTAGTCCCTGAGCCCCATCTAGTGTCAAAAAAGAATCAAGGTATCCAGGTTGTAGCTGTATTGCTCTAGAGGCAAAAGGAGTCAGAACTTGTGGCAGAGGTGATATCCTTTATTAGACCAACTAGGTATTTGCAAAAAAGTCTTTATTTACCCAAAAGCTTGCAAAGTATATATATCAAATATCTAGTTGATCTAATAAAAGATATTACTTCTCCCATGCATTCTAATAACAAACTTTGTCTGCCTATGTCCTTAGACCAACACGGCTACAACCTATACCCCAATAATGAACCAAAGAACTTTGTTCTTTCAGTACTGGAAGAGAAGCTTTAAGTAGCTCACCTTTATACTGGACACAACAGGTCTTATCTATCTCCATGCAAGACAAGCACATTTACATAAAATTAACATTGTGACAATTTTGCAGCCTTTCTTCAGCAATAATAAATTTGTATTTAGCAATGGGGTTTATCAAATGATCTCCAAGTACTTTGCAAGCACTGATGTTTTCACTGTTTAACCAGGACCTGCCTTACTGGTTATAAAACTGGACTACAAAAGAAGTTAATTTATTTATTATCATAGGAAGGTCCTTCTTTACTAACTTTACTTCACTTTCTGTTGTATACTTTCTGGATGTTAAGAATGTACGTGCTATGAAGCACTATAAAAATACTCACAACAGGAGCTAATCAAAACTCAGAATTCCTATTTCTTGGGAAAAATTGTCAGTTTACAGCTTGTTTTCCTTCCCATGTAATAGGAACTGTGAAATGTTTTATTTTGGAGGGGAAATTGATAGAAAAATTGCACGACATTACAAAAATGTCAAAACATTTTCAGATGGAAAATTGTTTTTGATCAAATTTTCTAGCTTGCTCTTGTCACAATATATAATTCCTTCTTACTGATCCTAATAGATTCATTTTTAAGAACTTTTATTGTGCTCCCTACTGTATTTCTTCTAAAAGTTACAACTCTGCTCTGTGTTTTTGAATTGACTCCTTACTGGGTTAATTGTAATGTAATGCCATTTATTATTTTATGGTGAGTCACTTGGTATTTGGCATTTTCTTTAAAGTTCAGCTCCTGAAATCAAGATCATTTGATCATTTCAGGGGGGGCTTTCCCTTCTAGCCTTTAAACGTACTCAACAAAAAGAACTCAACATTTATTAATTTTTAAGTCTTACAATTTTTAAGCTATTCTCATGACTAGGGCTTACTGTATGATATATGAATCATTGGGGTTGGCAATATGATGTTGTCATTCAACACATGAAATAGAAGCAATTAAACTTGCTTCTGCTCTCATGCTGGAAGTGCATACCATTCTTTTGGTGGAACCACATCCCTCACCTCTGCTGGGTATAGACACAGACTTTACAGGCAGAAGTCCAATTCCTGAAGACTCATAAGGAGTTGGGTATTTCAGCTCACTGCTTATAAGGGTATTTCCAGCCCTTCTATTCATATGGCAAGGCCTGGAATTATGGCTTGAGTATAGCCAAGATCTGCCTAAATTTGCAGACAGCTCTAAAAGACTTCAGCAGATTGACTGATCTAAGTATTAGGGCTGGGTGAAGCTTCGGTCCCTGATTTGATTTGGTGGAGATTCGGCCTGATCCAGTGGCCAAATCTCCAAATCTGAATCAAATCAGAGGACCCTTTAATCTCTCCAAATTGAATTGGAACCCTCTGAATCAATTTGGAGAGAATCGGAAAGATTCGGCGATTCGGACATAGACACAGCTTTAAATGTTTTTTCTACATACCTCTGGGTAGCAAGTGGTTTGTGAATGCTGTGGTGAACGGAGTGTCCCCCTCAGAAGCGCAGGGGGCTCCGCAGCGCGCTCGGCAGCAGACCCGGAAGTGGATCAGAAGCACTTCCAGTCCACTTCTGGGTCCACCAGAGAGTGCGCCTCTCCCCCACCTCCACCCCCCCGGCTCAGTGACTGCTGCCTCCTGGGTCTCCTGGAGCCCCCTTGCGCACTCCCCGGCAGACCCAGAAGTGGACCGGAAGTACTTCCAGTTCACCTGCAGGTTCTCTGCCAAGCATGTGGGGAGCGCCCCCCCCCACACTCCTGTGGGATGCTCCATCTGCCTCAGCATTGCACCGATAACAAGCTGTGCCTGCTACCTCAAGGTATGTAGAAAAAACTTTTAAAGCTGTATCTATGTCCGAATTGCTGATTCTCTGAATCTTCAGATTCGGCTGAATTGAATCAGGGACAGTGATCCAAATCAACGAATCGAATCACTGTCTCTGATTAGGCCGAATCTGAATCAAATAGGGCCCACTTTGCACATCCCTACTAAATATTAACTGATGTTGTCAGGGTGCCAT
>NW_017729020.1:1184912-1185443 GCF_001723915.1 Gavialis gangeticus | reverse complement strand
CTCTGATTAGGCCGAATCTGAATCAAATAGGGCCCACTTTGCACATCCCTACTAAATATTAACTGATGTTGTCAGGGTGCCATAGAAGGAGAGAACCAAGAATTCGGGGCAATATAAGGGTGACTATAATCCCAGATCACTTTAATCCACCTGGATATTGTTAACTTCTTTGGGTAGGGGCTGCCTCTTTCCCTATGCATGGGAAGTGCCTCGTGCAATGTGGGTATGCAGTTGGTGAAATAATCATAGTAATCCCAAAGTTTTGTAATGAAAATACAAGTGTAGATTAAAATAGCAACAAAAACAAGGTCATATGGATTTTACCTACGGATAATTGCTCATGTGCTGGGCTATCAGAATAGGCTGGGGTTGACCTCGAGCTACAAACCAGAGTCCAAGTGCAAGGTGCCTTGTTTTCATTTACCATTTCAAAACCTAGTTAGCCAAGTCCGGGAAAGGACAGACATGCCTATTTTTACACTACAGTCATATCCTCTGTTGCATAAATTGCTGATTTTATCCCCTGGAGGC
>NW_017729020.1:1183830-1184901 GCF_001723915.1 Gavialis gangeticus | reverse complement strand
CAAAGAAACATAGAGAAAAGTATCTATTTTCGCTACACCTCAGACATATAACAGTGATTTAAATCATGTTGTTTTATTAGTTAATTTACCATAAGAGAGGCCTAAACTGTTTGCAAGACTGGAGATCTACACATGATATACTGCTTTAAGTACACCGATTCATCTTCTATCCCATGCCAAGCAAAACCAAATTCATTAAAAGGCAATTAAAGCAACTAATCAATGTTCACAGGGTAGATAAAAATATGCAATATCTGCATTACTGCAGCTAAGGGAAGAAAATATCATGCAAAACAAATTCTCTCCTGCTCCAAACAAGCAAAAATAATCAAGGTATCATCCTGGAGTTTATATCTTCTAAATGGAAACAGGCACTTCACAATATTTATTTTCCTTTTCTGTTAAATACATTACTGAAAATTTACAAAACAAGGTGTCATCGGAGCTCCCAAAATATCATATCTAGTTTGAAAAGAGATAGGCTGGTTATGCAAATAATGAAACATATATTAATGTAGCAGGAGTGGTTCCCAATCACACTACATGTGGTACAAACTTGTAGTAAGCTACTGTCTGTCTCCGAAGATCAGAATCTCATAAGGCAGATGAAGGATGGGAGGAGAAACAGAGACACAGAAAGGCAAATGAAGGATGGAAGGGGAAACAGAGGTGCAGAAAAGTGATATGAGGTTCCCAGCTTCTGTAACAGTTCAGTTGCAAAGCTGGGATTAATTTCCAATGTGTCTTGAGCCCTAGCTCAGTGCTCTGTTCTTTAACCAGCGCAGCTACCTTGGAAAGCTGCATGGGAAAGATGCTCTGTAGCTGCTCATTATTATTGCTACTGCAAAGTTGTTATATCAACTCTGAGGCTGAAGGTTATTGATGACATGGGAAGCTGTGCACACACATCCTACACATTAACTTGCACTGTATTACTCAGAAGGTAAAACCTCTCCATTTGCTACAGTTCTAATTTACCTTTTTTTTAAATTTTCTAATTTTGACTTGATCATAAGCAAATTGTTCCTGTATTTGTTTAGGAAATCATTTTTCAAAATAAACAAACCTTCA
>NW_017729020.1:1159701-1178830 GCF_001723915.1 Gavialis gangeticus | reverse complement strand
ACACATTAACTTGCACTGTATTACTCAGAAGGTAAAACCTCTCCATTTGCTACAGTTCTAATTTACCTTTTTTTTAAATTTTCTAATTTTGACTTGATCATAAGCAAATTGTTCCTGTATTTGTTTAGGAAATCATTTTTCAAAATAAACAAACCTTCATTAACATTGTCCACTGGCCAAGAAAGAGGCTGAAAGAGAAGGGGAAAAAATGGCCACTTCTGATTTATGCTCCCATTGCTTGAATTCAGGGTCCCCTTTTTTTGTTTAAGAGTTGGCATCTATACTCTATAACTATACTTTACATCTGGCATGGCAAGCCTTGGGACTGCATATTATTGAACTATTATATCAGATTTTCTATGCCCACGCAGACTTGCAATTACTCACTGTGGAAGCAAATACATTTGGATAATCCCCAGCACAATTTAAGCACTAATTAAACAAGACAGAATCTATCATGATTCTGAACTATTTACTCAGTGCAAGAAGTATCCCTTAAGAATAAGTACTACACCAAAGATGCATTGGGAAAATGATAATGATACAACAGCATACATTACCTTGTTTAATTTAAGACAGAGGACCTTGGGTTTTTTTTAGGGGAAGAGCACACACTATGGGCCTGCAAGTTAGATTTTACAAAAATTCATTCATTTATATCTGAGTGGATCCTTATAACATACTTCAGACAAATGTATTAGAAGAAAGGTATCTGCTAGCATGCTTTCTAAATGACCACTGCTATCATTAATATCTTGAGAAACTGAAATCGAGTGGTAAATCCCTGGAAAGTTCCTTTCCCAACAGCATACAGATGTGGCTTCATCCCTAGGCCACATCTGCCAGTAGAGGCACAGTTATGCTGAGCAAAACAAGCTTTCCTAGTAAAAGAGCAGTTTTCCCAGTACAACTCCATCTCCATCAGGGAGCTTCCCTGATCAAGAGAACTATGCCAGCATGGCCAAGGCCATATGAGAACAGCCATGTGGTATGTAGCACCGCAGACACATCTGCAGCACCACACACCTCACGTTCAACTGTTTTCCATGCTGCAAGGGAACAGCAAAGTGGGGGATCTGACCCCTGGATAGCCAGGGATCAAAAAAACTGCACAAAGAAAAAAAAAGCCGAGAGGCACATGCAGATGCAGGGGCAAGTGTGCACCACTCAAAACCGGAGTCTGGCCGGTGTGTGAATGTGGCCCGTGGGTCTGTAGTGTAGACCTAACAGTAGAAGAGGTCATGGCTGACTGTTCATATCTTTGGAGCCTGACCCAGACAATGCACCCATTCATTATGGCAGACCTAAACACAAAAGAGCATTGTTTAGATGCTTCAATATGTTGATATTTAATACATTGATATCCCATCAGATATTTGCTCCTCATTTTTTGCTTGACAATGGGCTCATGGAACTACTCGATTATCTCCCCTCACAATAGAGTGTTTCTATTCTGATAAACTATTGAACTTCACACACAAAAAAATTGTGGCATTGTCCAGTGGGGATTATCTTATTAGAAAACTCACTTTGCAATAATATGAAGGAGATTTTTGCAACTGCAACAAAAAAGTCATTTCTGATGTGTTCTCGCCCAAGCTGTTTTGCTTCCAAAGAGTTCAATGCTTCATATGCAGAAAGCATTTATGGGGGAAATTGGAGGACTTCTATGAAATGAACTGAGTTGGGACATTATCAAAAAGCAAATCTATCATACATGAAAGTGCTACCCTCTCAAAAAAGAAAGCATGGATTTATAAGTGCATTGGATAATAGTTGTTTGACTTCAGGGAAGCATTGTTTTGCCATACTATTAAGAACATTTTTCAAGTGAAGGCCCTATTCTTCTACACTAGTAAATCATGATATAGGGCACTTTTACACGTTCGAGAAGAATTGATTAATCATATTAATCTGTTCTGCTCGATTAATCGAGTCCGCCAGAGCATTCCAACCAGAATGCTCCAACATGCCACAGCATTTTGTGTATTCAGCATCCCCACCATTTCAAAATGGCGACAGGAGTGCTTCAACTAAAGCCCTCAAGAGCTGCTCTAATTTAAATGCTCCCCCCCCACACACACACACACGCTGGAGCATGTGTATAGGTGCCATACATTTTCAAACAGGGAACACATCCCTTGAGTAATGGGAGGTAGAAGGAGACTACTTCCCTGACTTCTGATCATGCCCCAGATAAATAAGTGAATGGAAGTTAGTTTGCAATGATACATGTTGTGTATGTTAGAGGAGCTGAGTGAGGTAGAGTTATAGGGTGGGATTTAGATGTACCTCTCCATTGCAATTAAGAGCAATCTGTTTAGTTAGTCACAAACCAAGACTGAGAGGCAAGTTGATTACAAGGAATTTTCACAAGGGTTAATCACTGGATACCTGAAGGTTTCCCAATCTAGTGGATGAAGGCATTAGTAAGAGCCAACAACTGGAAGTAAAAGCTAAAGACACCACCACAAAGCAGGTGATTTACCATCAGAACAAACTGTCAAGGCAAGATAAACTATCAAGCATTCTCCGTCTCTTCATACTTTCAGATCAAGACTGGATACTTTCCTAGTAGATATGTGTTAGTACCACACAGGCTGGTAGGCTCCATGCATGGGATGCCTAGGTGACATCTAATCACCTGTAACCTACACGAGATCAGATAAGGTGCTCAGAGGGTCCCTTCTGTCCTGAAGAAGTGGGAAAGATCAAGTGTGACAGTGAAACTAAGGCTAAATGATAGTCAAGAGATGAGAGAAAAAAAATCTAACGGGGGTGGGGAGGGGGCCTTGGAAAATCCTTACAAAAACTAGAAACAAATGGGAACTTCTGAAAGAGTTTAAATCTTGCCATAGAGGATAAAGGGCTGTAGGTGTGTGCATGCATGCGTGTGTGTGCATAAAAATATATTATGATACAATGAATGCTTTCACTATAAGCCGTCATGATGTAGAATTCAGTACACTGCTGGAGATGCATAGTGCAAGGCAGACACAGGGAAATGGAGACAATAAAAAACAGGCTAAAGAAAGATAAATTGTTTGACTTTGGAGACATTTAATGAATCAATCAGTGCTTAAACCCCAGTATATAACAGGATTGAAGGGCAAGAAATTGATGTGTGTCACTGACTCCACAGTCAGATGCCACCTGAAAATATCATGTTAGATGACAGGATAAAAAGGCTTACAAAATGAACAATTTTGTGATTGGGGGTGACCTCCAACCTCCCCAATCTTTAATAGCAAAACCTTCCAGACATTAAGGCAAGCATGATGGATCTTTTATGGCATGCAGCTGCTTCTTGAAAGACATCAAAGCTACCTGAGATAGTTTATCTAACTTTCCTCTCAAGTGATCAGATAGGTTGAAGTGATCAAGAAGTGATACTGATGCTGTCAGGGGACTAATATGTGGGGAAGACAAACTGGATATTGAAAACTGTTATTCAAAATTATTACTGCGAAATGGTAGCAGAAATCTTTCAGGACACCTGAGAGAAGCAAGGAAAGGGACAGATTTCAATGGCAGACCATGTGTGACAGAGAAAGGACGGCTGTGTACCTAAGGATGGCTGTGTACCTATGTCAGAAAGGGATCTTGGAGTCATTGACTCCAAGATGAACATGGGCCGACAATGCGAGGTCACGGCTGGCAGGGCTAACCAGACCTTGTTGTGCATCCACAGATGCATCACGAGCAGGTCCAGGGAGGTGATCCTCCCCCTCTATGCGACACTGGTCAAGCCACAGCTGGAGTACTGTGTCCAGATCTGAGCACCGCACTTCAGGAGGGATGTGGACAACATTGAAAGGGTCCAGAGGAGGGCCACCCGCATGATCCGGGGACTACAGGGCAGACCCTACACTGAAAGACTGCAGGACCTCAACCTGTTCAGCCTTCACAAGAGAAGGCTGAGGGGGGACCTGGTGACTGTCTATAAACGCACTAGGGGGGGCCAGAAGGGTTTAGGGGAGACACTGTTTCCCCTAGCGCCCCCTGGCATGACAAGCAACAATGAACACAAATTATTAGAGAGTAGATTTAGATTAGACATCCGCAAGAAATACTTCACAGTTAGGGCGGCTAGGAGCTGGAACCAACTTCCTAGGGAAATGGTGCTGGCTCCAACCCTGGGGATCTTTAAGAAGAGGCTTGATGACTACCTGGCTGGACTCGTTTGAGACCAGTCTTTTCTCCCGCCCAGGTGGGGGGTCAGGCTTGAAGATCTACAAGGTCCCTTTGACCCGACTTCTATGATTCTATGGTGCTCACCCAAGACACTGACTCAAGTCTCGGATCCACCACAAAAGTCCTTATGCAACTCAAACTATCTGCACCTCAGTTCCCCTGTGTAACATGGTAATAGTTACAATACTTCACTCATACGTAGTATTTTTCATCAGCATCTCAAAACACTAAAAAAGGATGCCAGTATTGTTATTCCCATTTTACAGATGAGGAAACAGAGAAGAGAAGTGATTTGTCCAAAATCATCCAAGAGGTCAGTGGTTGTATCAGGACCAGAACAGAATGCCACACTGTCAAACAAATCACAAATTCAAGCCTTGGTACACTGTTTTTCAGATGAAAGAGAACATCTACATAGACGATTAAACAGGCCACTGAATAATACAGAAGTTTCCTCTGCAAATAACCCTGAGGTGTTAGATGTCAGGGGCCATTTTGTTCTCATACCCAGAAACTGAAAGAATCAAATTCAGGATTGAGAAAAACATAATTATATAGAGAAAAGAAATATGCTGAGGAATAGTTCTTGGTAAGACAAAGGTACCACTAAATTCAGTGCAAGTTTTGCCTGAGCAAGAACAGCATGATTTGGCTCCCCTGGGGCAATTTATTCTTTACCTTCTTCTCAGCAGAAACTGGTGTGGAATCTTTCATGTATGATGCATCAGGATGATGTCTTACAGCGGCATCCAGTTAGGTCAACCCATCACAGTACATTACAGTATGTGACAGGCCAAGGAAACTGGGAATCTGTCCAATCACATGACAAGCCAAGGATATTCAGAAAAACAGGACACACAGAGCTGAGTGTGCAGGTTTTACAATGATGAATTCTATCAGAGTTTGTAGGTATCGTCTAGATACTCATTGGGGGGCCCCATTCAACAAGATGCTTAAGACTATGATTAGTCCTACTGACTTAGGTGCAATTACTTAATTGCTTATCGTTATTAGGCCTCTGTTTCAGTACCTGGCTGAATCAGGCTGCAAGATAATACAAAGGTACATCATGGTTACAAAAGAAGCAGGGTTGTGCAAGCAAAACTAACACAAAATCTCCAGAAGTGAGTAATGGAGAGAAAGTGCTAAAAACAATATCAAATGATTTGCCAACTTGTTACCGTATATGAAAACTAACAGGTGCAGAAGAACAAGGGGCTTTTCCCCCCACATCACTCACAACTTTGCCTGGGAGAAGTGACCATTTTGCAAAGGCAGGGATGGTTCAAATCCCACCAAGCTTTAAACAAACATCAAAACTAGGTGGAGAGGGGAGAACAGGACAAGTAAGTATCTCAACCTGTCCAACTAAAGGTGCTCACATAATCAGAACCACTCACAGTTTAGCCAATGGCAAAACCTTGATTGAGCATCTAAGCCCCGAAAAATAAATGGGCCCAGGCAAGCCATAAATAAGTTATGCTAATAAAATGGCTTGATTACTATCCTTAGCACAAGGATGTTGGCAGCCAGGCCTGGGGCCCAATCAAGGATCAAGGCTGCTATATTTGAGTGCAAGCTAGAGTTGGAGAGGGCAAACAGAGTCCCGGGATAAGCCAAGTCAGGAAACCAGGAGATCAAGAGGTGAGCAAAGTCTATGACCTAGCCAGATCAAGTTATCAGGAAATCACAAGGAAGGCAAACTCACAGGTGAGCCAAGTCAGGAAACCAGGGGCACTTTTACACATGCTCCAATGTGTTCTGATTAGAATGCATCGAAGTAGATTTGATTATTTGAGTCTGCTGGAGCGTCTTGTGTATTCGGCATCTCCATGTTTCAAAATGGTGGCAGGGGTGCTTTAACTAAAGCTCACTGAATGAGCTTGAGTTAAAGTGCCCCCGGCACCATTTTGAAATGCTGGACACTGAATACATGAGACACTGCAGGTGTTTTAATTAGACTGTCTCCCAAAAGCCGCTTCAATTAAAATGCCCACCCTACCACCCTGGAGCACATGTATAGGAGCCCAAGGAAAAGAAGTGCTAAGTCAGTAAATGAGTGAAGTAAGGAAACCAGGAGTCCAGAAAGCAGTCCATGTTACCAGAGATGCAATCTTAGGTGAAGAAGTATTATTCAGATCCTTTCTGTGCCTCTCCCTGATCTTCTATAGAAGGAGTGGAGGGCCAGGTGACAGGAGCCAGCCCCCTCACATATCAGGGAGTGTGCAGCATCTCAAGCACAGTTTGAAGGAGTTAAACGAGCTCCTTGCAGCCTGTAGGATTAACAGCAGGATGGCAGATTTGGGTATATGAAACTGCTTGTCAGGCCAAGGTGAGTTCAAGACTGTAGGTCTGACATCTTCCAGGATAGTTGGCACCTTAGTTAAAGGCAACTGGACTGTATGGAAACTGCTGGAGTAAATAAGTTGGCTTGGAGCTAGAAAAAGACCAAGTAGTAAGAAAAACAAAGCAGAATTGTACTTTAACCTGTAACTCAAAACTTTTTGAGAGATCTTTGTTCACAAATCCTTTGCTTGCCTGGTTCACCTGACACTTTTCAGGCCAAGCCAAATCTAAAGAGAAAGCTCGCAGTGAGGTGGGCTGGCAATTGGCTCAGAGGCCCATCTCAGAGAGTTGTAATCAATGAGGTGGCCTCATCCTGGAGAGCCATCTCCAGTGGCGTCCCACAGGGATCGGTGCTTGGGCCTGTGCTCTTCAATATCTTTATCAATGACTTGGATGAGGGGGTGGAAAGCAAATTAAATTTGTGGATGACACCAAGCTTTGGGGAAATGCGGATACATCTGAGGATAGGGTAAGGATCCAAGATGACCTCGACAGACTGGTCCTATGGGTTGAACGCAATCATATAATATTCAATAGGGACAAGTGCCAGGTCCTTCGTATAGGTAGGAAGAACCATCATCATATCTATCCAATGGGTGGTGGTCCACTGGCTGGCACTGTATCTGAAAGGGACCTGGGGGTGATTGACCAGAAGATGAATATGAGCCAACAATGCGGTGAAGTTGCCAGCAGGGCAAATAGGACTCTGGCATGGATCAGCTGACGTGTTACAAACAGATCCAGAGAGGTGCTGGAGCACTGTGTCCAGTTCTAGGCACTGCACTTCAGGAAGGATGTGGATAAACTAAAAAGGGTGCAGAGAAGGGGGCCTGGAGGCTAGGTCCTATGAGGAGAGACTCTGGGAACCGGGTTTGTTCAGTCTGAGAAAGAGAAGACTGAGATGACTTGATAGCTGCCTACAAGTATGTCAAGGGTGAACACCAAGATCTAGGAGAGCAACTCTTTAGAAAGGCACCTCCAGGGAGGACAAGGATCAACAGGCACAAGTGAATTGAGAGAAGATTTAGGTTGGACATAAGGAAAAACTTCTTTTCTGTAAGGGTATCTAGAATCTGGAACACGCTCCCAGCAGGGGTGGTGCAGGTCTTGGATGTATTCAAGAGGAGGCTGGACAAACACCTCACTGAGCTCGTTTGAACCCAAAAACCTCCTGCCCATGGCAGGGGGACCGGACTTGATGATTTTACAGGTCTCTTCTGGTCCTACTGTGCGGGGCAGGGATTCGTTGTCTCCCTTTACTGCAACCCCTGCCCTCTTTCTTCAGGGTAGTCCCCCGATGACCCACACAGTGTTGCTCACTGTCATCTGCACATGTCTGGCCTTCCTGCCACGACTTTGATGATCACCTGGTTCAGTGTTTATAGTCCAGCGTGTGATAGTCCAAAGATGAGACTCCGGGGTCTCTGAGGGGTCCCACGTAGCCGAGGGCTCCGCCACCCCTACACCCTCGCCCGTTCCACCAGAATGGAGGGGCTGCCCACCAAGCAGTCCCTCGCGGGTTTGTCAACACTGGCTTCGCAAACGAAAAAGATAGACAGTAACACAAAGCTAACAGGTAGGGCTTCTCACCAGCCGGGGAGCTGTCAGGTTACTTTGCTGGCCCCCGGGGTTTTTCCCCGTCCACTGTGGGCATTAGCAACCTCTTCCAGGTTCTTCTTGAGCCCTTCGGTCCTCTCCTGGGCTCCCTGGGGACCCTCTACCTTCTTAGTTATAGGGGGGACACATTCACTCTTTCTGAGTGCCCCTCTATTATAGTCAATACGGCTCCCGGCTCCTGCCGGGTCAAACCACTCTTCAGCCACGTAAACGGCCTACGGGATGGCAGTGCCACTGGCTCCCGGCTCCCGGACCCTGCGGGGTTTTCCCTTACCCCAGAATATCCTGCTGTGCTGCCAGGCTGTCTTCACGCATCCCGAAGCGTTCCTGCCAGCCTCAGTGCTGCCGCCGCTTGCTTCCGGTCCCTCCTCCTCCTCAGCTGTCGGCACTTCCTTTATAGTGGCCCACACTGATTCGGGCCCCTCCTCCCGGGCACACCTGTGGAGGGTAAGTGATCCTGCCCAGGTATTTTGTGCCGCGTGGTGTAATGCGGGTCTATTACCGCCGGGGCATGGGGTTTTAGGGGTCGCCAGCCCCCTTCCTCCCCCACACCTACTATTCCATGGTTGCAGTCTTTCATTATGCATACTAATCATAATTCAATAGTTTTTTCCCCTAAAATAACCATTATAGCAATATATTGACTTTATTTCTTAAATACATAAGGCTGTTCTCAATCAATAATGAACCTGACCAAAATGTCTGCTAAAAACAAGTCCATTTGTGGGTGTAGTTTGGAAGAATAATCATGACCTCCTTTCCTAAACTGAATCCCCAAATTATTCAGACTTCTCAAATGATAAACACAGAGCTTCAAGATGGAAAGCTTTGTCTGCCTCTCAGTTTCATCATATAATCCACCAGAAGGAATGATACTCAGGTATGTTTATATTTCGAAGGAACAATTGAAAAATGAATGGGACAGATTCTCTGCCTCATTTACAGGAATGAAAGTGAAAGAGAAAACAAGCAGGGATTAGGAGACAGAATTAATGATGCTTTTAATGAAAAAAAGGCAGAACTCATTTGTTATTGGGGGGGGGAGGCAGCTTTCTAATGCATTCAGAGAATAAGTTGAACAGCCGCTAATTAATGTCTAACCTGTCAGAGCAAGAACAATAAATTACTATTTTCCAGGATTTAATCTTCCTTTTTACAGCAAATATTTCCTTTTGTTCAACTTTAAAAGGAAAAGCACATTGTTTTAAATTACTTTAAAAAAATTAGAACCTAATGAGTTAGAATATAAAATTTTATATAGTGTACAGTATTACTGTGTTGAGCTATTTAGCTCATTATAAGTTGTATCAAACACAACCATTTATTATTTGGAGGTGTATTTCCCAAGCAATTAGGCATGGGAGCCTAATTAAAAATTAAATCAGTGTTCAAATAAGCATAATAGAATAATAACAGTAATCTGCTGAAACACAATAACAGCTGGAATGCTATTTTGTTTTATCACATCTTAAAATGAACTCACCAGGTTTTCAAGAAAATATTCCAGAAGGGACATTGCAAAGGTCACCTTTGGAAAAAAAAAGTGTCTTTTGTTTCACTCTAATCAGAAGGTGGCTAAACACAGAACTGGGAACAAGGAATGCTGTGCTGAGCTTCACAGAGACACTGTGGTCAGAAGCAAAGTAATTGTATTTAGCATCACATCGAACATCAAAACTTGATCCTAACTGCAGCACACAGCCCTCTAATCGATATCCAGAGCCCCAAGGGCAAAATGTAACTCTCCAACCACTTCCAATCACTCTTACTTAGCAACAGTAGTCTTCCACACAGACACCTCACTTCTGGGACACTCTGTACCCCTGGGCAAGTCACTTATTGTTTCTTCCTCCATCTCCCAGAACAGACCATGTCGGCTTTAGAGGATCTGTTAAAGGTTTGATGCACAACCTGTTATACTCACCATCTCTAAATCAGGAATAACAGTCTTCTACTGTACTAGGGTTTAATGAGGTTTATTGTGTGCAAACTGACAAATAAAAATATTAAGTAAATTATACTGGTTCCTGCTCTACCAGTAATCCTGTTGGTCCATTTTCCTTCCATGCAAGGGGAAGGATCACCTCCTTGGCCATGTATGTGTTCCTCCTTATCTCCTGTAGAGTCACAGAGTCTCCTGCCTTATCAGTTGTAAACGTAGCAGCCTATTTTCAACAGATGGACTTCTATCTCTTTAGCTGTCATGCTCAAGAATCTATATTAGGCAATATTTAAAAAGCCACATTTTTCAAAGGTATCATTTTGAAAAGGCAAATGGAATTTTTGCACATAATGAAACTGGGATGGGTAAAAAATAAAACTCACCAGGGAAATATTAAGAAGCTGTTTTTGAACTTCTGAAGGCAAAAGTCCAAGGTGAGAAACTTTAAAATGATACTAGTGCTTCACTGTGACAGGGGGTCATAACAAAGCCAGTAGAACGTTGGCCCACCCACCTATCTAGGGCAGCCTACCCTGTCTTTCCTGCCACGACTTGCTGTTTAATAACTAGATGTTAAATGTGGGAGGCTGCCCATTTAATGCCCTGATACACAGCTCAGACTTTCCCTACACCACGTCCCATGCCTCGCAGATGGCATCACCAGTTGGTAATAGCTATGGCCCAAGCCAAGCTAAACTCTACCCTTTGTAGGGCCTCTAACATTCAGCTCTAACATTTTACCCTTCACAGGGTCTCTTTCATACTGCCCTCTCTCACAGGGGCTCTTTCATATCACTCCCTCTCACAGGGTCACTCCCAACCCACCCTACTCTGCAAATCTACAGGGCCCTTCGGGCTTTCCTACTCACATTCCAGCCAGCCCAGAGGTAGCCCTTCAGGCTGCCCTTACGCAGACCCTACTCTACACAGCCACCAGCCTTATGCCTCACACTCGGCTGAATTCAGCCACTAGCCTGTCTCTGGGCCACTTTCTTAGGTTCACACTCTTACTGGGGTTGGCCCGTGTGCCACCCTTCAGGCCACCTCTAAAGCCCTACTTAACAGACCCCCAGTGCAGCCCTTCAGGTTGCCCTTGCAACCCTACTCTACACCCCTCATGCACAGTCCTTCAGGCCACCACTGCACACCCTACTCTGTGCAGGCCATCACACATACTTCTGCCCCCTTGCTGGGGCCTCTGGGGTTTTACACCTCATGGGGCTCAAGTGTCCATAGACCTGTCTGGCCCCAAAGTCCGTCCCTGCTCTAAATTATCCGCTGAGTAGTGGGAGCTGGGGTTATAAGGCATCCCTAACCACCTTTGATAGATTCATAGACGTAGGGTCAGAAGTGACCTTGTAGATCTTCTAGTCCAACCCCCTGCCATGGGCAGGAGAGAAAACTGGGTTCAAATGACCCCAGCCAGGTAAACATTGAGCCTCCTCTTAAAGACCCCCAGAGTAGAAGCCATCACCACTTTCCTTGGAAGTTGGTTCCAGATCCTAGCCATCCTGACTGTGAAGTAGTGACTTCTAACGTCTAGTCTAAACCTACTGTCTAGCAATTTATGGCCATTATTCCTTGTTACTCCAGGAGGCGCTCAGGGGAACAAGGTCTCTCCCAAACCCCGCTGGTCCCCCCTAGTAAGTTTATAGATGGTCACCAGGTCCCCCTTCAGCCTCTCCTCATCGGGTCTGCCCTGCTGTCCCTGGATCATGCGAGTGGTCCTCCTCCGGACCCTTTCAATGCTGTCCACATCCCTCCTGAAGTGTGGCGCCCAGAACTGGATGCAGTACTCCAACTGCAGCCTGACTAGTGTCTCAGAGGGGGAGGATCACCTCCTTGGCCCTGCTTGTGATGCATCTGTGGATACAGGACGAGGTACGGTTAGCCCTACTGACCGTGTTCTTGCATTGTCAGCCCATGTCCATCTTGAAGTCAATAATGACCTACATCTACCGCGACACCTGCGCCCAGTGATTTTGTGACCTGATCATAGAAGGCAATCAGGTTCATCTGACAGAACCTGCCCCTAATAAAACCATGCTGGTTGCCCTTGAGCATCGTCCCCACTGCTGGCCCATCACAGATGTGCTCCTTGATAATCTTCTCAAAGAGCTTCCCCAGGATTGAAGTAAGACTAACGGGCCTATAGTTGCCCGGGTCTTCCCTCTTTCCTTTTTTAAAGATGGGGACCACACTGGCCCTCTTGCAGTCATCTGGCACCTGGCCAGAGCAGCACAAGTGCTTGTACAGTCATGCCAGGGGCCCCACGATAACCCCTGCCAATTCCCTCAACACTCTTGAACACCTTTCACTGGGGAAGCCACTGGCCTGGCATTTCTGGGGAACTACCCCACCATGGGTAGTCCCACCAGACCATCCTTCCCCAGCAGGGTGTAATTTTACATCATGCTCCAGGATTAGAAGGCTCCTACCATCCCCATAGCTCCTGCCCTTATTTCCAATGATACACTGAGCAGCCACCCAGCTGGGTGGTGTTCTTCCAGTCACCAGCAGCAGACTGCTGGCTCAGCCCTGAGGCCCAGAGTTAAAATGGAGGCCCCTCCTCCAATCACACAGCCCTCCTGCAGTCATGTGACTGCATCATCAGGGCTGGCCTGCACCTGCCAGCTACCCTGCTGCCATTCTAAGCCTTTAAAGCAGCAGGTACCAAAGGCGCTTTGCCACATTCACTGTACAAAATGACACAAATATTTACCACAAATGAATATACTTTCAAAACCATTAAATTGTTGTTATCTGTTACAGGAAGACCCACCCCCCATAGATGCCCAGGGTAAAACAACCACTGAAAATGCAACTTCATCTCTTCTAATGACATCCCCATATGTTTGCTGGTTCTTTAATCACCAGTCAACCACACATGTATTTGCAATATCCAAATATCACAGAGTGAAATGACTTATAAAGAAAGCAGGTCAAGCCCCACCTGTAACTTGGCAATTGCTCTGATGCCAGGGGTCTGGTCTTTAAGAAAATGGCTCACAAGAGCAGAGCTGAGGGAAAGACTAGCAGGGAGAAGGTGGATTCTTGCAAGAGACCCTAAGGGAAGAAAGGTAACATGGTTTGCCCGTCAGACTTAAAGCTGGACACTTTTGGGGTTTTGAGCAGCAAACTCTTCCATGAAGAAAGGTGTTGCAATCATGCCGCTACTTTATTTGTTGCACTGGACTGTGAGCGGGCCCACCAGATTACAATACCTTCCATAGGGAGCAGAGCCAAGAGCATCCTGATCTCATATTGTTTCACCACGTGCAGAAGCACCAATGTAAACACCGCTGGGCCTTTATCCAGCACTGTTCTATAAACCAAAAAGGACTTTTGTGAAGAAAGGTCATTATCACAACCATTCCCCTAATGACACAACTGAGGCACAAAAATGAAGTGATTTGGTCAAGGTCATAGGAAGTACGGGACAAAGGAGGGCCTAGAATAGAGGTCTCCCATCTGATAACCAGTGTCCTTTTTACTGGGTCATGCTGCCTTCCACACACTTGCTCTTGGTGGGTGAATCCTATACAAGAAACTTCAAAGGCATTTGGCCATTGACTTCAGTGGAAAAAAGAAACAGACCACAGCCAACAACATTCAATTAACTTGTGTCCTTTCAGCCCACATAAACCCAGAATCTGATAAGTGCTGAGTAATCCAGAACCCTCAATGAAGTTGAGAGTTGCAAATCTCCAGCACCTCTGAACCTCAGACCATTAGGAACATACATGCAAAGCGCATAAGTCTGCTGTAACAGATTATAGCAACTTCAGCAACATTTGTCACCTCATATTGATTCCTCTAAGTGATTATCTTTGTTTGCCAGAGGGATAAAGTCATGGTATGTGAGTGACTTCAGTGTGTGACTGGAGAAAAACAGCAGCCCTCAGTCTTTCTGCCCCTCTCCCCTGCAAAAAAAACCCAAACGTTGCTGATAGAGTAGGAAAAATGTAATGATGCAGGAATAATGATTTTGTATACCAGCCATTACTAACACTTAGCTGGAGGAATCCATCTTCAAAGAACATAAAGCACCTTAGCAGAGGAGAGAATGCTGTTTCCATTTTCTTCTTTTTAAACTCTGAATTTGCTAAATATTTGGGCCTATTAAAACAAGTAGATCTTAGCCTGTAGGCTGGAATCTTCACAAGATCTTAAGTGTGTTAGCCATCATCACAGCTTTTAAAGAGATTATCACAAGACTTACGATATTTAGCATTTAAAGCCTCAGCTCCAAGAGTCAAGTTAATATAAAAATCTGAGCTTTCATTAAAACTGTTTGACCTTTAGAGGCACATAGACACTCAGCAGATTTCAAGAGAATGTCATCACCCGTCTTCCATTGAAATTAGTTCTAGTTTCAATAGGAGCTAGTCCCCATACCTACTGAGGTACTTAAAAATCCCACTACTGCAAAAATAGCTTTGAAATTAGAGACCTCTGTGCTTCATCAGTTATAAGATACAGATATTAATGATTCTGAATCTCACCAGGAGACTTCAAAGGTAAATCTATTAATGTCTGTGAAATGTTCAAATAGCCTGGTGTTGGGAAGGGTGCTAAGTATCTACTTAGATACAGACAAATATAAGCTCCCATCCCCAGAATATTAAGCCTATGCTACGAAGTTTTTTTGTTAACAAAGGTTGCTTTTTGTTGCCATCAATTTGAATATGTCCATGTACATTGTTGTTATTAGCCAGCAGAAATGCAGCCAGAACAAAACTACCTTCCCAAAAGCCACCAGCCCTCAGTGTATAGGCAACTTCCAACTTAATGCCGATGTGGTTGCAGTCCTTGGATGGAGCCATGTCAGCACCTTTAAAACCTGGATTACAAACCAGTTGCACTGTGCCTTTTGCCAATGCAAGGAGACATGACACCAGCAAAACAACAGGACTACGCACAATTTCCAGTCGCTTACCAGTGTCAGTAGCTGCTAAACCAACAAATGTTCTGGGGGTGATAGATAGTACCTAGTAGAAGCATGGCCTTTGTACGTTAAGCAACTCAGAAAAGAACAGTAACAATATTTTGTATGTTTTATGAGCCAATTATACCCCAATCATTGTTAAAGGAAGACTTTTTTGATATTTAATAATTATGAGTAATGATTCAAGTTGCAGTGTAATTAACTCAAAATTAAAGTAGATTGTGCAATCACAATCTTGGTAATCGATTAAAGCACTTAGGTATATTTAAGCACCGAGCTGATACCAAGACACTTCCGGCAGGTTAATTGGAAGTCAATTAGCAAGAAGAAAGGTAATTGCCATAGATGTCTTGTTCACTTCCATTTACTTTCAATTTCAGTTAGATAACCCCTGGAAAACAGTTCAAGAAAAAGCAAACAAACAATTTTAATGTATTGACAGTAATGTCAATAGGCATTTGTTTGTTATTCAAATGGCAGTGGAAGAAATCCCATAGGAAATACAACACTTAATCTCTAACTTTTCAGAAGTTTACCCAACATTATAGTATCTATACAGCCTTTGTAAACATTAACGAAGTATATCTTACCAACTGCAAGCATTGGTGTCCCTGGAGCATAGGGGAATGAAGCAGGTCCAAACACAAAGGGAATCCAAGATAATGCCCTGAAATCTCCAGTCTTTAAGTTCCATGTTCAAGGAACTGCTATGGTCCAGTGGCCAGAGGACCAATGTTTTTTTATTTCCAGCTCTGACACTAGCTGTTTGTGATCTCTGGCAAGTCATTTCCCTCCCTAGTTCTCCAATTCTCTTCCCATGCTTTGACCTGCATATCCATACTGTAACTTCTGTGGGGCCAGAACTGCCAATAATTACATGTTTGTGCACAGCCTGCAGCCTGCTCAAGTAGCTAATGCAGTGTGGACTCTAAGTCAGGTATGGACAAAATATGGCCCATGGGCCAGATCTGGCCTACCAAGGGATTTTATTCAGCCTGCAGCAGATCCCTTGGCCCTGCCCAGTCCTGGGTGGCTGCCACCACTAGTGTCATCACTGCCAGTGGACCTGGCCCTACTCTCCAGGCACCCCAGCCCATGCACCATGCACCCACCACCAGGGGCACCAGATGGAGCAGGTAGGCAGGGTCTCCACAGAGACTGGCCTGGGGCCCACATGGTTAGGGTGCACTTGGCCAGGCAGATGGGATGGTGCCATGGGCAGATGGGGAGCAGTAGGACAGGCAGGCAGGGCTGGGATCTTCGGGCGTTGACAGCCTGGGGCCAGAGCCTGGGTCAGAGTCACAATCCACTGCCTGCACATCTCTGCAACGGGTGCCAATTCCACAGCAGGGGCATGCCAAGAGCAGATCATGACTCTGCCCTAGGCCCTGGGCCCATGCTGTCACTACTCCAAGATCCCAGCCAAGATCGCAGCCCTGGCCCCAGCTGCCCACGCCACTCCTGGACACCACTCCCTGCCCACAAGTAGCCCAGCTGAGCATGCCCTGTACAGAGCCACTTAAGGAGTTTTGGTGAGCTATTGTGGACAGGGAGCAGAGAGGGTGCTGACCTAGCCCAAAACAGCTCACCAAAACTCCTTAAGTGGCCCTCCAGCCCAAATAATTACCCACCCCCGCTCCAAATGTTAATAATATTTACCTTTTACAAGATAGTTCTGCAAAAATCCTATATATCCATAGCCTCTGTGGATACACTTGGGGCAGGGATATGAAAGCACAAAACAGATGCAATGGCATCTGGGAATATTAGCTAATGAGTGCTATTTTCAGTATTATGGCTTATAAATGTGAAAAGCAAGTCATTTCTCCCCTTCCCATCTTTTCACCAAGTTTTTTTGACCCCAGAACCTGCACAAAGATTCTCTGTTAGTAATTCTCAATGATTTTTCATCCCCACCCCTTTCCACTGTGCTCTTATCTAACTACTATTTGCTAAGCATCCATAATGTGTTTGCCTATAAGACCACAACATCCAGATTTACTATTACAAAAATTATTCCAAATAAGTTTCAACACTAGAACTTTTTCCATTTCATTTCTTTTTAGTATTAGCCTTTTCAAGTATTTGTCCCCACAGTACTCAGAAAAACTAACACAACACATTCCTGAAGCAACAAACAAGGAAAACTTTCCCTATCCCTAGCCTTCAGAGGAAACAAATGAAGCAAAATAAGCACCAAACACAAGTAATAACACTGCTATGTACTGTATCTGTGGTTCCTGTATTTACTCAAATATAAGATTTTCTCCCCCATCAGCATGGGGGGAAAAGCTCCTCATCTTACATTCACAACACAAGGAAACTTCATTAAATACAGCCTCTATCATTAAACTGCTGCCACAAGCAGCATGTGCTCAATAATAGAAACTATGAAATTGATTAAATGCAGCCAATGCTGAGCATGATTATAAAACACATGGCCCAAATTAGACTAATATACTGACAAGAATCTGGCAAAAGAATACATTAGTGCAGTCTATCTGAATAAGATACATTAGTACCCACTGCTTACAGTCCCCCTCAGGACCAATTCTCTTTCAAGTCATGGTGAACCACTACGCTGAATACATTTTGGCTTCCTCTTTGCTCCCACAGCTGAGCTGCACCTTTCTTTCTTTTCAGTGAGTCTTGTTTCTTCACCAGCCTTAAATGCCTGGCAACCATCACCCCTTACAGTTCACCCAGAATCCTTGTCACCTCTCTCAGCCTGCCATATATGATTAGTGTGGCCCCGCCGTCCATGAGGTGGAGCCAGACCAGGTTGCCCTGCATCCCAGTTGCATATAGACTTTTGGAGGGCTAAAGGACTGATGACAAGATCACCTGGTTCCAGTCATGAGCAGAAGGCTAATTACTAGAGACCTACTTACTAATATTGAAATACATGATTTTTGCTTCCCAGCTGATCAGCAGTGAGAAGCAAGAGGTGGGCCCCTGGGGCCCCTCTACCAATCAGCAGTGGGAGGGAGGGAGATGCATTCTGAAAAGAGCAAGATTCATAGATTCATAGTTTCTAGGGTCGGAAGGGACCTGAGCAGATCATCTAGTCCGACCCCCTGCCATGGCAGGAAGAGCCATCCAGATAACACATCAAGAATTGTTGCAGTACAGAAAGAAACCCCCCACAAATCACACACCATTAGTTATGACATAACATCCTTCTCTGGTACCTATAAGGAAAATCCTCAAACAATTGTAACCTGGACTAGAAGAAAAGTACTGCGTCCAGTTCTGGGCGCCACACTTTAAGAGGGATGTGGACAGCATCGAGAGAGTCCAGAGGAGGGCCACTCGTATGATCAAGGGACAGCAGGGTAGGTCCTGTGAGGAAAGGTTGCGGGACCTGAACCTGTTCAGCCTTCAAAAGAGAAGGCTGAGGGGGGATCTTGTGGCCTGTTATAAACTGGTTAGGGGGGATCAGCAGGCGCTGGGGGAGTCCCTGTTCCCCCGAGCGCCGCAAGGAGTGACCAGGAACAACGGTCACAAGCTGGCGGAGGGAAGGTTTAAGTTGGACATCAGGAGGCGCTACTTCACGGTCAGGGCGGCTAGGGTCTGGAACCAGCTTCCAAGTGAGGTGGTGCAGGCTCCCACCCTGGGGGTTTTTAAGAGGAGGTTGGATGACCACCTTACTGGGGTCGTTTGACCCCAGTGCTCTTCCTGCCATGGCAGGGGGTCGGACTAGATGATCTGCTCAGGTCCCTTCCGACCCTAGAAACTATGAAACTAAGACCCAATTCTTAAAGAGATCTTCCCAGAACCCCCATCCTAGCCTTTAAACAAACACTGAACCTCACCACCAGAAGCAAACTTCCTATGGCCCAAACAGACCAAATGGATCAAGACCATGCCATGACAAGAAATGTAAAACTTGCCAACACATTTCCACCACCTCCACAATAACTACACCCCACAACAAAACCATCACCATTCCTGGATCTTACTACACTTGCACCTCAGAAATGTAATACATCTCATCCAGTGCAGTGAATGCCCTGATGGAAAATCTGTAGGAGAAACCAAATAACAACTATGCACCAGAATGAATGCACACCAAACATCTA
>NW_017729020.1:1159200-1159609 GCF_001723915.1 Gavialis gangeticus | reverse complement strand
GGTCGGAAGGGACCTGAGCAGATCATCTAGTCCGACCCCCTGCCATGGCAGGAAGAGCCATCCAGATAACACATCAAGAATTGTTGCAGTACAGAAAGAAACCCCCCACAAATCACACACCATTAGTTATGACATAACATCCTTCTCTGGTACCTATAAGGAAAATCCTCAAACAATTGTAACCTGGACTAGAAGAAAAGTACTGCGTCCAGTTCTGGGCGCCACACTTTAAGAGGGATGTGGACAGCATCGAGAGAGTCCAGAGGAGGGCCACTCGTATGATCAAGGGACAGCAGGGTAGGTCCTATGAGGAAAGGTTGCGGGACCTGAACCTGTTCAGCCTTCAAAAGAGAAGGCTGAGGGGGGATCTTGTGGCCTGTTATAAACTGGTTAGGGGGGATCAGCAGGC
>NW_017729020.1:1151476-1158252 GCF_001723915.1 Gavialis gangeticus | reverse complement strand
GGGGGGATCAGCAGGCGCTGGGGGAGTCCCTGTTCCCCCGAGCGCCGCAAGGAGTGACCAGGAACAACGGTCACAAGCTGGCGGAGGGAAGGTTTAAGTTGGACATCAGGAGGCGCTACTTCACGGTCAGGGCGGCTAGGGTCTGGAACCAGCTTCCAAGTGAGGTGGTGCAGGCTCCCACCCTGGGGGTTTTGAAGAGGAGGATGGATGACCACCTTACTGGGGTCGTTTGACCCCAGTGCTCTTCCTGCCATGGCAGGGGGTCGGACTAGATGATCTGCTCAGGTCCCTTCCGACCCTAGAAACTATGAAACTAAGACCCAATTCTTAAAGAGATCTTCCCAGAACCCCCATCCTAGCCTTTAAACAAACACTGAACCTCACCACCAGAAGCAAACTTCCTATGGCCCAAACAGACCAAATGGATCAAGACCATGCCATGACAAGAAATGTAAAACTTGCCAACACATTTCCACCACCTCCACAATAACTACACCCCACAACAAAACCATCACCATTCCTGGATCTTACTACACTTGCACCTCAGAAATGTAATACATCTCATCCAGTGCAGTGAATGCCCTGATGGAAAATCTGTAGGAGAAACCAAATAACAACTATGCACCAGAATGAATGCACACCAAACATCTATCAAAGACAAAGACACCCAATTACCTGTGGGTGCACACTTCTCACAAGACAACTCTCTCTCCGGTCTCTCAGTTCTAATCCTCAAAGGGAATTTACAAAACATCTTTTGTACACAAGCCTACAACCTTCACAAAAAAATCATGGACTAAATATATTACATTTTCACAGACTTCTTGTCACACTTTTAGTTTCTTTTCTACCTTGGAGAACTCAGAACAGCAGAGTCTCCCAATGCCTGAAGAAGCATATTTGTGCCCAAAACCTTGCAAAGAATTTTTTTCCAACTGTTTAGCTGGTCTGATAAAATATATCACATTTACCCAAAGAACCTTGCCTGGATTAAATATAGACATTGGATTTATGGCACATTATAAACTGCCTGCCATCCAATAACCCCAGGTGACCACTCTTCATTTCATCACTGCTCAACATTCCCCTCTTCCCCCACAACACCCATCTCACTTATTAACTCCCCTCCCCTCTGATCTTCCCTGCTACACATTTGCATTTTCACAGACCTCCACATTTGCATTTTGCATATTGGCTTAAGCTTTTATTAAACCCAGGAAGGTACACAAACACCAGCAGACTCTCCCTATCCCTGAAGACGGGTGTTTGTGCCTGAAAGCTTGTTAAGAACAATTTTTTCCAATTATTTAGTTGGTCTAATTAAAGATATCAAATTTATACAAAGAACCTTGTCTGCCTATCTGCATTTTTAGGCACTTCATCTTTTGTAAATTGTTTTCTAGGCATTTCCATCCATTCAAGAAGGACCGATCTCTATCCTAAAGATGGTCAGACAGATGCAAAACACAGGTTTAGAAAGGAATGGGGAATATAGGGCCTTTTTAAAAAAATCTATTAGATGACCTAGCAACATGAGACCACTCTAAACACTGGTCTTAAAGGCCTATAAAATAAAGGCCCCAGTGAATGCTGCTGCCAAAAAAACCAAGAAACTGAAAACCTCTCTGGAAAGTAGAAGTATTGATTGGCATATTGTGAAGTCCAAGAAAAATGTATTTTCCCCTCCCCTTCTGAGGCTGGTGGCCTCTCAGCAGGCCTCTTGATAGTTGCACTTGAATTGGTTTGTCACAATTACTTTGGAGGTTGCATTTGTCATGCTTTCCTCCCTGTTGATTGAAGTCACCTAAACAGGTGGGGCAACATGGTTTGGGAATAACAGCAAAAACAACAACATAAATAATGTAAACTCCCTCTGCCCAGAGACTGAGGCGGTAAATGTTGGTATTCAGTGCCATAGTGGTCCTGCAGCATTCCCACTTCCTTTTTTTGTCCGTAAGAACTCAGGGTTTTAAATACGGTTTATTCCTAAATATTGACCACAACATAGCAACATATATAGCACAGTTAGAACAGAAGGCATCAGAGTTCATTCTAAACTTGAGTTTGGAGTTGGACAGAAATACGCAAAAGAAAGTAACAGAAACCCAAAAGGCCTGATTTTCAGAGCTGCTAAACACTGATATACAACCAGCAATTAATGGGAACTGGAGGCATCCAGTACCTCTGAAGGTTTAAAGAGCCTGATTCCAATTCCACTGAAATCAAAATGAGCTTTACCATTATTTCAATAAGAAGCAGAACAGGAGCTAACATTTGGTGTGTGTTCTACTTCTTTAATATAGCCATAGACAAAGATTGACTGCCATACATAAAGCCTCTGAAGCTAGCTGGGACTTGCAGAGAAAAGTCAGAGGCAGATACTCCAAGTTTAATTTTACTCTTAGCTGTAATTCATTTCTCCAATCTTGGGAAATGGGGTTGTCATCCTTCTGTGAGTCAGAGTCAGGCATTTTGCTTTCTCCAGCCCTATTTTTCATCTTTTAAAAGAAACAAATTTCAGTCCCAGCAGTGGGCTGTATGTTCAGCTGCTGTCAATCACTGCCATTCCATATGGCTCCTGTTATCAGAGATTTTAGGCCTCTCACTGTCTTTAATGTATTGTACCTCATATAACACCTCTGCTTCATACAGAAATACTTTTGCCTCATTTTTATAGATGGGAAACCGAGGTACACATTCTATCTAAAGGCTTATTTCACTGATTAGGCATGTAAGCATACTGAGGAGATTCAATGCAATCTTGTTCCACCTTGTTAGAGTCCCTAAATATCCATTAATACATCTATTTTTGTACCATACTTTTGCTTTAACACCAAGCTGCACAAGAAAGCAGCGAGAAAGAGGAGTACCTGCTTGCCGTTTGCATTAACCGTTTTCCATGGACTCAAGCAGCATGGAATAGGATCACATTTAGATGCCATGGGGGAACAGGATCTGGCCCCAAGTGACTGTCCTGAGGTCACACAGGCCCATAACAAGTTAAATGATATTGTGGACCCCTGAGTCACCCGTTCCTATGGATATATAAGGAGCTGTCCTATTGTATTAGTGGGAACATACCATAGGTGATTTACAGAAGAGTGTTACAAGGGGTGCAAAGTGCTGAGTATCCTCAGTTTTCCATCACCCCACAGTCATGAGTGACGTGCTGCTGTATTTGACTACAAAAACTTTTCATAAAAACTAAATCTTTGAACTTGCCAAACTAAAAAACAACAAATACCACTTATGCTGGGTGGGTGCTGCTCACACAGTTGCGTTCTTAAATTGTTACTGAAAAAAAAGATTGTTAAATACCATCAGGAAAGCTGCAGGCGCAAACTCAGACATAGCTGAACTAGGTGCAACTTCATTAACTTTCAATGATGTTCTAAATCTGTCTTGGGGTCCTGCCATCAGATTTCTCTCCTGAGATAGCCTGTGGCATTGAAGACTGGAAAAAGCCTGGCTGGGTCTCTGCTGTTTTCCTGCTTTAGACTGGCTGGCAGTACAATCACTATCATACCTGGAAAGGTCTTTGTGCCCCAATTCATATAACATGCAATCAAAAATGAGATGTATATTTGCACTTTATAAAATGCTTTGTGGATGCTCTCTCCTACCAGGTGGCATGTGGTTCTGCTAATGGGTCTGACTGAACTATCGGCTCAAAGTGTCAGAAAGGAAATTCTGGGTCCGATTCTGAGAAACAACGGTGCCAGGAGCACGCAGCCAAGCAGCTGTCTCTTTTGGATCTGTTGGTCCAACTCAGACCTCGGTGCACAGGCATTCATGACATCTCAGAAAATGTCATTACCATAACGCCTCAAGATCCCAGCTCAAACTGGGCACCTGGTGTGGTAGGTGGTGTACAAAAATCAGAAGATACTCCCTGCACTGAACAGCCTTCTAAATCTGACTGAAAAGGAATCTATAAGGTGAAAGTGAGGCACAGGGATGTGAAGTGACTTGTATAAGGTCACAAAATAAGTCAGTGGCAGAGAGGCAAGACCCCATGACTCTCATTTCCCTTTCCTCTTCATTGGCTGTTACTGCTCCAATAGTTGACGGACCCCCAGCCCTCAGATGTGGTTTTTCTGCCTCATGTTCCTTGATTCAGGGTAGCTAGCTCTGGAAATGCAATTTATTAAATACACAGTGCCCATTTCCAGTTAGAAACAGTTCCCACTTATTCCTTTGCTGCTGACTGTTGTTTTTGAACAAAGGGTGAGTCATATAGGCTAAACAGACAGTCAAAAACACTGAGGCTGAATAGGTTAGTCGAAACTGAGTAAATGGAACCAGTAAGCAAGTGAACAGATGTTCACTTTTGATTCTGGAAATGCAGCCACATGCCTGCAGTGGCCCAGGCCAGCTGCTTGGGGTGGGGGTGCTAGAGCAAGCTTCCCTGCTTGCCTGGAGCAGACAGCTTGGGCTAAACCTAGCCTGCCCACCCTGCAAGGAGGGGTTTGCAGGGGAGGTGCAAAGCATCCTGGGATGCTGGGGGACTGTGAGTTAACTTGAAACTGGAAGGGATCTGAGACAGAAGTTCAATAAACCCATTTCACCTAAACTAGTTGAGTCTGATAGTACATCCATCCAAGCTTATCTTAAACCCATTTTGGTCATTTTTGAAAGTGATTTATGTGCACTGAACTTCTGCTGTATTACAGATTTGAACCGGTTTCCGATCACTTATACCAGTTTAGGTGTAGCCATAGGGACTTGACTGTGCCTTTTTACCCGTGGGCATACCATGCAATACTGGCACCTTCTCATGGCCACATATGGGGTTCTACACATACAGGAATTGGCTACAGCTTTGAGTTATGGAACTTGGGCCCCTAGCACACATTTCAAGTGTGATTAAGATGTTAATTGTGCCAGAAATAACAATCGACCAAACATTCACAGAATCTATGGTGCCTTGCATAGGCAACTGGTAGGGGGTGCATGTGCCCCCCAGCCCCCGATGGGGCTGGTGCCCCCCCCGATGGCTGACACTGATGCTGTCAGTAGGGCTGGTGCCCCCCCTGACGGGTCTACCACTGTCAGTGGCTTCTGCAGGTGCCCCCACCCAGATTCAGGAGGCACCAGTCACTCATGGTGCCTTATATCATAAACCAACCACAAAGAAATTACTTAAAAATGTAATATTCTTGTGGCTCTTTTGTATGGTGCCATAACTTAAATGGGTGGTATGCCATTTTGATTTCTTATCCCAGGCAGCAGAAATGCATGTTTCAGTCCAAAGACAGCAAGTTCAGCTCCTACTAATGACACAGCCAAGGGTGTTACATTATATTTCCCTTTCTTAGACTCCCATCAGCACCAGTGGGAGTTTGGGGTTAATAAAAAAATGGGTAACCCTAAAAAATTTAGCCTGGTGCTTAAAAGAGGGTCTCTCTATTCAGAGGCCAGTTCCAACTGGTCTGTATATGAGGACAAGGGGCTTTTGCAGTGCCTCTCCCCAGACTTCCGGTTTCCAAAGCTAAGCTATTTATAGGTGCAGTTCCCAACATCAGACAGTAAACCAAGTCTAAATAAATTCTCATTACCACATCCATTTCTTTTCAACTCCTAGGCCTCTAGCCTCCTCTGCCTTATTGTAGTATCTATTACCTATAAATATTAGAATCTGCATTTTTTCTAACTTTCAAAATCAGACTCAGGACCTGTTGCCATAATCCTGGCATATGATAAAATTCAACTGAAATCAAGCATACTCTCCTGCAAAGAGCTAAGCTACAACAGTTTCCTCAAGGGTTCACTGTACAATTTGTATTTTTCCTCTGGGGTTGGGAGAAGGAGGACAATCCAAATATTTACACGTACTTGCAATTTAAATTAAAAATAAATAAATGGAGACTTTATTGGCTAAACCATCAGTGCTTCTGGCTGCTATTTACCTAAGCAGTTTGAATGTTTGCAGACTCTTGATCTACAGTATAACTTCACAGGGGGGCACAACACCCTGGCAAAGAAAAGGCATATTGACCATTTCACTCTCTCCAGGGTAAACCTGACAGAGTTAGCTTGAGAGTGCAACATCATAGTCCCACAGTAAGGATGGGATAGAGGCACTCACATGAGTGTCAGTGTCCATGAGTCAGTGTGAGAAGTAGGAGATAATGTAACCCTGTGCCCAATTTCAGCGGCTCCTCTCCTTGGAGAAGGCTTGTGTGCTGCTATTACCTCTAACAGTGAATGAGCTCCACGATCTGAAATAGCAAAGATAGATTGCCACAGCCCCTGATAAATAGGGTATCTACCTTTCCTGCCAGGAAAGCCTTTCAGGACCCATGAACAAATTTTCTTTTATTAAAATTCTCATGCTTAGGTTGCTCGGCTTATTGGTTTTTGGTTTTTAACTGGAGGGAGTAAAATTTCAGCTAGGAAATAAAACAATGTTAGTTAGCTGCATTTTCTGACAAAAACAAAGAATAAAGTCCTGTGCATTTGGACATCACCCACTTCAATCCCTAAGAAACCTTTCATTGAACAAATGGTTTCAGTGAAAAAATACAACCAGCCCCAGAAGGAGGGGTCTGATACAGCCCAGGGGTTGTCACTGGGGGCCTGTGCTGAGGCTGCAGGGTGGTGGGTGCAGACAGAGCATGCCCAGGGGCACAGTGATGGCATCTCCTCTGGCACCATCGGGGGAGAGGGAGGGGCACTAGGCAGTGCTGGCCTCATGCGGTACACCGCCGTGCCTCCCTGACCCCACCACAGCTCACTCTGTGCCCCTCTGTGGGCCGTGCATGCGCCACCCACCC
>NW_017729020.1:1148543-1150880 GCF_001723915.1 Gavialis gangeticus | reverse complement strand
TCTCCCCCGCCCTGCCACTTCTCCCCACGCACAGTTACATGCTGCGGGGACAGGAGGGGGGGTGTTTGCATCTCTGCGTGTCTGTCTACGCATGTCTGTGTCTGCATCTACATGTGTGTGTGTGCAGGCATGTCTCCTGCCCACCCAGCCACAGGAGGCACGTGGCATTGTAGAGCTCTTGGGGCAGCAGGGTGCAGAGTCCAGCCTGCTCCAGCAGCTGCCTCCACCCTGCGCACAGATGTGGAGGGCACAGGCCCCCCGGATGTCCACTGGGGTGTGCACAGCAGCAGGAACTGCCCCCCCACCCCAGACAAGCTGTTCTTGTGAGTCCATCCCACGCCCTGCCCTGGCTGTGCAGCCCCTGCCCCAGCCCCACTCCCTCCCTCACCACGGGGGCTTCGATCTGCCCCCGCCCCTTAAAACCAAGAAAAAAATATATAAAGGGGTACATGAGCTGAAACTTTGAGGCAGAAGGGGTAAACTTGTTTAAAAGGTTGAAAACCCTTGATATAACCAAAGAAACTGATGCAAGTATGATATGCAGTTTTCCCCCAATTTCCCCAGAGCAGATAGCCAGGCCAACCCACTTATGTACCAGGGGTCATTATGATACTTGTCGATCAGATTTCATGGGGGAGTTGCTGAAAAGTAATCATTATTCCCTTTATTTTTCTCTGCCCCTATAATTTGAATACCCAAAAGGCTAAATTTTTTCCCTAGCAGATTTTAAAAGCTCAGTCCAAGATGAAGTAGTTCACAGAACTAGTTTCAGGACTGGTTTCAGAAATCTACTCCTGACTTTGTCACACACTTAAAGTGTGAACATGGGGAAGTAATTTGACCTTCTTCACCTCCAGAGTGGAACAGTGGCAATAACTTTTCTTCCAAAAGGGAGGGTTATGAATCTTACCTGTTAATTCCTGTAAAACAGCTGTGAGAGGGCCAAATGCTTATGACTGACATGAGTTAGTGACAGAAATGGTGTGAAGATAAAGGGCAATCCTTGTCCTAAATACTTTCCACGCAGAAATCACACAGATGTGGCCCAGGGGTTATGAAGTAATTTCAATTTTGAATAAAAGATACTGGATAGAAAACACCTTTTACAAAGAGGTGGCCCAGCTACTGCTCCTCACTTGCTAGTCACCCTGAATAAACTTTTCATTTCCGTCTTTCACACATTTCCTTGGCTGTGTGTGTTATCAAGACCTGGGAAACTTTGTGTCTCTGGTGCTATGGCCAGAGGCTGCTCATCCATACCAAAACTCACTCAGAGAGATTTCAAACAGAATAGGATACATCAAAAGAAGCAGGATGGTCATAGACCTTCCCAGTAGGGCTTCAATGAAGTTGCAGGCTTTGAAGAATCCCCTGAGTTCTAGAGCTGAGATTGACTCAGCAAAGCGTGGTCCTGCCTCTGCTTCCACTGTCATAGCCCTGGTGAAGCTAACAGGAGTGCTAATGTCCCCCAAAACATCCCCTAAACAGTATCTGAACAACATTGCCCCCCCACGCCACTACACAAGACAGAAGTGCCTTGTTCTCACCTACTTTGCCCTATACATCACCCCAAACTGCATCTCTGCTCTTATGTCCCCCTATCCCCTTTCCAATGTACTCACATTCTCCTCCTCGTTTTTTCTTCCCATTCTCTGCTTTCCACTGTGACAAGGGGCTATCCCCAGGGCCAGTCACAGTATCAGCCCACCCACCTGTCTAGGGCAGTCCATCCACAAACTTTCCTGCCACAGTTTTGTTGTAATAAGATAGTTGTTTGTAAGACAGAAGGCTGCCCATTTACTGCCCTGATGCCAAGGGCATTACACACAGCTCTGACCTCCCTTTTACCATGTCCCATGCCTCGCAGATGGCATCCAGGTCACTCCTAACAACCCCCAGCCCCATTGCTGGGCCACACTTGGCCTCAGGCATCCAAAGACTTCCCTTGGCCGCACATGCCCCCTGACTGGGGCCTCAACACATGCACACACTCTGGGCTTCCTGCCTCTCATTAGGCTCCTAGCCCTTCTCACTTTACCCCTCTCTGGGGTCACTACTCCACCCCCTCACTGGGGCTGCGGGGCCTTACACCCCTTAGGACTCAGGTGTCTGTTGATGTGCCTGGACCTCACTCTCCTTCGAGTCCCCCACTAGGCCCCACTCTCATTTAGGCCTTGGGCCTCTGGCTCTCCTGGCCCCTGTGCTGTTGCCCAAACCTGCTGCTTTTCTGTTAGGGTGTGCTCCCTTAGCCCTTCCCCTCCACAGATCTAGAGCTGAGCTGACTCCCCATCCCTGGCCAGATCTAGCGCCGGGGATGGGAAGTCAGCCCAGCTGGGC
>NW_017729020.1:1142740-1143543 GCF_001723915.1 Gavialis gangeticus | reverse complement strand
TCCCCTCCACAGATCTAGAGCTGAGCTGACTCCCCATCCCCGGCCAGATCTAGCGCCGGGGATGGGAAGTCAGCCCAGCTGGGCTGACTCCCTGGCCCCCAGCCTGCTCTAGTGCTGGGGATGGGAAGTCAGTCCAACTGGACTGACTTCCATTCCCAGTGCTATGGTCAAAACTTTTCGACTTTCGAAATGTTTTGACTAGCCTCATTTTGTTTCAAGGCTGTTTCGAGGCCCTTAGTTTCATTTTGATTTTGCTGTTTCAACCTCGAAATGAGTCAGAACAGTGTCGAAATGAAATGGCCGGTGAAATTTCGCGCAGCCCTAATATGTACTCTCTTTAAATACTCTTCAAGCAATTCCCTCACCCCTATCACTTTCTCTACTACTTGGAGGACCTTTAGCTTGTCTAATGGAGGCTGAAGGGTAGATGCCCTTTCATTGTATGCATGTAAAGGGATGTATACATAGCCACAAAACTGCATGTTTTGACACCTGCACAGTTTCAGATTATTTCACACTATAGTGAAATAGTATCACCCAGCATGTGCACTGCTTAAGAGCAGAATGAAAACTACCCTCCCAAGTTTTCACCCCAGCGAGTAGGGTAAGAAGCAGGCAGTAAGAGCCCCAGGTTCTAGGTCCCCCTGATGTATTAGAAAAGCACTGACACTGCTTCCCAGCACAGTGCTCCAACAGCAAGGCATTATCTAGACCAGTGGTTCCCAACCTTTTTTTTTCACTAGGACCTATCTGTAAACATCCAGTTTACAGTGCCCAGTGCCCCTCATTCCTGACCCACTGGC
>NW_017729020.1:1130787-1137740 GCF_001723915.1 Gavialis gangeticus | reverse complement strand
TGCCAGAATTATTTTCTCAAACAGCTTGCCTAGGATCAAGGTAAGACTAACTGGCCTATAGTTTCCCGGGTCCTCCTTCCTCCCTTTTTTGAAGATGGGAACCACGTTGGCCCTCTTCCAGTCCTCCGGCACCTCTCCAGAGCACCACGAGTGCTCATAAAGCCGTGCCAGGGGACTTGCAATGACCCCAGCCAGTTCCTTTAAAACTCTAGGGTGGAGATCATCCGGAGCGGCTGACTTGAAAACGTCCAGCCCCTCCAGAAGCTCCCTAACTAAATCCTCGCTAAATATGTATGTATGGCCTGAAGGAAATAAACAAGCATGGGTGAGTTTGGCTGAATAAGACACATGCTGCCCTAGAAGTGAGGCAGTCCTGGGTCCTAGCTTTCAATAGGGCAGTTTCCTCAGTGCTGTTTATCCAATATGTGATAAATGCAAGGTGCATTAAGCCAGTTTCTAGATAGTTTGGTACCTCTTGTTTTTATTTGTAACCTAGGGTGGTCTTCCCAAAACCACGATTATTTCTGTGAGAGCTCGTGATATGCATAACAACTGTTTCAGTGACATGCTAGTTAAGATTCAGATTTTTTTTAAAGGCACATAGAAGAGAATTCTGTCAGAAGTTACAAGATTCAAGCAACCAGGGCACAGAAATGACTTGCTGAAAATGAAACCCCTTTGTTTATCTTGTCTTTGCCTTTGAAGAACGTAATGCAGTCAGCAGCAGCAGCTAGTATTTCCTTCTGGTTTGAACAGGAAGGGTGCCTGATCTGAAGACTTTGCTTGCATAGAAAATGAACTTGATTCCTGTTGACATTTCAGGGACTGTGTAGGTGGTGCTGGTGGCATTTCTCAGAGCTCCTTAGTGGTTTGTTCAGATTCTTCACACTCCTGTGAAAGGAGATACTACCCAGAAGTTGGTGGAGGGAACTGCACAAATGAATCCCTTCAGGAGACAGCAGATTTCAAAAGCTTTGCCATACAAAGACAACTCCCGGCATTACAGATTCTACTCCCCTGTCCCGAGAGCCCTTATTCACATGGAGTCAGTCCTAACTGGGTAAGTATTGAGGAGCAATGGGCTGCACTGCTAAGTTTGTTCCAACTCCAGCAACAGCTGTTGCAGATGTTTGTGGTCTCCTAGTTTCCAAAAGAAAATGTAAAGAATGTACTGCTTTTTCCCTTGTGCCCTTCAGAGAGAGGTTTATCTTGCAGAATCACTGTGTAAAAAGACTACTGTTCCCATTTCACAGAAGGAGCAACAGAGCAGTGAGCAAGCAGCTGGTGGTTCCAGTAAGCTACCTGAACACAATACACACACTAGTAAAAGCACCACGCTGAATAAGCTTGTTCCTCGCTGTGACTAAAAGGAGTGTTTTGCTTCTCCGCCATGCCCTGGCCTGCTGGAGTACATGCAACAGCTGTTTGAAATGGAGAGACTTCTTTTTTCAGTTGTTGGCTTACCACTTCCCACAATCTTGAAGATCCTCAGGGGTGCATGTTCCAGCCTTGGATGACCCCTTTCTCTACTCTCTCCCAGTTTGTTGGGCCCAGCATAGTGGTAACTAGGTGAAATTTAGTGGCTTACGAGGTACTGGAGGTCAGACTTGGTCAGACTCAGCACTTCAAGGGATGACAAAGTCCAACAGTCACAAACTCCTCCAAGACCATTTTAGGCAAGACATAAAGGAAAAACTTTACTGTCCGAGCCCCCAAGGCCTGGAATAGACTCCCCCCAGAGGTGGTGCAAGCACCTACTCTGGACTCCTTTAAGAAACATTTGGACGTTTATCTTGCTGGGATCCTTTGACCCTAGTTGACTTCCTGCCCCTGGGCCAGGGGGCTGGACCCGATGATCTTATAAGCCCTAATGTCTATGAAATAAGGAGCCACAGGAAAAGAGGGAACACCAGCCACTTTGCAAGTTTGTCAAATGTGAAGGTAAAGTCTTGGTTTAGGCCCAGATGTGTTCAGTATTCTTACACTGTTGCATCTCTCTGCCCATTTCTGCATGGTTTTACATTGTGCACACACACCCCAGAGATAGGTCTGAAATAGGGTTTCAGGCCTCTCTCTGGGGGAAGCACATATCTCCTTATAGGCTAAGTACCAACAGTCAAAAAGTCTGAGGCTGAAGCAATTCAATCTTTGCAGGTTAATCTAAGATGCATAGATTGAACCAATAAGGAAGTGAACAGACACTCCCTTTTGATTCCAGAAATGCAGCACATGCCTGCGGTGGCCCAGGCCAAAAGCCAGGGGGTACTAGAATACACCTCCCTGCTCAGCTGGAGCAGACAACTTGGGCCAAGGCTAGCTTGTCCACCCTGTCTGTGGGGGAGGTGCAAAGCATCCTGGGATGCTGGGGAACTCTGAGTTAACTGGAATCTGGAGGGGATTTGGGACAGAAGTTCAATAAACTGATTTAACCTAAATCAGTTAAGTCTGATACTACATCCATCCAGGTTTAATCTTAAACCAGTTTCAGCCATTTTGAAAGCAGTTTATGTGCACTGGACTTCTGTGTGTTACAGATTTGAACCAGTTTCTGATCACTTATACCAGTTTATGTGTAATTTCTGTCCCTAGCCATAATGTCACTGCCTATATAGCTACCATTCTGCTAACTCAGAACCTGTTCCTAAACTTACTGGGGGCACAGGAATATTCCAATTAACTCTGATAGGAACACGCTGGGTCCCAAGCACCTTGAAGCAAGTTTCATAGGAGTGACACATGATAGAGAGAGAAAGCAGCATTTACTGGACATATTCTGAGTTAGGCTCTTTCATCACATGTACAGATTGTACTTGCATAAGTTCTGCTTTTGTTATTGCCAGTTCGGAAAACCTCCTCATCTTCAACCCCTCCTGGGCATCATAAAAGCTGCCTGCCCCCTAACAAAGCAGAGTGTTGCAACATTTGCAAACCATGCTGAAAAAACAAAACAACTCCCCCCCCCCCGAAAGGGCAACTCAGGTCTGTCAAGGACATCAACGTTTGTTTTTGCCACCTGGCTCCGCATGGCACAAGGAGAATAATAAAGGTTGAAGCCCACTTCAGAAATCATTGCTGCTTTATTTCTACCTTTCTGAGCAAAGAATCCTGTTTCACCATCCCCTTGAGAAAATCCCAGCTCATGCTAACTCCAACTGAGGACATACTGACATCTAGTGACCATCAACTGTATTACAAAGGTTTTCAAATAAATTAAAAATAAAATAAAAGTCAGTTGTTTGGATATTGGCATGGGGGTCTCCAGAATTAATTTTTAAGTTCTGTTACCACATGCAAACTGTAATGATGTACCAGTAAAATAAGTAAGCTATTTTTACCAGGTTAACTCTTGTTAAGCAACCGCTTTAAATGTTTGTAATAGTTTTATTCAACTTTAATTAGGCATGAGACACTGTGAGCCAGTGAACAGAGCACTGAAGAAATGACACAGTAGACTTCAGTTATTCTTCCAGCCCTGCTACTAGATGACATTTGCTCCCCTCTTCTACTGGTGCCTCAGTTCCTTCATCAGTAAAATGGCAATAATGATACTGCCCTCATCTGTCAAGTGCTGTATAAGAGTTGGGTATTCTTATGATAGCAGGTTGCTTCTACAAGTGATTAACAGAGCTTAAGTCCATGATATAGGGACCATTAGGATAGTGGAAAGTTAAAACAAGAGGAAATGCTGAAGGCCACTGGTGCACAGGAAGAGGGGAACGAAAGTAACAGGAATGTGCTGAACATGCCATAGATAAAGACCCCTAGCAACTGCTTAGCAATGACAAGGGGCACCAGCGGTCAAAGTATAGAAGGGAAATAAAATGCCATATAGGAGATATCATAGATGAAAAGTAAGTAAACAGTAAACAGGAGCGGGATCGTAGAATGGGAGGGGAAAAGGTGGGAGAAGGGAGGGAACAAGCTGGGGTATATGTTAATCAAGCTTAATAAAAGACTGTTAAAAGAAGATACTCTGGGTCACTCCCATTTTGAGTGTCCCGAGTGGTGTCATGCAATAAACCACAGGTTTGATAATCCAATGAGTGTACCGGCTTGCTGCTTGTCGTTGAGCGTCGCATGAAATCAGGGTCTAACATCTTGACATAGTCGGCAGGATATGACATGGCATTTGGTCAGACTAATCACCTAACTGCCAGGTAAATACCAGGATTTATATTGGGTAGGCCTGGGGATCACCTAGCTAACCTATTGTCATGGGAGCTGGTTCTGAGGCGTGGGATTAGGGGGACCTCTGGGATTACGTTGAGGGTTGGGTTAAACAGAATGGGGGCCCAATACAGGGACCTCAACAGAATACGAGCTGGGTTATGGCTCGGGAATGGGCCAAGGCAGTCCTGGGAGACAAAAAGCAGAAAGAACCTTTTCTCAAAGCAACTGCCCACCAGGCTTTAGCTTGGGGTGTTCAAGATTTCACCTCCAGACTGCTGACACCTAAGAGAGAGAGCCTCAGAGTACAGCCTGCATCCTGGCCAGATGTACTTTGGCTCTGATGACAGCCCTAGGCTTGGTAGATATAGACTTGTTTAATTGTTTGTATTGTTGCTTTTTTTTCTTACTCTTGTATCAATAAATTCACTTATTATCAACTGGTAGGTGTTGTGATCAGTCTGAGGGTTGTGCCCACCCAGAACAAAGGTATAGGTGCTGGGTTCAAATCCAGTCCAACAACTGGCAACTCCACCAGGACACAAGAGTAGTAACCTGACCGATCAGAGAATTTTTTTCTTGCAGAGTAATTTATTCTAGAGGGGTTAGCTAAGACTTGTAGTAAGGTAAAGTTGTATAATAAGTAAAGTAAAGTTATAAGTATTGTGCAGGAGATGCTGTTTGTTACTGCTGACCAGGAGACTTTGCTTGTCCAGGTCAGGCAGAGTAGTAGACATGGTTATATGCTATAGTCCGCTTGGAATTAAGCAGGAACCTCCTGTTGTGTTTGCAATAAGAAGCTAAAAAGCAAAAAAAGTCATCTCTCTGCTGAAAAGTCTGTATGAATGAACAAGGTCCTTTGACTCTAGGGTCCTTGGGAATAATTACAGTCTTCTGGAAAGAAAGGGCAAGAGCAGGTCTGTGTTTGCTGTGGAGTTTGTAAAGTGTAGGTTACCGGTGCAGGTTATAGCAAGGCAAAGTGTTATGCAGGCAGTGCAGCTTCAGAGAGATCACAGAGAAATGAGAGACAAACACACTGGAATCCTGTGTACACCAAAGAACAGAAGCAGCCTGAGAGATGGTTAAAATCTGTTACGGAAAGGAAAAACTAGAAGTTAGGTAAAACCTAAAAGAAAGTGTTGGGATTCTAGAGAGTTGCTTGAGAGAGAAAGGAAAAAAAGATCTAATAGAGAGTCTTCAGTGCCCTAAAAGACCAAGTGATCTGGCAGTCCAGAGAAGGGGCACAGAAAGAAAGATCACTGTTAGAGCTGCCAGAGCTGGGAGCCTGCAATCTCAACTGACCTGAGGAGAGGCCAAGAAGCCCAGAAGTCAGAGACTGTGCCCATAAAAGGAGTAAAAAAAGACCAGAGCAAGACAGTGGAGAATTTGGTCCTGGGTATGACCTGAAACTGCCACCCTCCTAGGTGTGGTTAGTGTAGTAGATCTACCTGCTTTGCAAAATCCTGCATAATAACCACCCTAGGGAATAGGCAGAGGCAAATATAGTGCCTTAAAACCCTAGCTCCCAGCTCCTTGTGTCTTATTCTTCGTTTTACAAAAGGCTAGGGGGAGAAAAACCCTTGGTGAAGGCCAAGGAAAAGAGATGTGGGGCATGGAACGTGGGGCTTTGAGAGCAGAGCACTGTTGTAAAAGCAGCCTCTGCAAGGTGCAAGGAGGGGAAATTTTTACCATGAGTGACAGCCTGGCTATAAACTAAGCAACGCCAGCCACAGTGTATGAGCTAAGAGTATGAGCTAACCAAGAGGGGTAAGCCCCTCCCTTTTTGTCCTTGTGTTTTACGGGATGGAACCACTACTAAAGCATCATGAAGTTTACTAAGTACAGACAAAAAAAATCAAGCTTGACTGTGTTATGTGTAGTAATTGTATTTTATTGTGTCTGTAAAATGTTATTGCTATAAGTAATTGTGATGTCAACTATGCTGGACTATGAAATGTAAAGTAAAACTTCTTGATAAGCTATGAAATACCAGAAGAGTGGCTACAAAAATGATACATCACGCAGAGCATCACCTCTATGACCTCATGGGGTTCAGCCATGCCAAAGATCAAGAAGGCTACTGAATTGTTTGTTTTATTGTCGTCCTTTGTTTCCTTCCCCCCCCTTTGTTTTTGTTTTGTTTGTGTTAAAATTAATGTATTTTAGCTTGTATAGTAAAAATAGAAATGTAATGTAGTCTTATTAATTCCCAGAATTTGTGCAGAAATTGGGAACACAAAATAAAGTGATAGGAACCTGAGGAAAAGCAGGGCCTTCTTGTATAAACAGCATGCCAAATGGACGTTGCTCAGCACACTTACGATAGCCATGTTTTGCTGTAGTAGTCTTTTCCTGTGCATGTGCCGCCTATGTCAACAGCAAACCGGGGGAGAATCCGTTCAGCTGCATGTTTATACCAACGGCAAAGCGGAAAATGCTCCACTTAGCTCTGTCTAAGAATGGCGATTGAACTGCCTGAGCACTCCCTCATCAGCAAGATCAATGATAGGCAAACGGCCAGTCCCTTGCCCGAACAACACAAAAGCACCACCTACCTTGCCAAGCCCAAGGGGTGTATTGTGCAGGGAAAGAGATGGTCTCAGGCAAGTCGGCTGGGCCTTCCTTTGGCTGCCTACAGTAATTTTGTGAGGGAGTGTTAGGGTAGTGAGAAGATAGGACAAGAGGAAATGCTGAAGGCCACCGATGTGCAGGAAGAGGGGAACGAAAGTCACAGGAGTGTGCTAAACATGCTATAAAGACCCCTAGCAGTTGCAATTGCTTAGCAA
>NW_017729020.1:1121094-1125787 GCF_001723915.1 Gavialis gangeticus | reverse complement strand
AGTGTGCTAAACATGCTATAAAGACCCCTAGCAGTTGCAACTGCTTAGCAATGACAAGGGGCACCCGCGGTCAAAGTATGGGGGGGGAATAAAGTGCCATATAGGGGTTATCATAACATGTAAAGCAGGTAAACAGTAAACAGGGGCAGGATCATAGAATGGGAGGGAAAAAGGTGGGAGAAGGGAGGGATTAAGGTAGGATTGATGTAGACTGTGTTTAATAAAAGATTGTTAAGAAGAATGCTCTGGGTCACTCCAGTTATGGGTGTCCCGAGTGCTGTCATGAAATAAACCACAGCTTTGATAATCCAATGAGTGTACCAGCCTGCTACTATCTAGTCGCTAGGCATCACATGGAGTCGAGGTCTAACAGGGACCTAGCCTAGGAAATCCCCAGTCTTTGCCATACAGATGTTACTTGATGTTCGAGACCTGCCATGCTGTCTTTTGGCAAAGGGTGAGAAATCAATTCCATATCTGCAGTTTATGAGATACTTTGGCATCACAGTTGGGGCAAAAGACTGCATTAACAATGTAGGGCATTAGTAATTATAGTTGGTCAACCTGTTCTGCAAATAAGTGGCTGCAGTTTTCATCTAACCTCCATCAATTAATCAATCTGTTTTCCTTTAAGGCTTTCTAGATCCTCTGCATTTGGTCTTAAAGCAGCACCTGCTGCCATTCTTGTCCTAGCTACTAGGAAACAAAATATGGCGTGTGCAGCTCAGCTAAAGCTGCTGCATTTTACACCAATTTATTCCCATCCACAAATTTGCTCAGGGAAGAAGCAAAGAGTCTAACTGGTCACAAGCAACATAATTTCCCATCCACAGATGTTTTTTCCCAGGCCCCTAGGCATATCTTTACCCTCTGGGAGATTAGTTTATTTAGTTGTTGCAGCAGGAGTCCAAAGTTGGGGAGAGGATGGAGATTGAGGGAATGGAATATAATTTAATTTTCCCAGGACGTATTAGTTAGGGCTGTGCAAAGCTTTGATCCCTGATTCAATTCGTTGGAGATTCGGCCTGATTCAGTGGCTGAATAGCCAAATCCAAATCAAATCAGAGGACCCTTTAATCTCTCCAAATCGAATCGGAACCCTCTGAATCAATTCGGAGAGATTCAGAAAGATTCGGAGATTTGGGCATAGACACAGTTTTAAACGTCATTTCTACATACCTCTAGGCAGCAGGCAGCTCATGAATGCTGCAGTGCTGGGGTGCATGGCGTGTCCCACAGAAGCACAGGGGGCCCCCAGCACACTCGGCAGCAGACCCAGAAGTGGACCAGAAGCACTTCCAGGCCTGCTGGAGAGCATGCTGGGCCCACCCTGCCACACCCCCAGCTCAGTGACTGGTGCCTCCTGGGTCTGGGGAGGCACCTGGGGTCCCCCTATGGCTGATCGCTGAGCCAGGAGGTGCGGGGGGGGACCCCCAGCATGCTCCCCAGAAGTACTTCCGGTCCACTTCCAGGTTCACTGCCAAGCACGTGGAGGGCCCCCCCACACACACACTCCTGTGGGATGCTCAATCCGCCCCAGCATCATAGCGTTCACAAGCCACGCTGTTACCTCCAGGTACGTAGAGAAAACATTTAAAGCTGTGTCTATGGCCAAATCACTGATTCTCCAAATCAGCATTGAATCTTCAGCTTCGGATTCAACCTATTCGAATCAGGGACAGTGATCTGAATCAACAAATCGAATCGCTGTACCTGATTTGGGCCGAATCTGAATCAAATAGGGCCTGCTTCACACACCCCTAATATTATTTCCTCTCTTATTTTATGTGAGGATTTATGATCTTTGGCACTGCAGGTACTGGTCTGTGCTATCCAGCTCATGACCTCAGTAAAACACATGTGAACAGGTCCTGTAAGCAGGGAATTTGTTCTCCAGGTCTGTAGAGAACAAAAGCCCAATCAAACAGAACTGCCCAGGCCTCTCAGAAGGGAGAAGGATCTTTTCCACTAAACTTCTGCATACATCCTTAATTGTACTTACCTCTTTTACCTTTGCTTTCTTTCTTGCCGATTTACATGCATGCCCATTCTGGACTAAACAAGCAGTGTTTCACTGAACTGGTAGTCCAGTGAATCAGGTACTGGCTTAGAAATCAGAAGTCTAGTATCCCATTCAGAGCTTTGCTGTGGACCTGCTCCTTATCCCTTGTTTCCCCCTTCATTTTGGGCCTGGTCTGTTTAAGCTGTAAACCTTTGGGAACAGGGAATCTTAAATGTTGTGTATATGTACAGCACCAAGCACATATGAACCCTGATAACTGCTGAAGCCTTCCTTCTTTACCACTGTAGCAATAATATTCACAGAAACTTACAGCATTTCTTGTCTCTACAAACATCACAGACATACAAAGCCATATAAAAATCATTCTGCTGTAGCAGCCAAAAGAGATTTGTTTGTTAATATTTCACATCCTGGAACCATCCACCATAGGGATTTATTCACTAAGGCTGTGCTGCCATCCACCTTTTATCTAACAATCAGGATCTACCCCCCAGGTAGTTTTAACATCTCTATGCTCTAATTTGCCATGGCATTCAGGTATCCTTGATAATATATAAAAATAAAATGTAGATACACGTGCATCATTAAACAGTGGCAAGAAGAAAACCACTAATGCAGAACCCACACAGTTGGAAATTAACATTCCTATTAATTCCTGCTGCCCAACATTTTACTGACAGAAACAAAATCATTTGGTTTATTGATCCAAAGATTAATGGTCAAGGTTAACCTCTGCATTATTGATTTCATTTCTGCTGGCTGGATGTTAAGTGCTGGAATGTGTTATGTGGGACAGGAATCACTTTTCACAAATGAAGGGAAACTGGGGTGAGAGATCATGCCTGACAGCGGGAATCAGTGCTTCTGAGTTGGTATACATCACAGAAAGACCCAACAGAGAGGAGATATGCATCAGAGAGGAGGGCAAGCATTTGCTGCAATCTGATACATCAGCACTTCTGAAATAATTAAGCTCCATCATTAGGTAGCAGTGGTTGGATTCCAGGGGCCAGATTCTGGTAGAATTCAGGAAAACTAATGAATCTGGAAAAAAAGAATCTGACAAATAATGCAGGCTGAACCGAACTGAAATGTTTCAGCTTTCAGCTCCACGGGGAATTCAGAAACAATCCATCTGCCTCAAGCAGAAATTACTTTTGATCAAAAAAAAAATGCTGCGTTCCATTTGACAAACTCCCCAGAGCAATTCAAGCCACAGAACCTGAGGCCATAATTTCCTGAAGGCCTGGCCCTTTCCCCACACCTGCTCTGCCTTTGAATTGCCCTCAGCCACATAAAAATGATTTTTGAAATCTGAAAAATGTCAGCTGTACCATTAGGTAAACTGGGATGATGTGGCTTAATAACTCAGTAAGTTTTCTCTTTGCAGCGTGTTTAGATAGCACCCACCTCTCTGTCCCTCTTCGATTCCTTTTCTTGGCTGCACCTCTATTCGCACAATGAAGGTGCAGGGATTCTGGGCAAGGCTGTGGAATCTCCATCCTTAGAGGTTTTTTAAGACCTGACTAGACAAAGCCTTGACTGGGATAATCTAGCTGGGGCTGGTCCTGCTTTGAGTAGAGGGATGGAATAGATGACCTGCTGAGGTCCCTTCCAACTCTCATTTTCTATGATTCTACGTGCCAGCTTTTCAAGAGGGACGGCAGAGGCTTGAGGCAACAGGGCCATCAGACCTTTTGGTACCTCTTTTATTTTGGCCTTTACTACAGCCCATAGGTTAAATGAGTGTGGAGGTTGTCCCACAGTCCAGTAAAGCCAGAGTACAACCCAGCCCAAAAGGTTCTTCCATTGCTCACCTGGCTTTATTTAGCCCATTGCTAAGAACCACTCTTGATCTGGCTTCTTTCAAACAAAAAAATATGGCTACAAAGTTCATTATTATATGGACAATTAGGGGTCTTTGGCTTTCACTACCCCTACTGAGTTGTCCTCAGTTGGCAGCACATTACTACAAATTAGTTCCCTTTTACTTTTACCCACTACAAACACTTCAGGTTTCCAGTTCGTTTCTGACTCTCATTCACGTCAACTGCTTCCTTTATTAAATTAAATCTCATTACTGGGTAATAGGGGTGTGCGAAGCGGGCCCTATTCAATTTAGATTTGGATTCGGCCCAAATAAGGGACAGCGATTCAATTAGTTGATTCAGATCACTGTCCCTGATTCAATTCAGCCGAATCCTAATCTGAAGATTCAGTGCTGATTCAGGGAATCAGAGATTCAGCCATAGACACAGCTTTAAATGTTTTTTCTACATACCTCAAGGTAGCAGGTGGCTTGTGAACACTGTGATGCTGGGGCACATGGGGTGTCCCACGGGGGGGTGGGCCTCTACGTGCTCAGCAGCAAACCCAGAAGTGGACCGGAAGTACTTCCAGTCCACTTCCGGGTCCGCTGGGGAGAGTGTGGGGGACCCCACCACACACACACACCCCCCCCCGGCTCAGCAATTGGGACAGACCCAGGAGGCACCAGTCGCTGAGCTGAGGGGTGTGGGGGGGAGGCCCCGCATGCTCCCCGGCAGACCCGGAAGTGGGCTAGAAGTGCCTCTGGTCCACTCCCAGGTCTGCTGCTGAGCGCACTGGGGAGCCCCCCTCACTCCTGTGGGACGCTCCATGTGCCCCAGCATCGCAGTGATCACGAGACGC
>NW_017729020.1:1112907-1116094 GCF_001723915.1 Gavialis gangeticus | reverse complement strand
GGGCTAGAAGTGCCTCTGGTCCACTCCCAGGTCTGCTGCTGAGCGCACTGGGGAGCCCCCCTCACTCCTGTGGGACGCTCCATGTGCCCCAGCATCGCAGTGATCACGAGACGCCTGCTACCTAGAGGTATGTAGAAAAAATGTTTAAAGCTGTGTCTATGTCCAAATCGCCAAATCTTTCTGAATCTCTCCAAATCGATTTGGAGGGTTCCAATTCAATTCTGAGAGATTAAAGCATCCTCTGATCTAATTTGGATTCAGAGACTCGGCCACTGAATCGGGCTGAATCTCTGTCGAATCGAATCAGAGACTGAAGCTTTCCACAGCCCTAGTGGGTAATCCTACCTCTGTGTCTTCTTCCCTAGGGACACCAGTTCTTTTCTTCTGGCTCCCTGCCACTTGCCCAGGCTCTGAGGAATGCTTTTATTTCTTTATTATGAAAAAAACATGATCAACAATAGTATGGACAGCTGAGGTCATTCAAATCATAGACCATTTGCATTTCCCTAGTGTGTCTCACCTGAAGATCACAAAGCACTTTGCAAATATGAATAGACTAACTTCACCTAAATGATATTCAATGAATCAAGTAACAAAGCTGGCCATGGAAGCTAGTATCCCACTCTTACTACTGTATACGATGCGCACATGCTGTTCAGTGAATGAGTCAACATCTCTGTCTATTGTTTATCTTTAGATACTGGCAGACATGTCCCGAGATCTTCAGCAAACTCTTAACTCTTCTTTTTCTCTCTCTCATACACATTCTTTCAAGATATAAGAAAACCTTAACCACCTTTTTATTTAAAACTCTATTTTTAGAGCTTACTTTATACCCAGGCTAAACTTATAGTTTAAAAGAATATAGATGTTCTAGTATGTGACTAGTCAGCTTTTACAGGTTGCTAACAACCATGGCTTACAGTCATCTAACAGTGTATAAATATCTTTCATAGTTAATTAATTATTATCCATTAATCAACCATTTACAAGTGTACATAAATGTTAAATGTGAGCCAATATTTTTATTAGTGTATATGATGCTTTTACAGAGGAGTAAAAGGACAGGAGTCTTAATAAGACTAAATAGATAAAGCAATGGCTCCATCTCTACTAAAAATAAATAATTCAGTAGAAGACCTAATGACACGTAGGAGTCCCAAGCAGGAGTCTGTCTTGCAGTGAAAATAGACCTGAACTCTATTTTAATGGTGTGTCCAAAAAAAGCTAAACATCCTCTGAAAGGCTCTCACCCCACACAAGGCTTTAGGATTTCAAAAATGTTCCTATTCTACATCCAGACAAGCCCAAGACCTTTCACAGTAGGAAAAGAAAACCCACACACACATGCAACCCAGGAGGCCAAGATTCAACTCTCTGCTCTACAAAACTGGCCATTAAATGCAACAATCTGTTTTCTACCCATTATCTTTGCATGCTGCAGGCAGGTAAGATCTATCTCCCCTTCTGATACTAGTACTTGCCTGCAGAGGTCAGCATTGCAAAGGGAACGAAGGCAGCTGCTCTAGCATGCACCAACACACTAAAAAGCACAAGGTTCAGCTCTCAGCCTGCAGAAATCCCTTGCACACAGCTCATTCCCCCTTCTCCCCCTCAGCACTCTTTAGACAACATAGTTCTTTCACTTGCCTTTAGAATAGGCACCAAACCCGCACAGCTTTAAGGAATCAAGGCTCATGGAAGACATGATATCTTTTCTGACCAACTAGATATTTGCAAACAAATTATTTTATTTATTTGCAAGCTTTTGGGTGCGCACACCTGTCATCAGGCGTAGGAGAGAGCAGAGATGAATGAAGGCCGAGTGCCTCGTGAAGAGTGAGGTGAAAAAAAAGACCTCTGGAAATCCTTACTCTGTTGCAAGATTCTCAGGTGACCTTGGGCAAGCGTGTCCCTGTACAATAGTAGTTAACCATGTTAGTCTGAAGTCAAGAAAAAGGCAAATTGGATTTGCACCTTACTGAGCGTGTCTACACGAGAGGTTTACTGAGCATTTGCCTAATAACACTGCGAAGTAGAGTCGCAGTTAAAAACCATGCTAATACCCTACTGTGCAGTGTTATTAAGCTAATGCACAGTAAGCATCACAAAATAACCATGTGCCGACAATACTGCACAGTAACTCTAGTTAATTAAACAAGTACTAAACTAAATGCATGATAACTAAGGCACATTAATGAACATGTAGATGTGCCCACTGACTAACTAAAGAATGTAGCATAAATTGAACTAATGTGGCTGATGTTAACATGGAGTGTAATAATAGTGACCTATAGCCATGTTAGTCTTGTCCTGTACGCAACTTGAAAACTCCATTTTGTATCCTTCTGCTTGACATAAGTGAATTAACTCTGCATAGCCTTTATGTATGAGTGTGTGTAAAAGGGTGAATGGCAAGAGAATGGCTTAGAGATGGAAGAAAAAGATCTAACTGTTTACAGAAGCAACAAGGTGCCAAATTTAAGCTACCAGTCAGTAAACTAATTAATAAATGGCTAAAGAATCCCTTTTAGGCCTAGGGCACAAAGAAGATAATGAGGAGAAGGAATGCAACCATCCTGCCAGACGGGCAACAAGAACACTCCAAGGCTAAGATAAACTGAAGACAAAAGAAGAACAACTGCAAAAACAGAAGCTGGGTACGGAAAACTCCCAAAGCCCTGAAACAAAGGATGCCAATCCCTAAAAAAGAACACTTACAAAATGCCAGGTTGGATGAGTCTCGTTCTCTCCTGCTGTTTCATCAGAGCACAGATGCATCTGTTCATCCCGCTACAGCTGTTATCTTCAAATCATCATCATCTACTCAAGAAGCCCAAGTTGGCCACCCTGGGCTGATATTGAGCAACTATTGCTGGTAACTATATCCGGTGTACATGTGGATGAAATGGTTGTTTTGTATATGTGTATGCCTGTGTGTAATGATATGTATGGTGATTTGTGTGTGTTTGTATGAATGGTGTGCCCAAGCCTCTATATCTAACTCATGTGATCAATAAATGTGGCACCTTGCCTTATCCCCCTTTATAAAGTCTTGCTCGTAATTTGAGCAATTGGCAATTTGTGTAACAAGTAGATGTATTTATGTGTAAGTATACATAGCACAAGCTTTTCGGAGTTGATCAAGTGAGCTACAGCTCGTGAAACCTTGTGCTGTGTGTGTGTG
>NW_017729020.1:1106894-1107907 GCF_001723915.1 Gavialis gangeticus | reverse complement strand
TGTGTGTGTGTGTGTGTGTGTGTGTGTGTGTGTGTGTGTGTGGGAGCAGAGGCAGGGTGTATAAATATATATGTGTTTGAGGGAGCAGGGTGTGTGTGTGTGTGTGTGTGTATCTACTTTGTTTAGTCTATAAAGTGCATATCTACACAATAGGAACAGTAATAGCAGTGCTTGGGAAGCTAAATGCACCGGAAGTGGTGAGATACTCAGATACACGGGGATTCTTTCCAGAACACAAAACTCTCTCAGGGGCCCACGTGAGATACAGAATGAACACTCCCAATAAATAAGGATTTTTACACACCATCTTCTGCTCCAAGTGCAAGACCCATGTTTCTAACTCTGCCTTCTCTAACACGTGCAAGGTGTCTACTTATACAAAACAAAATCCATACACTGACCATACCTGCTTCTCTTCTTGGGAGGAGGAAAAGAGAACAAACATGTAATGAGTGTCAGCCACTGAATGCCCTAAAATGTAGTGCATTATTGGAAGGTGTACCAATAAGGGGGTATGGGGGATATGAGTATTATATAAGAACTTATTTGGAATAAAATATGATAGATAATGAAATAATCCATACAGATTCATTCTAGTTACAAAGAAGTAAGTTAGTCCTAACACATAATTCATCATCATCTCCAACAAAAATGCTCAGCTACGTAATTACTAGGCCTGTGCGAGTCGGCAGCGATCTGATCCAGCTTTGGATCTGGCCACTTTGGATGGCCGCGATCCGATCTGGAGCTCCGGACCGGGTTTCCGGCCAGAGGGTATAATGGGGAATCAATGGAAGAACAATAACCTTGTAGTTTTTTGTCTGATTTGGATGAAACTTGCAGGGATGGTAGCTTCTGCTGAGAGGACGAAACTTGCCAAGTTTCAAGGAGATTGGTGCAGGGTTTGCGGGGGGAACTGGGCCCCAAATTATTGAAAGCCAAACTCCTGTCAAGGCTGTGTGTTACACCACAGCAGGGTCAAAACTGCAAGGGTGGTAGCTCTTACTGAGGCC
>NW_017729020.1:1096592-1106032 GCF_001723915.1 Gavialis gangeticus | reverse complement strand
CCGGATCTCCGAGGTGGCTCTGAAGCTCTTCAGAAGCTCCAAACCACTTCGGGAAGATGAACGAGGCCAGCGCTTGGACCCAGATGTGCTGCTTCGGACCCCGAAGCATCTGAGCTTCTCTGGATCCAAAGCCTCGCACAGCCCTAGTTGTTACCAGAGTTTAAATCAGAGAATATAGTTAAATTTTCTAACCCCTGCTGGAATTGTCAGTGCTAGTGCTTGGAAAATCCTTCTTTTTGTGGTATTGTAAATAATTAAGTTCTCGAGAAAACTGAACAGGAAACATCCATCTCTCTCTCTCTCTCTCTCTCTCTCTCTCTCTTTAAATCCTCCTTCAATAATAGAACTTCATTTTAAATGAAATAATTCTCAGAGGTTATTGACTCTATCAGCTTTCTGCCATGACTAATAATGACATTTAAATAGTTACTGTTGGTGTAAAAAAGAAATAAAATTAGATTATTTGCAAATAAGCAAACTGACTGATTATCTGATATTCGATGTCATTCATTATTATCCTGTAGTCAAATAGCTGTCACACTAGGTGCTCACCTACTGTAGTGAAGAATACTGTATAAGAATCTATATAGAACAGAGCGATTCACCAAGAATGTTCACAAATATCTGAAATTCCACAGATTTAATGCAAATGGATATTTCACCATTCCCATGTTCCTGGTTCCTAACTGGGCAACACAGTTCTAAACACCATGGTACGACCTTAGTCAATTAATAGTAAATAACCAAGAATCAAGCCAGATGCTTAAAGCTATAATCTGGCAGATATTTACAATTAATAGTTTTGCAAGAATTAGGAGATGTTAGCTAAAGACTTACCAATCAAATATGGACATTCATCAATAGGTACCATTTAAACAGCTCAAACAATAATAAATATTTGGATGAAGGCCATAATGGACTGTTATGATCAGCAGTCTGACCTCCAGCATAACACATGCCATAAAGTCCCACTAAGCAACTCCCATGCTTGGCTTTATGCTTTACAGTTCAACTACCACATATCTATTAAAAAGGCATTCCGTCCCAAATGAAAGAGATAAGGAGTCCACCCCTTCCATCAGTTATCTGTTCCCACTGGCAAATTTCCCTCATAGTCGAACTTTTAGTTAAATCATTATACTAAGCATAACACATAGTAGGCACATCTACATGAGACATTTACTGTGGAATTGACTAATTAGCTCTGCAGAAAACATCTTGGCATCTACACACGTGGCCCCATTAGGCTGCAGGAAACTAAAAAACTCCTCTGACAGAGTTTTTACACTGCAGCATCAAGTGTGCTTCAGTGTGGGGGCTGCCTGCTGGCTAGTCCTGCATTGGAGCATCCTCATGCCCCAGCCAGCCCCCCCAGCACATTGATCTGGATCAGAGTAGCCCTGAGCTGGCAGGCTGATCCCCCTGATGCCCTGCCAGTGAGGGCTGCTCCGACCCAGCTCAATGTGCTCTATTCCCAGGCATTGACCTGGCTCAATGTGCTCTGTTCCCTGCTTCTCTTCTTGGGAGGAGGAGAAGACAACAAACATGCAATGTGTGTCAGCCAATGCATGTCAGCCTCGGTGCAACATGTAAATGTTGCACCCAGGAACAATAAACTCCAGCACAATATGCACCAGAGTTTATTGTGTCGTATTAATATGCACATGTAATGTGCCTAGTAAGAAAGACAGGCCCTGCCTAAACGGATAAGATGCTTGTAGCAGATAAATGGCCAAGTGCCTTAACCACAGTAGTCATTGCTTCTTTATTTACTTTACATACTTTTGTCAGACATAAATAAAGTCCTCCTGACATTCATTAAAAATATGTTAAAAAACAGCTTTCAGAAACAGTAAGGGGCCAGATAAATCTAATATATAAATGAAGGAGCCTAACCATAGTGAGCTATTTCACTGAAATGTATCACAAAGCACTTCATAAACAAAGAGGAAAAATTGTACAGAAATAATTTTTTGCCCACAATACAGTGAAGTTAGGCAACTATTTACATTTGTGTAGACTTGCCACATCAGGGTGTGAAAGGGAGTGAAGAGTAGTACACACTATTGAAGTTGCAGGCAAATGAATTGTTAATGCCCAGGTTGGAACATGGACAGAACAAAAAAAGACAATACCGAAGAGCAAAGGTTAAGTTTTTTTGTGGATTCTGTGCTGTTCATCATATATTTCCAAGTGTTACCACTGAAAAAAAAAATCAAACCTTGTTTCTCAACTTCTGAAAATATATATTCAAATTAAAAAAAAAACAAAAAACACCCAACTTGTTTTCAAAGTTCTTTCTTCCCCCCAAACCAGCTCTACTGAAAAGATTTCCTTGGACTTCTGCTGTGTGCTTTACACTTTAAGTTTTAAGTTTAAGCTTTACAGCTTAAGTTTAGTGTTCCCCAAATTGATGCTAGGTGGTGCTCAGAGCCAAGCCATCAAACTGCAGATGCCTGCCCCGTTCATTCTTTCATAGAGTAGTTTCTTATTTACACGAGTAAACAGAGATGTTAGCCATGCACACACTAGAGATCCCGTCCTGTCTGTGATTCTATGAATTCCAGTTTCTACCTACCTCAAATACTTGTACAGATGCACTCACACATGTTACAGGAAATATCCCAAAGTGGGGTTCCCCAGCTACTGCTATAAAATATCAGAATTAAGACTCTTAAGATGGAAAGGGAACATGGCTATTACATTTACCATTAACCAGGCCATTACCTTACTGCTGATGTTATTTATATGCCTGCCTTGCCATCTCTCTATCTCTGGTGAAGGCCCAGAGATGGTCAGAAATCGTCTGTCATTATGTGTGTCTATACAGCTGCTAACACCACAGGATCTTCATTGCAGTTGCTGCTGTAACACAAACCGTCAAGCATTTGAAAGGGTGTTACTAAAGCATAGCACAAAGATACTGTGGCAAACTGGGCAGAATTTCAGTTATTTACTAATAAAACTGTGTATCCAGTCAATACCTCCTACTGCAAAACATACAATGGAACAGCCTGCAAACAAACAAGAGGCCATCCATTTACTCAGTGACAATTCTTTGGTGAACAATTTTGAGCAACAAACACATTTGAGAAAACTGCACGCTGCTTGCAGATAATTTACAAATAAAAAATGTGGAAAGTCACTGAATAAATTATTCATTGTCAATTATTCTCTTGACAAATAAGCAGGATGTCAGCAATCTCATTATTATCACCCCACTCTAGGGTCATATTTTTCAGGGCAACTGTTTCCTAGTAGGCACTTGCAACCATGCTTTGAACAAAATTATTTGCCCAAAAAGCAAGTTCAGCAGTTCTGCTTGTATTTTATATTCTCTTACCTTTTTTCCCTTATGCATGGAGAAAAATAATGAAGATGTCTGGCACAGTAACTGCTAAAAAGATACATCTGGAAGTCTCATCCGATTGCAGTTTCTATAGTGATATGAGCAGTTGTGTTATTTTTGCAAGTCAGCTAGATTTAGTAACTAAATCAGTGGTTCTCAACCTTTTTTAACCCACTAGACTCAAGGCACTCCTGACTGGACTTGGGACATCCTTCCATATGTTTTGTGAATGAGTAACACCCAATTTCAAATCTAATTTCTATATTAAAGTGTTTACCTTCTTACATAGGGAATGGACAGCAGGGGTGGGGAATTGTCCAGGCAGGGATAAACCTGAGCCTGGCTTATCTTATCTCTTCAAACCTCACAGCACCCTTCAAAGAATCTGGCAGCACCCCAGGTCCCCCACAACCTGGTTGAGAATCACTCATCTAAAGCTTATCCATCCATTCCAAGTTTTTTATGGCAAGTCTAGTTTTTTAGAGAATGGCCTAACATTCTGATTGTTAAATTTATTCAGGATGAATCAAATGCCCTGAATATTAAAAAATTTTTGTACCTGAAACTTCTAAGCTCTATTCCTGCATTTACTATAAGAGTGCTGAGACATTTGAGATGTGAGATTTATTATTCCTTTGGCTGGACAGAATCTAACTCCTTAAGTATAAACATCTCCATAATAATGCATTCTACATCTTTAAACAACATTCTTATCATGGAAAATATCTGCCAGTGCCAAGTTACAGATTTTTCCCGATTTTTCCCATTTAAACAGTCTCAGCACTAGGGTAGCCATAGAGACAGTCTATGGACAGTGTTGTTTCCATGACAACCAGAGAACAGGCATCTTCAGAGCATTTAGCATGTGCCGTTCCTCTCATCTCCACGCCTTCCTTTTCCTGATCTCAGCCCATAGATATGAATTAGGGCTTCTCCTGCTTCCATAAAGTCAATGGCAAAACTGTCATTGACTTCACTGGCATACAATCAGGTTGTGTTAGGGCTCCCTTCAGGTCTGAAACCACTCTCAGTCAGGCGAGTGGAAATGGGGAAGGTGTGGGGTTACAAGGGAAGTAACCTGAGGTGAGAACAGAATCCGGCCTTTTGTATGTGGTATTTGTTGAAGAAAAGCAGTCTGTACAATATTAAGACACAAAACGTTATATTCAAAACCTATACTCTGTGCTTTGGCTAGGCCAAATGTTTCTCTCAATTATTGTCTAAAAACACAATGCAATGAGTTTCTGCTTGCCTCAAGAGAATTAATGCATCAAGGCAAAATACAAGGGAGAGAAATAGTCACAAAATGACATGAGTCCCTCAGGTGCTTTAAGGATAATACAGATCAGAGTGCAGAATTAGGGTCCAAGAATTACAATCTTGGAAACACAGTCAACGGAACTACTTCCCCAAGTAAAGTTTATCAAATCAGGACCTCAGTCAACCCTTTGGTCAAACTATGGACAATTGTCCATAAGCCAGAACTCAGAGTAAAATAAACACCAAACCTCATCCAGTGGAGAATGTCACATAAAAAGTGGCAACTGCCTTCCACAGGTAAGTATCTAAAGAATACTGGGCTAAGTCCAGTCATCACTAGGGCAAAATGGATGTGACATTTTACCACTTGAGAACAGTACAATGTTAAGCTCATATTTCACTGCGGGAAATGGACTGTACAAGATACTAAGCAAAGGTAAGCCAGGCCCAGACACAGAGTCCTCACTAAATGTGAGTACAGCAAAATACCTTAATGAGAATCCATTTGGTGGATCCTATGGGAAGATCTAGTGGTCTCCTCCTTTCCAAGCATTTGAACTAGAGACCTTCAACAGCTGTGATGTGGTGACTTTAAGAAAGATGCACTGGTTACCATCAGCTGAGAATCTGGGTTAAATTAATTTCCAGACTAAAAAACAGGTGAAGGTAAAACTCCTATTTAAATGTTAATCAGCATTGGTGGCATCTTTTCAATCCACTGCTTTTCTTTTTCTCAACCAAGAAGTGTTCAGAAAATAATTCTGCTCTTCTAACACAGATTTTACAAAGCCAGGAGCTAGTTTCACTGTCACAGGGGGCAAGTGAAATGGCTGTCACAACAAGACCCCTGTAGAAAGGATATAAACCAGCAGACTCCTTGGAGCAGGAGTTTTCACAGACCCTACAGCACTTTAAAAAGCTGCTGTTTCATCCTGTGGAAACCATGGCAATGTGGGAAGTAGTCAGGCAGCCGGCTCGCTTTTTTCACTCAAGACAGCAGGATGCTTTCTGCAGGCTTCTTAAAGGGCATCTTAACTAGTTACTGCAGTTGAAAGGAGGAGTTTTAATAAAGCATGAACAACTCCTGACCTCAAATGATCCCCCACACCAATGCAGAGGAAAAAAGACAAAGGGGATAAAAATCCTGGTGCATATTCAACACTGCTGATAGTAAATAAAAATAAACAGGGTGATGGAAGTGAGGAATGGAAGAGTCTCTTAGCAATTAAACTCCAGATCCCACCCTGGACACAGGATTGCTGTATGCAAGAACTAAATTTAACCTTTCTGGAAAGAAACACCAGCTGCCAGGGAGCCTCCTGGCTGCCAATTCATAGGAAAGACCATGCATCAATTTATGGACACACCCATGATTTCTCTAGCTACTACTCCAGCATCACTAATTTGTCATGTCATCAGCAGAGTAGTAGTTAGAGCTGCTTCCACACATTGCTCTAATGCTAGGCTGCCTTCACGAGTTCAAAACTATGTTACCCTTGTTTTGATTAAAAAAAAATATACAAGCTGTTCATACAAAAGAGCAACTCATGCCCTCATTCTCTCTTACATCCCCACTGCTAACTTGTTATTCAGGACACAGTAGACAACTGTTCTCGTACAGAGGGCAACACAAGATATTCCAAGAAGTATAAACGCTGGGTGTTCTGCATTGGCTTCTCACAAACTACATGGGCAAGCTATTTTTAAACAAAAATCTGCTGTTGAAACTTAAACCAGATTCCTTACTGGTTGGAGAGTCATTTTCCCTTTCTATCTTTCTCATCTTTTAACACTTTTTAATCTAGCTATTCCCTACAACCACATAACCTGGCAACCATTAACTTCTTTGTCTGCTGTATATTTTTAATTATTATTGGGTTGTAGCAATGTAAAAGAAAGAAAACAGTAAAAAGGTATGTCTAGAAAGGGGAAATGACTTGTGTCAATTTTTATGCACAATTTATAATCTGTCCACATGAGCAGTAACTCTATAAAAAAAATTCCCAGTCACTCTATAAAAAAAATTGCTTCAAATTTGCACCCTACCTTATTCCAGAAGAGTTTTCTGTGTAGACAAACCCTAAGGCAAGGCACTGGACGCTTTCAGGAAAATGGTTTAAACTACAGAAGGTATTTTTAAAAACTTACAACCAATTCTTATTCAATTACTATCCAACCATTTAATGTTCAATTACTATTATATTGAATATTAATATTCAAATTCACATTCCAATGATTATATTTACTCAAATATAAGATGACCCTCCAATAATTAGATTTTATAAATGGAAAAAATAGAAATTTGTTATAATTTTCCAGGTAAAGAATCCAGTTATCAGAGGTTTCCCTTGAATTTGTCTCCGTTCCACTGTTACAGCTGGAAAAACAAATCTGAGGGTTTGGTAGCCCCCTTGCCATCTACCCTACCCTAGGTTCTTCCCCCTATAGCCCTTCTTTTCCCACTGTCAGACCCTGCTGTCCCTGAGCACGGGGCCATCCCCAGGGGACGGGGGCGCAAATCAGGCAACCGCTCCAGGTCCTGAGCTTTGGGGGGCCCCGCGGAGCCGGGCAGAGCGGCGCAGTGACTCCACGCTGCTGCCGGCTTCGTGTCCGGCCACTTGGCACGCCGCACCCGCTACCGAATTTAACACGGCTGGCCGCTCGCCATCCCTGCCCCCCCTCCACCAAATCTGCCGCTGGCTTCCTTACAACCAGGGGTGGGGCCCCGCACAGGCTAATTTGCCCTGGGCCCTGCACCCTGCTCCAGTCATCTCTGCCAGAGCACATGGAAGTGAGGGACAAAATTGAAAACACTGACCTTGAAAAACACGCCTGTGATAATTTGCATATAAGCAAATTACTATAGGTACCCATAGATTTAACTCATTCAGAAATGATCTGTTTTACCTTCTTTTTTTTTAACTGCTGCAAATTTTAGCACAGGTATGACATAAAAACACTTCTAAGCAGCATTTTTATACCTACTTAATACAGTGCAAGCTATGCATAATTATAATAATAATATTATAAACAATGCCAGGTAGAGTACAGGATGAGCACAGTAGGAATAATTACCTTCCTACTATTGCCATAGAATTGGTGTATGAGCAATTTTAAAAAAATAAACATATACAAGTCAGTGGGACCGGATGATCTTCATTCAAGAGTGCTGAAGAGCTGGCCAAAGTCAATGTGGAACCCCTGGTGAAACTCTTCCACATCTTGTGGCACTCTGAAGAAGTCCCTGAGGACTGGAAGAGGGCCAGTGTTGTACCCATCCACAAGAAGGGCGGGAGGGAGGACCTGGATAACTATAGGTCAATCAGCCTACCTTCCATCCTAGGGATAATCCTTAAAAAGTTTGTCAAGGAGTTTATCTGTGGTAAGCTTGCAGAAGGTAAGATTCTGAATGACAGTCAGCATGGCTTCATTGCGGGCAGGTCTTGCCTAACCAACCTTATCTCCTTCTATGACCAGGTAACTCACCACCTGGATATGAGAGAGCAGGTTGACATTGTATACCCAAACTTCCAAAAGGCCTTTGATCTAATATCCCACAATATCTTCACAAGAAAATTGGAGGATTGTGGGCTTAACTCGGAGACAGTCAAGTGGGTAAGAAACTGGCTGCAGGATAGGAACCAGAGAGTTGTAGTGAACAGATCTGCATTATCCTGGTGAGAAGTTGGCAGTGATGTCCTGCAGGGGTTGGTACTTGGTCTAGTACTTTTCAACATCTATATTAACAATTTGGATGTCGGGGTGAAGACCTCACTGGTCAAGTGTGTGAACAACACCAAGTTATGGGGGAGCATGGTCACGGTTCAAGATCGGCTACAGATACAGGTGGACCTACACAGGCTAGCAAGTTGCATGGATTGGAACCAAATGAAGCTCGACATTGAGAAATGTAAAGTGCTCCACCTTGGGACAAGCAACCCGCAACACACCTACAGGGTTGGCGGCACCAAACTGACTATTACCATGAATGAAAGGGACTTGGGGGTAATAATAGACCACAGTATTAATATGAGCCGGTAGTGCAATGCTGTAGCCAATAGGGCAAATAATACTCTGGCATGCATCAATCGATGCATCTCCAGCAAAACCAAGGAGGTGATTCTTCCACTGTACTCAGCACTGGTGAGACCACAGCTGGAGGACTGCATCTAGTTCTGGGCACCGCACTTTAACAAGGACATGGACAAGCTTGAGAGAGTCCAAAGAAGAGCCACCCATATGATCAGAGTTTTACAGTAAGCTATATGAGGAAAGACTGAGGACACTTCAGCCTGAAGAAAAGAAGGCTGAGAGGGGAGCTGATAGCAGCTTACTGCTATACTAGGGGAGTACATCAAAAGCTCAGTGAGCAACTGTTCACCAGGGCTCCTGAGGAGAAAACTAGGAGTAATGGCCACAAACTCCTGGAAGATCAGCTCAGGCTCAACATTAGGAAAGACTTCACAGTCAGGGTGTCCAGACTGTGAAATAATCTCCCTCCAGAGGTGGTGCAATCACCTACCCTGGAAATCTTCAAAAGGAGACTAGACAGTCACTTTGCTGGGGTCACCTGTCCCGCAGTTATCTTTCCTGCTTGGTGCAGGTCCCTTCCAGGTTTACAATCTGTGAATTTCTATGAATATTCTCAAGCCAAAAGGCTCATGATTGTCAAAGATCAAAATCTTTGATTTCGGATGCCAATGGCAAAAGAGCAAAAGATCAGATGGCAATAGGTCAGAGGCTAACACAACAAACTCTGTAATTGTAGTCTCACACTATTATTTTTTAGTTTGTAACAGTGCTGCATATTCACACCCCTGTCTGTGCCTCA
>NW_017729020.1:1093571-1095957 GCF_001723915.1 Gavialis gangeticus | reverse complement strand
TTTTGTACGTCCCTCTCGTCAAGAGCTCTCAGTAATCTGCAGACCGTAGTAATTTATGTAAACTGTTTGAAACCTGTACTCAGCAAGTCTGCAATCCACTGTAATCACTGGGTGACAGAACAACTGCATGCTGTAACTAAGAAATCAACTGCTTCTGCCTACGCTGCAAGCCATCAGTAGCGTAAGTAAAATAAACTTTCTGTGTAACCAATGCGCATTAAACCATCTGACTATCTGACTCCTGCTCGCCATTAACACCCGCCTGTCCAGTCATAAATCCCCCCTCGCGCCAAGCCGGTCGTACCGACCCAGGCTCACAGGTCAAGGGTGCACCAGCACCTGGGCGCAACAATGATTTGTCATACAGTTCATTGGGGTAGGCCCCACCAGAGTCAACAGCATTTCAAACCATGATGACCTCACATTTCAGTACTGCTCAGTATGTGTGTGTACTCCAGATACCCCCACTACAAAGGATCCATGTGCTAATTAGCCCCCAACTCATGACTGGAACCCATTAGTTTTGTCATGGATCCTGGCATAGTACAAAGTCTATATCCAAATGAGGCACAGGGCAACCTGGTTTGGCACCACCTGAGGAGGACAAAGTCATACTAACCATATTCAATAAGCTCAGAGAGGTGGCAACAGAGAGATTCTGGATGAACAGTTTTGGGCTCCATTTGGTGATGGTTGCCAGACATTTAATGCTAGTGTAGAAACAGAAACCACTGGAAATGGGAAAGAAAGGTACAGCCCAGCTGTAGGAGTGAAGAGGAAGTAAAAATGTATTCAATGTAGTGATTAACCATGACTTGAAAAGAACTGGCACTGAGGGGGACTGCGCACAATGAGCACTACTATGTATTTTATCCAGATAGATCAGTATAGCCTCTCTCAGGTGGTTTGGGTCCAGGTGTCTTTATTTATCTGACAGGAAAGATCCCCTTCTTCTCAGTCTTGAATTATTTGGCATAGCTGAGGGTGGAGATCTGTCCATTGCACTAGAAGCAGGTACCCCTGCAAGAGTCTATTAAAGCCTCCCAATGGGAGGATCTCGGCTATGCAATTTATGGTGATAGGGGATTGCTCTCAAGCTTTCCTTCTAGCTTGCTCCTTTGGCCTTTTGGCTAGTGGCAAGTGAGATTGGGGGCACTGGAACTCCAAGGTCTCCAGGCTTGGGGCTTGCATGTAGGATGCCTACCATGCATTTGTGAGTATCTGAATCCTGAGGCAGAAGAGTCTGGGAGGTAAAATACTTGCCATCTAGACATTCTAGATATATTATTTCTATACTGTGGGGGTTTTTTGGTGCTGTTCTTTTTTTTAACCCTCATGAAAAGTGAGGAAGTTCTTCTCTACTAGTTGCTTCAAGACTAAAGAACCATTAAATCTGAGTCTCTCTGGATGTAAGAGTAGTAGTGAAGTGGCTCAAGAGAATGCCGGCATAATTAGTCTGAATGGCCTAATTGAAAGCTGTCAGAAATCTTGTGGTAGATGGGATTGTCTTTTATTTGACCAACTAGAAAGTTGCAAGAAAAAAGTTTTTATTTGCAACTGTCTAGTTGGTCAAATAAAAGATATTGCCTTTACCACAAGATTTCTGACTGCTTTCACCTTTAGAACAACACCACTACAACCTTTACCCCTACTTGATAGGTTACATTGCACTTATATTGTTGCAGAGCAGGACTTGTTTGCAGATCAGAAGAAAGGAACAGAGAAAAGCAAATGCTGCATTTCATTAAACAGATGCTGGCCAAACTACAGGAAAATATACAGAGGAGTGACAGGGAAGGGAAGGAAGAAAACAAACCAAAAAGTCCTGCCTAGCAAAGAAGTTTCTAAGCTTTCAAACAAAGAACAGCTTGTTCTAGTCTGAGGGATCTTTACCAACAAGTAAGTCCTGTCTGCAGTGGCAAAGCCTGTAGAGTTGCACTTAATCAGATGCAAAATGCAAGGCAATTGGCATCTAATAGCATCAGCTATAGTGTAGATGATTCTTATTTTACAGGTTACATGCCTGTAAACTTAGATTATCCTTCTGCCCAGTGGCAATCTTACAGATGAGTTAGCATCATCTAATCAGAGCACACACAGAATGGGCCATACCTCCAGCTGGTGTAAATCTGTACAGCTCCATTGCTTCCAACACAGTCTGTCTAGACAGACTTGAACAATTGAGCTCTGCTCAGTCAATAGAATTAGAAACTGATTTGGCCTGAGACACAACATTTAAAAAAAGATTGTTGTCAGTGTGTTTGTCTAAGAAGGGCACTGTGTTTTATAATCATGCTCATTGCTGTCTGCATTTAGTCAACTTTATATTTAGCTTCTACTACTTTTGGCAGCAGTTAAATGATAGGTAATGTATTTAGTGAGGTTT
>NW_017729020.1:1083993-1088571 GCF_001723915.1 Gavialis gangeticus | reverse complement strand
TGGCAGCAGTTAAATGATAGGTAATGTATTTAGTGAGGTTTCCTTGTATGCAAGTATAAGATGAGGGGCTTTTTTTCATCCATGTTGATTGCAGGAGGAACCTTGTCTTGTATTCAAATAAATAAATATGGTAAATCGTAAGTGCAAAGTCACAGAACACTACTGTTTGCCTATCCTGGAAGCACATCTACTGATTATACTTTCATATAGATTAATATGGTAGAAATATCATCTGCTGAACAAAATTCTGGGGAGGGCTTCAGCCTTTCCTGTCCTTTTTTTTTTTTGGTGTTTTGTAGTGAAGATATCTCATTTGTAAACCTAATCTTGCAGTTGGTTTCAAAGTCCCTAGTACACCTAAATTTGCTACGCTGCTGTCAACTGTGAGAGTTGTCTAACGGCAGTTCCTATGGAGATACAGTCCTTATAGGTTTAAATAATTATCCCCAGAAAACTCATTGCATCTTCATTAAGAAATCAACCTAGATACAATAACAGTTCTGCCTGTTATCTGTTCCTTTGTCTGGGATAGCACATGGGCAGTGAAGAACCTATCCACATGATTGGATCACAAGAGCTCAATAAATACTTATAACCCTTAAAAGGACAGTAATCAAATAATAAGCATGGGTAAAGTGTAAATGATCCACAGCAATGTAGTGAACATGATGCCCACCTATATAGCAGAGTGTATTAAAGATGAAATAGGTAAATCCTTGAATAGGTGAGTGCAGTTTGATAATCTAGTACTTTAGATCTTACCATTCATTCTGATACACAAGGAAGAGACAACAATAATAACACTTTGTATTTATAGTATTGTTTATCCAAGGAACCTCCATATGTCAAGCAGTAGTAATTAAATAGGCCTCAGAATTCCAGGAGGAGCATATTATTATCATTTTATACATGGGAAAATCCAGGGGCAAGCAAATTAAGTGATTTCCAGGAGGTTACACAGGAAGCCAGTGAGTCATGTTTTCCTCCAAACCTATTTTCATTGACACTTGAGTGCACTATACCAGGAAATAGGCCAGTTCTTCCAGGGTTGTCAGAGTAACACTGTTGGAAGCAATGGAGCTGTACAGATTTACACCAGCTGGAGGTATGGCCCATTCTGTGTGTGCTCTGATTAGATGATGCTAACTCATCTGTAAGATTGCCACTGGGCAGAAGGATAATCTAAGTTTACAGGCATGTAACCTGTAAAATAAGAATCATCTACACTATAGCTGATGCTATTAGATGCCAATTGCCTTGCATTTTGCATCTGATTAAGTGCAACTCTACAGGCTTTGCCACTGCAGACAGGACTTACTTGTTGGTAAAGATCCCTCAGACTAGAACAAGCTGTTCTTTGTTTGAAAGCTTAGAAACTTCTTTGCTAGGCAGGACTTTTTGGTTTGTTTTCTTCCTTCCCTTCCCTGTCACTCCTCTGTATATTTTCCTGTAGTTTGGCCAGCATCTGTTTAATGAAATGCAGCATTTGCTTTTCTCTGTTCCTTCCGTCTGATCTGCAAACAAGTCCTGCTCTGCAGCAATATAGGTGCAATGTAACCTATCAAGTAGGGGTAAAGGTTGTAGCGGTGTTGTTCTAAAGGTGAAAGCAGTCAGAAATCTTGTGGTAAAGGCAATATCTTTTATTTGACCAACTAGACAGTTGCAAATAAAAACTTTTTTCTTGCAACTATCTAGTTGGTCAAATAAAAGACAATCCCATCTACCATAAGATTTCTGACAGCTTTCAATTAGGCCATTCAGACTAATTATGCCGGCATTCTCTTGAACACTGCTACTCTTACATCCAGAGAGACTCAAATTTAATGGTTCTTTAGTCTTGAAGCAACTAGTAGAGAAGAACTTCCTCACCTTTCATGAGGGTTAAAAAAAAAAGAACAGCAACAAAACCCCCCCAGAATATAGAAATAGTATGTCTAGTACAGAATTCTACAGGTGGGATTTAAAAGATGATGAAAAGCTCCCATTCATTTGGAGACTGTCAGAAAGTTAAAAAACAAACAAATTAGAAAAGAACCCAGAAATTTTCAAAACAGATTTTGTTCCAATGGTTCCTAAAGGAAATTACTTATTGCAAATTTCATTTTTTTGTAATTCTTCACTTCATTCATCTTTTGCTTTGCCCTCTACCATAATTTCCCTTTTCCCCCTATTTTCTATATTACAACTGAGAGAAAGAACAAAACAAAGCCTGGGGTCAGAGTGGGGACTAAAACCTCAAACCTAGAAAAAATAATAATTTTCAGGTTTCATTGAGAAGGTAGAAAAAAGAAAAAGTGGAAAAAGAAACGTGTTTCACAAAAATAATTTTAAAGCTTTTCTTTGTCAAATGCAATTTCTGTTTGAAAATGTCAACAACTAAAATGCTAAAGATATTTCTTTATTAATGTACCTGTTTATTTACACATGATTTTTGGATGATTGAGATAAACATTACTTGGCTTAATGGCATTGTGTTCAAAGTGTTGCAAATGAAAAGAGTATAAAGGGGTTTCAGTGTCTATGAGCACCAAGTCCTTAATGTCTACAGTTCAATAATGAGCATCATAATTTTTGGTTTCCCTACACCCTTCCTCTGCACCGTGCAAAACAGCAGTAATCTATGCCTATTAAAAGCCAAATTTTCTTTTAAAAAAAAGAGTCGTGTCCAGAAAGAGACAAGAGGATTTTGTTGGAATAGCCCTTTCATTTTCCTTGTTCTTTACTGCAGCACAGCTCACTGGAAGCTTGCCCTCCCTTCCCTTTTCCTCTGGGGATATAGATTTGCTATAGTAAACAATAGCAAATACAGATTTACTATGCACAAACACCGACAAGTCACCAGGACTATCTCCTGTGCTTCACTATATGATGCAAATCCATGACTGGATCCTTAATAAATGCTCCAGACCTTAACAACAGTTTGACCCGATTAACAAGTAATGACCTCCTTGTTTTTCTCAGGTCACGTGTAGCTTAATCTTGTTTCTGTTTGGCTAGCATGGCTGCCATAGCAACTGAGCATCATTAAATCAGTCTGGGCCTAGCTCTCTAGCGTCTTTCACCTACATCGCATTTCCACATGTGACACTGGGTGCAAGATGTTAGCATTGCCATCTGCTATATTCCCACTCACTTTGCACATGTGTGAATAACTTAGGATTTGAAGCAGACAAGAGTCAGACTATATGATTATGATATCTCCCTTGCGGTGCTACGTTTTCCTTCACGTGAATCTTATTCTCAAAATTTAACTGGATGGAGGAGGGGGAGAGAGGAGGAGAAGAGAATTTTGTTTCCTGTTGCAATTATTAAATGTAAAAGGGCTTACTGTAGTGTGCAGTGCTAAGCTGTGACAGAAGGAACATCTGCCATTAGGAAAATGCTATCGCTGCAGATGGCAGCCAGGGCGTTTAACTCTTCTGGAACCGCAGTGGCCAACTCAGTTCTCTTCATTCCCAAATCATTAAGGAACAAAATGTATTCACCATCAGACACAAATGTGTGAGGTTTTCTTTTTTGCTTTGCCCAAAAGACCTGCCTAAAAGTGTATTTTTAAACTAATAATGAGACAGATCACAAAGAATGGATGTCCACAAACTGCAGGTACAAGGCACTATCATTTTTCTTCTGGTGGTACACGTATTGGACAAGCAGTTGATCAGGATGAAGTCTTTTGAGGTCCCTTCCAGCCCTTAATTTCTATGATTCAATGTAATAGCTCCTAGTTCCTGGTTTATTTGCTGTTTTTGATCCTTTAGCTTTCACATTTTTCTCCACAGCCACATGGTTTAGAAGTGTACTTTTAAAAAATATATATAACCATAGATTCTCCCCAAAAATCACAATTCCAGGTGTTCAAGCTATAAGAAAAATGCTGCATTTTGTGAAACAAAAGAGTATCAGTAGTATATAGACTCACCGCCCTTCAATGCAAATGACAGGTGGGCGGGACCTGAAGCCCCGCCCCTTTAGCCCTGCCCCTTTCCCTTGTGTGGTGTGTGACGTCACCAGCCCCACCCCCACACCTCAGTCACATGGTGCGTGACATCACCAGCCCTGCCCCAGACCCCAGTCACGTGGTGCGTGACATCAGCAACTCTGCCCCCACCCCACAGTCATGTGGTGTGTGACATCAGCAAATCCACCCCCACCCCCAGTCACGTGGTGTGTGACACCAACACCACATGGTCCATGACATCAGAAGGACAGCCCATGCAGACCCCCAAAGCCCAACCCCTTATGCTGCAAGAACCACCCTAGATCACTTGGTACAATTATGACCTGTCAGGTCCCAGACTGCTCTAGCCCCCGCCAGAGCACAGGCGTGGCCTATGGGGTGGCAGGGTGGTGGTATGACCCCTCTAACAACCCGCCCCACCACCCCCAACCAATTGGCAGGGATTTCAGAGGCCTCAGAGCTCCCATGAACAATGCTGAACCAATTGGTACGAGTAGAGTGGGTGGGATTTAGACTGCAAGCCCCACCAGGTCTATCTGCTTTCCCAAACGACCCCTCTGTTTATCTGAGACCATGCTAAGGCAAGCAGGGGCAGATATGGATTCTTTCACAATGCCTGT
>NW_017729020.1:1077767-1078993 GCF_001723915.1 Gavialis gangeticus | reverse complement strand
TAGGCCCACTCACTACAACCCTAAGATGGCCTCATAGATAGCATTACCATAGAAATAGTTTTGAGGAGGAGATCCGGCTCCTTGCTCAAAGACTCTTTGAGACGCCTGACCCTGTTCGGGAAGACTGGATGAACAGGCAAATGGAGGAGGCCCAGGCCCTCGAAGCAGACATTGAGAATTTGAAAGATGGTATCTTTGTGCCAGAGCCTACATGCAAAGTAGAGGTCATCGCAGAGGAGAGACTGGTAAGAGACTTGGAGCATGGTTGTGGGGGCACTTGGGTTTTGAGGGTAGTGGTGTGGGTTCATTTCATGGCATGTGTGTGTTTGGAAGTAGCTAAGGACTAGTTAAACAGCAGCTAACTAAGTCCTTTATTTGAACTCCTTTGCAGTCAGATGAAGCCTTTTTAATGACTCCAGAAAACCTACTCACTCGTACACAAGAAGGAAGTGTATGCTTCTGCAGAGAACAAAGACCAGATGAGGCTGAACCGTTCAGAAGACAGTTAGGCGTTGAATCACCAGATCCTGTTACAGCTCGTGAACATAAAGTCTTCATGAAGTCTCTTGTTCATGTTTCCTTTTATGGCATAATGAAATACTGCTTGAGGAAGAGACTTTTTGACCTATGCTGGGGGTGCGCATTTGACCTAGGGGATCAAGAAGCCCATGAATGCATTACTTGGTTAGGTGAAGACATAAATCAAATAATTCAGGAACTTTGCCAGGAAATATGTCTTGATAGCGTTTTCAATGCTGTTATAGCCTTTGGGTTTGCCAGGAGCATTCTCAGAATTACTGAGAAACATTTAATTCAGGTTAGAGCTTCTAAACACTGTGTATTCTGCAGAAGACCCTAATGCTGCCCTTCATGATTTGATCACTGAGGAAGAGAAAACACTCATACCCCATATTGAACACTTAATTGGTACTAGAGATTATAAGAGCCTGCTTAAGAGAAGGGCTTAGCAAAAACAGTTTAAAATGGGGTGGGGTTTATATCTTTTGCTGATCTTGGTGGGAGGCTGGGGGATGTGAGGTTGTAAAACACATCAACTGTTCTCCACAGCTAATGTAGATTAGCATTTGCCTTTGTGTCTTGGATCTCTAATCACATACATATAGGGTTTTTTGTAAAGATAAAACCAATGAGACTTAATGGTCTAGAAATGATAAAAAAACCCTTCTTAGGAGAAGGGGTAACAAAATAATCTAGTAAATATTGTA
>NW_017729020.1:1072403-1072767 GCF_001723915.1 Gavialis gangeticus | reverse complement strand
AAAAATATATATTCTCACAGCTTCTGTATGGTATGGGGGTGGGAGGGATGTTTATAAAGATAAGCCGGACCACCAAAAAAAAAAAGAAAAGATGACAATTCTGTTCAGAGCTCTTCCTGTTTTAAGACTAAAGGAATTATCTTTTACCAAAAGGCCTGCTGTAAAGATAAGGCCGACAAGGTATAATGGTCACACACAAATGATAAAAAGAACACTTCTTAGAAGAAGGTTTAATAAAGTAAATCAGCAAATATTATAAAAGTTTTTGATGGAAATAAAGACTGAATTTAAATATATATATTCTCACAGATTGTGTATGGTATAAGGTGGCGGGTGTGTATCATAAAGATAAACCAGATCAAAA
>NW_017729020.1:1058954-1072103 GCF_001723915.1 Gavialis gangeticus | reverse complement strand
TAAAAATGATTTTAAAATGGTGGGTTATTTGTGGCTGTGTTACTATAATCACACTAAGTTATAACAACTGTTTGTTACTGTTTGTTTTCAAACAGAACCTCTTCTTCTAAAATAGGAAAGCAGAACAAGCACACACAGTCATGTTTTCATCCAGTAGTAAAAAGTAATTTTTCTGAAATCAGCTTCTGAAACTTTATGTGTTTCTTGTGGGAGGAGAAGCTGTGTGTAGTGGGGGGTTAAGCAAATTTTAAATGTGTAGTGTGTGAGGAAAGTGAATTCTCAATGCTGAGATGTAAATTTTACATTTCCTAAGTGATCACATGCACCACTCCTGAAGAAGAGTGGGGGTCTGGGCAGAGACCTCTAAAAGCACAAGCAAAAAACCCCAGAAATGCTCAGCCTGCAGATCATAACACCCAAGGATCAGAAGACCACCAGGACAGAACAGAAGGCTATGATTACTCAGAGGAAAACAAACTACATACCTCTGAGAAAATCATATGTAAAAAGACAAGGATTCACACCCCCAAAACAGGTGATCTGGACCCCATGAATAAGAAACCCAGGACTGATTGCTCACTCAATTTAGAGATCTGGGGGGAGCATCTGTTCACCAGAGCGCCCCAAGGGATAACAAGATCGAATGGTCACAAACTCCACCGTGACTGATTCAGGCTGGACATAAGGAAGAACTTCTTTACTGTCCGAGCCCCCAAGGTTTGGAATAGACTGCTGCCAGAGGTGGTTCAAGCACCTGCAATGAACACCTTCAAGACACATTTGAATGTTTATCTTGCTGGGATCCTATGATCCCTGCTGACTTCCTGCCCCTAGGGCAGGGGGCTGGACTCAATGATCCTTCAGGGGTCCCTTCCAGCCCTAATGTCTATGAAATCTATGAAATAGTGAGTCTGAAGTTGTTGCAGGCCGATGAGAATATGCCCATGGACCATTGCATGTCAACCTGTGAGCCTGAGCATAACGCATAGTTGTCAGCAGAAAGGAAATCACGAAGCATGGCTGTCTGGACTTTGGAGCTCACTCAGAGCCTGTGCAGGTTGAAGATGTCTCTGTCAAAACGGTACCTGATCCCCATACCAAGTTCACCATCTTGGAAGGCATCCGACAGCATGGCAGAGAATACCATACTGAAGAGGGTAGGTACAAGCACACAGCCCTGTTTGATGCCATTTGTGACCGGAAAGGGGTCAGAGCATTTGCCATTCACAAGGACGTGTGCCATCATGCCGTCGTGGAACTGTCAAATCATACTGATGAATTTTCTAGGACATCCATACTTCTTCATGATTTCCCAGAGGCCTTTGTGGTTCACCATGTCGAAGGCTTTGGTTAGGTCGACAGACGTGAGGAGAAGGTCAACGTTCTGTTCCTGGCACTTCTTTTGAAGCTGCCGGGCTGCAAACAACATGTCAGTGGTTCTGCATCCTCTTCTGAAGCCACATTGGCTCTCAGGCAGTAGGTCATTTAGATGGTCGGTCAGCCAATTGAGGAGGAATCTCACAAGTATCTTGCTGGCAGTTGAGAGAAGGGAGATGCCTCTGTGGTTTTCTTGACGGGCTACCCCCTGCACCCACATACTGCAGAATATCTCGGTTAGGTTCTCTATGAGGTTGTGACAACCTGATTTGTAGACCTCCACTGGAATCATGTCAGCTCCAGAAGCTTTGCCACTAGACATTTGTTGCATGGCCTTTTGGACTTCCACAATTGTAGGTGGAGCTTCAAGCAAGGTGTTGACAGTGATGTGAGATAGCTAGCGTATGGCACTGATGTTGATGGAGGAGGTCCAACTGAGGACGGCAATGAAGTGTTCAGCCCATCTCTAGAGAATCTGGGCCTCGCCAGTTAGCAGCATGGTCCCATCAGCAGACAGCAGACGGGAGGATCCGAGGACCTGTGAACCACAGACAGCCTTTAGGGCACCAAAGAACTTCTTTGTGTTGTTTCAGTCAGCATAATGCTGGATCTTTTCTGCTTTGTTCTTCAACCATGTGTCCTCCATCCCTTGCAACTTACATTGAATGGTCCTCCATATTGAGGTGTAGGTGTGTTGTACTGATACAGACTTATCATAGAGGTAGGGTCTGCGGAGATGTTGTTTCTCTTCCAGCAGCCATTGTATCGCCTCGTCATTTTCATTGAAACAGTCTTGGTGTCTGCAGACACTTGGTCCCAGGGTCTCAACAGCTGCAGAGCCACTTCCAGTTGGCTTTGATGGAGCCAGGATAGAGCAGTATAGTGTGAAGATGATCTTTTAGATGGTTCACAAAGGACAGCCTAGTGCTGTTGTTTATCAGCCCATCAGTGCTGAGAAACTTCAGTCCTTGCAGACACCGCCTGGTTTGAATCATGATCTTTAATGAGGAGATGATGAGCCAATGATCAGTCCAGCATTCAGTGCCACACATTGCTATGGTTACATGGACATTGCATCTGTCCCTCCTTTGGAAAAATGACATAGTCGATAAGATGCCAGTGCTTGGAGCAAGGGTGCATCCACAATGTCTTCTTCCAGCTGAGGAGATGGAACACAGTAACCAGGAGCTCGTGCTCAGCACATAGTCTGAGCAGGAGAAGACCGTTGCTATTGCAGCTTCCAATCCCGGGCTTTCCAATGACACCATCCCATGCTTGGCAGTTAGAGTCAGTCCTGGTGTTAAAGTCACCAAGGAGGATGAGACAGTCAGCCTTTGGTACAGCAGCGGTCACGGAGCGGAGTTCATCATAGAACTGGTTCTTGACTTCATCAGAATTGGTCATGGTAGGGGTGTATGCACCGATGATAGTGGCGCACTTTTTGTCAAGCAGGAGCACCATCAGTCAGTCATTCACTCCCTTTGGCAGGTAGGTCAGGTTTGTATAGCAAAGCTGACACCTGCTTCCCATTTGGCTTCACTGCCATGACCACTCCAGAAGAACATGTAATCAACTTTTCCTTCTGTGAGCTACCCTTTATCAGGTAGGTGTGACTCTGGATCTCACAGCAATCTGGACGTTGTATCTGCCCAGTTCTATCCCGATAAGGAAAGTTCTCCTTTCGGGTCTGTTGGTGCTTCCATCGGTCAATGTGCATACGTTCCATGTGCCCAGCTTTGGAGGGATTGATTTCTTTCCTTTTTGACCACTGTAGTGGGACCCCTACCAGCTGTGGTATGCTGGCCAGGGTGAGGTGAAGCAGACAATGTTTGGGGCATCTTTTCTAGGCCCTTCCTCATTTTAGGAGGTGAACAGTGCGGTCCTGAATAAGGCTGCTCAGTCACTCAGGGGGCTGCCAAGTTCTACTACTGCTTCTGCCCAGTAGAAAGTGACCCAAAGCCCTGAGCTGCCTGTGTGCAGGCTTGTGGCTATAGCTTCCAGTGTGTCCACACTTGCTGCTTCATTGCTGGCCTGTCACCACAGGGCTTGTGCAGGATGTGAGTTGTGTGGGAATTGGATTTAAATGAGGAAGAGCTGTGTAGCATCAGCTTCACTCTTTCATCCAAGCCAATTTGTAACCAGCGGCAGGACAGGATCAAGAAAGCTAGAGATTGGCCCAGATGCAGCAGATGATCAAGACACCTTTTATGCCTTGTCCTGTTCTGCTCAATCCATGGTGCGATACTGTACCACTACTGGACCATACAAAGATGTTGTCTACCCAGTAAGCTGGAGTCAGACTATGCATGCAGAGACAGGCATGCCCCTATTTCCCCAGAGGTCTATGACTGACTGGGTACCCTCACCTGGTTTGGCCTGCCCATTGAGGTGGTTTACTAGATGTGGCCGCTGTTACATGCAGACAGCTACTTGGAGCCAGATGTGAGAGATGAGTGCTGGTGAGGACCAACAGATGAAAAGTCACTCAAGCATGACCTACTCTTTCTCTGGAGGTGCTATCCCTCCCAGACACCCCAACTCTCATTATTTTAAGACTCTCCATCTTGCCAACTCTCATTATTTTCATCAAAAGTCTTCCAAAATCTGAGCTTATGCCTCCACCCACCCCAGCTCCAGTATTCTTGCAATTAATGCAGTAAATGTCTACCCCTCTGTAACATGTCGGGGGCCCAGGGGTGGTTGCTCCGCCCTGGTGGCTCTGTGACTGTCCCTTGCTCCACCCCTAGGGTGCTTTCCCATCTCACCTGCCACACCTTGGTGGAATAATGATAAATAGAGAGGCTGTTCACAAACCTTTGCATAGCCCTGGTTCCGCCGAACCCCTGCTAGGGTCCCCACACCCTACTGGTCTTCACTGGTCCCCAGGCCCCTGGCTGGACCTCTATAATCAACTGTGCACCCAAAGACTTAAGGGCTAATAGCATGACTCCAAATCCTTCCCTTTATCATGCCCCATGCCTCACAGGCACTGCAAGGATGTTGTTTCCTCTATTGGGGCTTTGGCCTCCTCTCCTTCAATCTAGCTATGCCTTCTAGCCTGGGCCCACTGAATCGGATCTGGCTCTGAGGCACTAGCTCTCACTTGTCCCTTCCATAATCAGGCCCCTATCTGCCAGGCCCCTGGCCCCTGCATGGCTGTGCCTTGCACTCTGCTCACTACGGGCTCAGTAAATGCCCAAGGCTTGAGTCTGCCCTAGGCAGGGCTGAAGGTGATCATGTGCTCCTTGGGCACTAATGGGACCTCCTGTCACCCCTCTAGACCCTACCCCAAAACCACCGGTACAAAAGATAAAGTGAACATAAGCCCCCAGGCTATAACACAACAGCAACAGAGAAAGGAGCCCTCTGTCCCTTTAGGAGGACAAACCTTCTTTGCCCTTGGGCTGGCATACTTCCAAGCCTGGATCTTTGTGAGCTCCCCCTGAGCCTTGGGTTCCCACAGGCAGTAAAGAGATCAGACCAGTGTCCTTGTGAGCCTCTGCTGGACAGAAGCTCCTAGCCCGGCAGGCAGCAGAGCTAGACTGGCTTCCCAGTCCAAAGTGCAGGCTTATGTACTTCCAGGATTCTGCCAACATCTGGTCAGCTGATGTCTTGCAGGTGTCTCCTAATTGCCTCATTTGCCCTGGCAACTGGCAGCTGCTGCACCCTATCTGCCCTGCAGTGCTCCCTGGCTGGGCTGCATTTATCTTATACTTGCACCTTCATATTTGCAGAGAAAAGATGTGAGCAAAGTGCTCCCTGAAAGCTCAAGAATCAGATTACAAATAAAGAGAACCCAGAGTACTTTATTCAAAATTGTGTGCTTTTGGGCAACATGGTTCACAATTTCTGATCATTTGGGCTTAGCCCTTGAGCAACCCTTCTAAACAGAAATGGATTTCACCTCAAATGCAAAAGCACTGCACAGAGGCCCACACAGATAAAGCTGTGACCACCTCAACTTCAAAATTTCCCTTTTGGAAAATATGCATTAGTCCGTTGAACGTGTGTTGTCCTTTTTCAAACCTCTGCGAATGGGTTCAATATGAGGTTAACTGGGTAAAATGTAATGCTTGCAAAGTCAAATAAAGGTTAGGCTACATGATCAAATAGAACCTTAGAACCTTCTGGCATTAAAATCTGTGCACATGAAAATGGAGGAAGTAAGCCAGTTCACAAGAACCTCTCTGCACTGCACTTTACTCATGTGTATAATTAAGACTGCAGCAACACCAGAGGTTGTAAGGCTTAAATAATATGTTGAATTTTTTGCAGAGAGGCAACGCGTTAGGTTGAGTGCAACATGCCAAGTGTTTTATTCACAAGGGGTTATTATTAAGAGTGAAGAGAAAATGTTACAATACAAATCTGATGCAAGTCCTTTTAATTATGCTATGACTCAGAATTTCCAGGGAAACAAAAAATTCAGCCTATAAAAAAGAAAAAAAAAACCCTGATTTTTGCTGCCAGAGCAACCTGCTATAACAGTAAGCATGTACTCCAAGTGCTCCCCTTGTGTGTTATAAACATCTGATTAAACTATCTAAATTGCCTCTGGCTGACATCTTACCAGCTCCCAGCAAAGCTAAGTTCAGATAATATTCAGATGAGAGGTCTACAAGCAAAACCCAGGGTGTGACACTGGTAATTCAATAGAGGTTTTGCAAGGGGGATAAGAAGTACAGCCAATAAAATAACTGTAGCATCATGCAATATTTCCTTCTCAGAGGGCTGCAAAATGCTTAAAAAAAATATCAGCATCATTATTCATAGTTTCATAGTTGGTATGGTCAGAAGGGACCTGAGCAGAACATCAAGTCCGACCCCCTGCCATGGCAGGAAAGAGTACTGGGGTCAAACGACCCCGGCAAGGTGTTCATCTAGCCTCCTCTTAAAGACCCCCGTGAAAAATGAGGTGTAGAGAGGAAAAGCAATTTTCCAAAGGTGCCAGGCCACTGGTAGAGCTCAAAATGCAACACAGGACTCCGAGGCCCCAGGCCAGTACTCTGTTCCCTAGTCTATCCTACTTTCACAGGCACCCTGGAACAGCTGGTATGGGTGCCCCAGAGTTAGGTGAAAGGATTGGCTGTAGGTTTCTAAATGCCTGTGGTAGACTGCCTTTGGTGTCTGCAACTTTAAGGGCTTTGAGTGGCAGCAGGACAGCCAGCAGGTGCAGACCAGCCCTAGTGAGGCAGTCACATGACCCTGTGAGGGCCCCATGATTGGAAGAGAGAGCTGAGCAGACTCCATTTTAGCTCAGGTCCCCAGGGCTGAGCCAGCAGTCAGAAAGACAACACCTGGCTGAGCAGCTGCTCAGGATCATTTTGGAGGTAAGGGCAGGAGCTATGGGGATGATAGGAGGCTCCTGGTCCTGGGCATGACCAGAAACTGCACCCTGCTAGGCATTACCAGTGGATAATTTAGAGAGCAGAGGGGGTGGGGGCTGGGCATTAGGGTTGTACAAAATTTTGCCAGTTGTTTCATTTCAACACTGTTTTGACTCATTTTGAGCTCGAAAAAGCGAGATCAAAACAAAATGAAGGGCTTCGAAACAGCCTTGAAACAAAACGAGGGAAGTCGAAATGTTTTGAAAGTTTCAAAACGTTTCGAGTTTTGAAGCTCAAGTTGGGCTTGCCTGCAGGAAAACAGAAAGTAAGGAGAGGGAGGGAGAAGAAGCGGGGGAAGGAGTGCTCTCATATTGAATGTGTGTAGCCGGACAGTGACTGTCATCCTTCCCTGAGGTCCCTTCCAATCCCAGTGCTCTGGGGGAGGGATGGAAAAACAGCATGAAAGGCAGCATTGTTTGAACTGGCCGGCTTTCTGTCACCCATGTCAGGAGTTTTGCTTGTCAGCAGCCTGAGGTGCAGTGTCCCAGAAACCCCTGCACCTAACTCCTTGAAACTTGGCAGGCTTTGTGACTTTCACAGGGACTACCATCCTGGCAAGCTTCATCTGAATCAGGCAAGAACTGACAAAGTTATAGGCAGTTTTGTGCTTCCCCATTATAGCCCATGGGCAAAATGACGAAACAGCGAAACAGTTTCGACAAAATAGAACGGAACAGTGGTTTCAAAACTAAACAAAATTCAAAATGAAACACTGTCCCAGCAAAATGGCAAAACGGAAGTCAAAACGAAATGCTGCCATTTCAGACAGCCCTACCAGGCACGTCTCTGGACACCTGAGCCCCATCGGCTGAATGCCTGGAGCCTGCAGAGAGGAGGGCTCAGGACATGCCAAATGAGAGAAGACCCCAGTGGCCCTGGTGAGGAGGGAGAGAGAGACCCAGAGAGGATGGCTGAGTTCAGCCCGGTGTTGGGCAGAAGGCCGGTGGCTACACAGGGTAGGGTGGTGTGTATACCAGCTAGAGTGCATGAGCGAAGAAGCCTGAAGGGCCGTGTAGAGTAGGGCCCAAGGGGGACCCAAAGGGCTGTGCAGAGTAGGAAGGGATGTGTGAGGCCCTGTGAGAAGGGGCAGTATGAAAGAGGCCCAAAAAGGGGCAGAATTTGGTCTGGCCTCTAGCCGGAGGTATTACAATTCTGGATGCCATCCATGGAACATGGTAAGGGAAGGTCAGAGCTATGTGTAAACCCCTTGGCATCGGGTATTAAATGGGCATCCTCCCGCTTATTATATCTAGGTTATTAAACAGCAAGTCATGGCAGGCAAGACTGGGCAGACTGCCCTAAACAAGTGGGTGGGCCAATGTTGAAACCCAGCCCTGAGCTGGCCCCCTGTCACAATCCCAAGTCCTGGCAAAATATTGTGGATGGGCAACTGCCAGGAGTATTTTAGGATGAATGAATCAGCATCTATCTTCCTCCCAGAAGCAAGATAAGGGATGTTTCAAAATCTGACCATATGGGCAGGAATGTTGTCAAGAATGTGTGACCAGTTTGGGTTGTGTGACTGACTTCCCCTTCCTCGCCACACTACCAATAAAGCCCAGTCTCAGAACGGAAGCTATGAGTCTGTGTGCCTTGAGGAAGGTAAATCAGGAGCCAATTTGCAGTGTCCCATTGTACAGGAACCCATACATTTGGTCAGTCAGGTGCAAACACAGTACGGCCCCTGATATTAGAGGTATTCATCACTGAGTGGTTTTATTTCCTCCCAGTATAGTCCCAAATGAGAAATAGTTACCAAAGTCAGTGAAAATGAACAAGTTGTGTGCCATCTTCATGGAGTAAGGACACTTCCTGAAAAAAAAGACAGATGCATGAAAATGCAATTTTATAATCTGCCAGTATTTAAGAGAAATTTCTAACTGCTTCTAGTTGCTGCTTTCTTTTTGGAGCCTAGCTGCAAAATCCAAAGAAAATAAGCAGAACACAGGCTTTGTTCATTCAGCATGAGTTCAAAATAAAAATTGTTGAACAATGAAGGGAATCAGTTCAAACACAGCTATTATGTACCATCCTCTTTCACTCTCACAGTTTCAGTATACAGCAAGTTTACAATCTACAGGTTGTTTTTACTTTGCTGCAAGGGAAACAACCTTTTGTTGGGTGGTTGTTTTTTTTTGTTTTGTTTTTTCTGTCCTATACTTACAACAATGGACTTGTATTTCACCCGGCACGAAATTAGTTCAATGCTTTCTCTACCTGACTGGTGCATTTTGTGGCTATCACTTTAATGGCTTTGTTTTCCTGACCACCCTACCCACAAACAGGTTTCTAAATACTTAGAGAGAACTTCATTTTCAGGGCACTATTCAAGCAAATCCTCAACTCCAAAGAAATAATGAAGAGGTGGGATTATTCCCCCTGTTTTACAGATGGAGAATTAGAATCAATGAAGACAAGTGATTCTGGGCAAAAGTTACAGGAAGACATATACAGCCTTAGCTGGGATGAGATGCAGTACAGGGAACAAGATTTAATACAATAGAGAACAGTTTTTGCTGTAAATTCCATCCCACAACATTTAAAACTAGGCTGTTGAAAGCAAAGAAAATAATAGACTGTTTAGTACTCTTACGCGTTGGACACAGGCTGTAATAGGTCTTAGCAATGACTAACTCCTATGATAAACTGAAAATACAAGCCATCTCAATATAATGGAATAAAAAGGAATATTTACATAGTACAAAAGCAGAGAACAGAAAATGTAATTACTGTTGAGCAACAGCACTTATTGCTATTGGTGGGAGGTAATAGTATTTTACTTTTATAAATACAACACCTTTCATCAAAGCACTTTGCAACTATTAACATTTTAAGATCCCGTTCATAGACCTTTAATGTTAACCCAAGAACTTCCACTGATACCATGGGCTTGAACTGGAATGCTGTGAAGTTTTCCCAGCTTCCAAGTAAGTGGCAAACATGATGGGCCTTAGTTGGTATAAATCAAAGCTGCAGTGTGGAACAACGTTGGCTTATATCAGTTAAGGATCTGCCTCAATGAATAATGAATCCCAAACACCCTAAAAATAGGCCTGGTGATGTATACCCTAGGAAGCTGTGGTTCTGAATCTAGACAACCGAAAGATAGTAGATCACAAAGATACATGACAAACAAACTTGCGTTTATTTGCAGCACAGAGAACTTTGACTGCTCCTTGTAGGAAACAAACATCCAGCTCAATATGCCTCCACTTCTTTAATTCCCTCCTGCTCCAGAAGCAAATATGGATGTTGTTGCTGTATATTCGAATTTACACAATGCAAATACACACATTCTTTTTATGAACATCAGAATGTGTCCTGTTAACCTAGTCAGATTCAAAAGTGCATGTCTGTACCAGACGTTTACTGAGGAGTTGACTAAGCAGCAATAAACTCTGGCATAGTAAGTGTTGAGTTTATTGCTCTGCATTAAATACACACGTAGACGCACCCATGGAGTTGTAGAAAGGAAATTGTCTTACGTTCTGGGACATTTCCCAGAGTCTTTACATGCTGCAGTCCAAAGGGGAGTTGCATTTCACATAGATATGTCCAAGTTAATTTAAGTAGCAATACCCAGGGTCCAGGGAAGCTTGTGCAGCTTATGCAGAAACACATTTGGTTGCTGTGGCTTTCAGCACCTGAACGGTGTAGTTAAAGTGAATTCAACTATGTCTACAGAAACGAACAACACACCTCTGGATTGCACTGGAGACATGTTCTCACTCAGGTCACCTCAGATTCAAAGTCTGTTCATTTGCATCTTAATGGAAAAAGTGAAAAAGTCACACTGAAAAAAAATGTCTTTTGACTGACCAGCCCAATGCAGATGGATAAGGTAAACCAGGTATAACAGGGGGCAGCTCTCAGGGCCGGATCTCCTGCCAGCCCGCCCACCTGTCTGTACAGGGCAGTCTGTCCAGTCTCGCCTGCCACAACTTGCTGTTCTATAAACTGTTGGTATAATTCAGGAGACTGCCCAATACTGCCCCAATGCCAGAGGGCGCTATCTCCGGCTCTGAACCTTCCCTACACCGCAGCCCATGCCTCGCAGATGGCACCCAGATCAGTATTGTTCCCCGGTCTGAGACTGGAGCAAACCCAGTCCAAAGTTGGGCTCCACTCACCCATTCATTCATACCACCTCCCCTCTCACAGGAGGCCTCTTACACTCTGCCTCCCTCTCACTGAGGCCTCTGGCATACTGCCCATTACTGGGCCACACTCCCCTGCCCTTGCTCTTCCTTGAGTGGCCCCTCGTGGGCCATCAGACTTTGCTACTCACATACTGGCCTTGCCATGCAGTCCTTTGGTTTCCACAAGTTCCCCTTCTCTATGTGGTTCAGCCTTGTGCCAAACCCTGGGCTAATTCTGCCCCAAGTCCCACACCGGACAACTCTACACTACATCCCACCCTGGGGTCTCTGTCTCCGGCTTGCAACCAAGTTCTCACACGGCTGGCCCTTGCACTGGCCTTCAGGATTACTCCCATTCAGCCCTGCTCAGCGCACCCCTGCAACTATCCTTCAGGTCTACTTGCACTTCAGCCCTACTCTATGCAGGGCCTCCCAATACTATATGTACTACCCCTCCCCCGCCCCCCCGGGGCCTCCGGGATTTGCATCCCTGCTGGGCTCAGGCACCTACACATGGACATACCTGGCCCCCACTGCTCCCTCAGCTCTCAGAATTACCCACCAGATGGTGGGGGCTGGGGTTAAGGTGCCCCAACCTGCCTTTCAACGGGGAGGTCACTGGCCTAGCACTTCCTGGGGGCTCCCATACCACTAGGAGCCCCACCAGGCCACCCTTCCCTGGCAGGGTGCAGTTTTAGGTCATGCCTAGGACCAAGAGCCTCCTGCTCTCACCTCCTCCAGGAGATGTTTCTGCCTGGGCTGGGTTCCCAAAGTTGCCTGTCTCTGCCCTTAAAGTGGCTGGCACCCAAAGATGCCCTGCCACACCAGGTAAGTTATAGAAGCCGTCCCTGGCAGATTGATCTCCTTGCAGGCATTTGTAAAGATATGCACTTGCGGGTGAAAATCACTGCTAGGATTTTCACCCATATTGCTCAAGCAATATTTAGACCCACTTAGACCCTACCTAACAGAATTTAGGTCAAATGCAAGTGGAGCAATGGCCTTCTGCCGACTAGAGATAAGTGAATCTCATTTCTATACTGTTAGGTGGCTGAAGGTCCATTCAACTTGCCTGAGTTATGTCTACTTACACCATCCGAGCCCTTGACTTTATGAGAGTGGATCAGCACTATGATTACCTGTCTGAACCCTGTACCGTTCAATCTGCATAAGATCCTCACTTGCACAGGGGTTTAGTTTTCAGTTTCTCACTTCATTCAGGAACCCTGTAGTAACCATAATCCTGTAGCTGTTACACGTCCATAGTTAGGACATCCAGGTCTAAATATCAATGTCTGCTGCTGACCAGATATTTGTCATCTAGGCTCCATTCAGTTTAGGAAGGAAATAAGTATGTGACTTATTTTACAGACTTGTCAAATGCCTTTGCTATTTCTGACCCTTCTACCCTTTTAAAGTGCCGGTGCATGGGACTACACTGTTGATTTTGGATGGGGAGAGGGAGAGAAAGAATATGTTTGTTGCATATGAGAAGATCCTTCATAACTTCCAGTGCCTGCTTCTGTTCGCCCCATTCCCCAACCCGTCTAAAAACTTACTGAATCGCCCTTCTGCAAACACTGCACAGCTCCTGACAACCAGGCTCCGTGGAAGCCAATTCCGCCGCACTGATTGCAGGAGAACCCGGCCTATTTTATCTGTCACGCTGACAAATGCACTGCATCTCACCCTTGGTTTACCACAGGGGCTGCTCCTGGCTAAAATCATCGTGTCCTTTCCACCCCCAAAAAACCATGAAACCATCAGGTCCTAAAACAATCGGCCATCCTGCAGCCAGCCCGGCGGAACTGAAGCTGCGCCAGGCCTGCGGGGCTGAGAAGACACAGGCGCAGCGTGCCCGGGTGTGCGCCCTCTTGCACGACGGCAAGCTCTCTCTCCTGGCATTGCCTGCTCCCGCCAGCGCTGCAGTTGCTGTGTCCCCTGCCTCCTCCCAGCCCCCGCGCCTGCTGGATGGGTGCCCTGCCCAATACCAGCGCCTAGACTGCAGGAGCCAATACAGTCACTCGGCAGGAGAGGGCGAGGCGGAGGGACGTGCCCGCAGAGAGCTGGCACGGCGCTCGGCTCCGCTCCTCTCCTCTCCGCTCCTCTCCTCTCTCCTGCGGGGCATCGGGCGCCGCTCGCCGACCCGGCTGCCAGGCGAGTGCCGCGTGGGCAGGGGCAGGGGCAGGGGCTGGGGCTGGGGCAGCAGCCGGCGCGGGGGGAAGGCTGCGCGCGGCTCAGGGCGG
>NW_017729020.1:1051501-1058819 GCF_001723915.1 Gavialis gangeticus | reverse complement strand
CCGCACTGCGGGCCGGGCCGGGCCGGGCCGCGGGGTGTTGCTGCCCCCGCTGCGGGGCCTTCCCTGCTCCTCTCCCTCCGCCCCTGCCTGCAGCCCAGCTCCCCCCGCCTGGCCTGCTGCTGAGCCGGGATGAGATGGAGGACGGGGAGGAGGCTGCATACAGCACAGACCAGTTAAAACCAGGCTGTTGGGAGCAACGAAAGCAAGAGGCGGTTTAGTCCTCTTCTGCATGCAGGCCCCGAGGCCTCACAGCGCAGAGATGCCAGCTCACCCCATCACAGGCGCCTACCCTCCTCCTCCTCCTCCTCCTCCATTTTCCTCCTCCTCCTCCCACCTCCCCAGCCATCACCAGTCCTGGCTGTAATCTCAACACACGCCATTCCCGGCTGTACTGACGTGCCGAGGGTTTTGTGCCCTTTGGGATCTACCTAGTCTGCCCAGCACGTAACCAGGTCAATCCTTGTGACTCATTTCCCCTGACCCGTGTCAGGTGCTTTGTTACTCAGCAGCGACCCATCTATTCGTGCTGGCAAAGCGCCCCAACCTCTTTGGAGAGGTTGGCCCAATGTATACGCCATACGTCTGTCTTTTGTGAGCACCGGCCACGTTATAATGTAACTAAGACAACGCGTGTACTGAAGGGCAAAAAGAATATGCATCAAGTGAATGAGTAGGGAGGCATTGACTCTCACCTGGGTTCCTCAGACAGTCTCGCCTTTTCTACCAGGCCACAACATTTGGTAGAGCTTTGCTGGCCCATCTTTGATACCGGTGGGGGAAGGGAAAGACAACAGGGTTGTTTGTTCGTTTTTAATTTACTTAATCAAGAGGGGATATAGATCTTTTTGTACAGCTAGCGATGATGATGCTGGTGGGGGAAGGGGAAAGACAACAGGGATGTGTGCTAATTTTTAATTCACTTGATTAAGAGGGGATATGGATCTTTTTGTATAGCTAGCGATGATGATAATTAAGGAAAGCTTTTCTTTCTCGATACCGGTAGTCTTATGCTTTGTTCGTAAAGAAAAAAGGCCCAGTTTATACGGCAATGTTGTGTGTCACCTTTCTTGAATGTATGAAGAGCTGACTAACACAGAATATCAAGTATCGCTTCTGTCTTTGAACTATTTTTAAACCCTATGCTCTCATGACCATACAGTCCAAGACTGTCTCAGCTTGCTCGTCATGGGAGTAGGCAAACCAGAAAACAACTTGCATAACTGAAGAAGCAGCAATCCTAGAGACAAAAGGTTGGGTTTCTTGTGAACACAAAGCATGCATTACTTCATCTTCCTTCTGTCCTACTTTCGTAGAGGATAGTTAAGTGTGTAAGAAGTCTGCTGAATTATGCAACCATAAATAGTTGACCATGCCGGGGCAGGGAATCTTACTTAAAAGCTCTTTGTGATCCATTTGGACAGTTTATTTGCTACAATTTCTCCTATATAAAAGGAGTTGGGTAGGGTTGCTGCTCAATGAAAGCTCTTTTAAACTCTGGCTGTTTGCTTAGATTGTATGAGGGTGTTTAAAATGCTTTATTGAACAACATGATGTCAAATACTTGTCCCTGCCCTTGCAACTGCAACACCAAGGGGGAGAGAAGCTTCTGTACATCAAAAACTCAAGTCTTTATCACATACAAATTATACTTGCCGACCTATCCTGCAATGCCAGTTCTATATTTAATATTTACAAGTGAACCCTCTCCAGATTCACCTCTTTGGCTGGTTGTACCATGACTTGTCTCTTAGCACAGAGTGTTAAGCAAACCAAGTCTCTGGGCAGGGAAGAGGAAATAAGGTGATGACAGCAAAGCGTAGATAGGGAAGATATGTTCCTTGTGATGAGGTGAATGATTCCACTTCCCCACACACACCATAAGGAAAACAAATACTTCCCCGAGCCTGAATAATACAAGTTTCAGTTGTTGATCGGTAGCATCCTGCTTAATTTGCACATCTAGAATACATTTTAATGCGTCTCATTTGCCTGCCTTAGAACAGCTACTCCACTTTTTTGGCACACAGAGAAAGGTTTGTACAGGCTGATTTTTGGCTGAGGTTGTAACGGTAAAATATTTGCACATATTCATGTCACAGAGAATGCAAACAGAACTAGGAGTAAATAGCCAGTATGTAGAATGGAGCAAGATTAAAACCTTGGGGCACGCATCCTTCTCCCATTACCTTAACCTCTCCAGACTTCATGATATATTGTCCATATGGTCCCTCTCAGGTCTTACATAGATATCAAAGTGAGCAGCCAGGACAGAATCCCTCAAACATGCATCAGACACCAGTGATGAATGTATTAGAGACCAGCAAACCTATTCAGGATTGATTTCTGATGGATCACATGCTGAGGTTTTAGCCACTTCTGCTCCCATTTTGCTGCAAAGTGATCTCCCGGGAATTTTTTTCACTGGCACAAGAATTGTCATGGAAGAAATGTATCTGCTGTAGGAAAATATGGTTACCCTTTAGGCTCATCACCTAGTCTTATACCAGTCACTGAACTTCTGCTGGGTGCTAGGGACCCAGACTTCAACTTCCTGTCACACATAAGCCAGAAAATGGAAGTGACCAGGATCAAAACCTGAAGCTGTCTGGCCTTGCTTACACTAGAAATCAAGCCAATTAAGTCAATTGGGTCATTCAAAAATATGAAAAGCCTAAGTTAAATACTGTACAGCAAAAAAATACTAAAACTGTTACTTCAATTCTTTGGCACTCTATGTTGTGATAGAGTTACTGTGGAGGGAGTGCTTTTGTACAATTGGCTTGTATCTTATATTTGATAGACTCTTTGCACTGGAGCACCTTTCTGAATAATAGATAGCATCCAATAAATGCTAAAAGCATGACAGCCTCTTTAGTGAGAAGCATTTTAAACTGGTCTTTCCCTGGCTATCATCCAGTAGAGAAGCAATGCTGGGAAATGCACAATCCAATCCTTTTTGCCTCCACTCTTCCTCCCTCCCCAAAGTATTACGATCAAAATATTACCATTCAGAAAGTTCCTAAAAAGGCATGCTTCACTCTGACATTGTGGGGTGGCCCTCTTGCCATTTGACACCCGAGCTAAGTTGTGAGTTGAATTTGTTTTAAGAGTTGCACCCACAAAAGAATGTTTCTCTCTCCTGCCTATTATGAAATGAGGTCACAGCTCTAATTACAACCCCAGAGTGCCTCAGATTTTCACAAAAAACACTTTATTCCTTTCTGCTTTTCCTTTCCTTGACTTCACAATACTTTTTAACCAAAAACACCTAGTTCTTACTTATGGTGATGGTCCTTTCCACAGCTCCAGTAATGGAAAAATTCTTAAAAACTGGCCATTCCAAATAGGATGTAAATGATTTTCTATCTGAACGCCCTTTTGCATTGCCAGACCAGTGTGAAGGAGCCCTAGTATGGATGAGAGTAAGTGCTGTGATCCATTTTGCCTCTTGAACTGCGATTCATTTTCAAGTGACGTTTGACAGTTTTACATGCAGTAGTCTGTATCCACCCACAGGTAACTGACTCCTAGCTATATATACTCAGTTCAAGGGAATACTACAGTATTTCTGGTACCACTGTGAGATAAAATTCTAGCTAATCATTTTTTCTTTGTAAAGGCAATAGGTATATGTTTTTAAGAATCGAGTATTTATAGGTAATGCGGAAGTCATGGTTTAACTGAGACCCATTACATAGCAACGTTATGTTCACTTAAAATGCATGTTAAAAAGCAAATACTTAAAAAACCTGTAATTCTTAAGAAAACAAATCTTAACGTCTTTGGGTCAGTTCAGCCAGACTGCAAACTTCAGGTTTCAATTATGCTGATCTCCTGGCACTCAAAAACTTGTGGACTAGGAATGGGGGTAAGGGGAGGAAGGTTCCTTAAGTACACCAGAAACAGAGAGAAACTTTGAGACATTTATTTTGAAAATAAACCTCCAAATTTGTGTTTGTGGGTGTGTGGGGGCATGTTTGGTTTTGATACTGGTTTTGTGGAAGGCGCTTCCATAACCACCACCCCTCCACCCCCCCAAGCATGAGTAGCTAAACTTCTTGTGATTTGGTATGTTATAACTTATATTGCAGGAGCAGATTAAAATGGAGCACGGTTAACTTCCACTGCAGTTAATGCAGCAAGTCAGAAACAACAGGGTTTATTTCCCCAAGCACCATGCGTAGGGTGTGTTCTTCCTTTGGCAAATGTAGGCAGGAGTTCTAGCCATCTGTTAAAGGAAAGGGAGTTTTTGAAGGGGTTGTTTGCACATTTTGGGTGCAGTGATCCAAGCATGGTTTTTTTGGGTTTTTCTTAGTAGTCCTGTGAATTCAAAGCATTTGGTCTACAGTCAAATAGAAAGGAGCATCATGTGCCTTTACACTAATGTCACAAACCTAGTGAGATCAGATGAGCAGAAGCTGCTTGCCCTCAGATACATGCAGTAATGGCAGCACAGTAGATATAAACAAGGCAAAAAATGTACCCTCAGTCTCGTGCCACAACTCCCTTAGTTCCCATATTTATAAATACAGTTGTTAGGACAGGCTAGCACGGTTGGCTCTTATTCTGCATCCCGGAGAAAGCAAAATCACCTCATTCTGTTGTGCGACTCTTGGTGGCTCCAATTCAACCGATCAGTGATGATCCCAAGTGGGCATCAGATGATGGTATTTAAGGGCAAGTCTAAGATCATTCGGAGGCCTCTAGCAAGATTGAATGCCTCGAGCCTCTTCTGTATATCAACATGTTATTTAAATAAAAAAAGTCTTTCTGATCATTATATTTTACAGACGCTCACCATGGGGCGATGCCTGGTAATCTGTTGGATAGCAATTCTCCTTATTGTGGCATGGAGCGACGTTTCCCTTTGCAAAAAAGGGAAGGGCAGACCCAGCGGAGGTGGATGGAACACAGGAAGCCAGCGCAACCCGAGCTACCCACATAATCCCAGCTATCCCCACAACCCTGGCTACCCGCACAACCCTGGCTACCCGCACAACCCCGGCTACCCCCAGAACCCTGGCTACCCACACAACCCTGGCTATCCCCAAAACCCTGGCTACCCCCGCAACCCTGGCTACCCCCAAAACCCTGGCTACCCCCAAAACCCTGGCTGGGGACAACAGTACAACCAGAAGCCGCATAAAAACAAGCCTGGTTTGGGAAGCATGGCAGGAGCAGCAGCAGCTGGTGCCGTGGTTGGCGGCGTCGGAGGTTACATGTTAGGGAATGCACTTTCAGGGATGCAGTATCGTTTCAGTAATCCTGATGAGAACCGGTGGTGGAATGAGAACAGCAATCGCTATCCAAACAGCGTTTACTACAAGCAGTACCAAGAACCTGTCACCCAGGATAGATTTGTGTATGACTGCGTTAATGTCACTGTGACCAGTTACAAACTCGAGCCTAGTCAGAACCCAAATATGACAGAGATGGAAACCAAAGTCATGCATCAAGTGATCGAGCAGCGATGCACACAGCAGTATCGGGAGTATCGGCTGGCATCAAGCGTCAAACAACTGTTCTCCGAGCCCTTGCTGATCCTGGGTACTGTGCTTTGCATTTTCCTCGCAATGCATTAAGGAAATGGTCACAGCTTGTGCCACGCTACTGTCTCTGCAAATGTTTGGAGGGAGTAATCTACATCAACAGCCTTCGTGTGGAGGTCTCTCATTCTAGCTTGTTCTCTCTTAGGCAAAGTACCTTAAAATCTGTTACGGCAAATCATTATCAATAATGCACCATAGACCCAGGCTGCTAATGTATAGCGGTCTTGAAAACCATTATGATTGTGTACCTAGGGCCAGAAGTAAGATGAGGGCCAATTTTCCAACATTAAGAAAATTGTCTGTTAGCTCCAAGGCCATACCAGCGCCTACACCTTGTACATCAACACAGTGCTTACGTAAGTGATTTTTGTGAACACATTAAAAAGTGGCCTTCACGAAAACATCCTCTTCTTAAAAGCTGTTTGTTGTGTTCTCATATATACAAAAGTCAAATGATTTTGTCCTCCTTTACTAGACAGATTTCAGTACACTGTTTTCCATTCTTCCCTCTAGATAGGACCATTCATAAACTGGATTTGCCTGGTTTCACAGGCCCTCCACATTTATCCAGGCTAAGTATGTCACAGAGGCAGAATACTTAAGGAAATCCGCTTTGCTAGGAAGTGGCAGTTTTAGCCTAAGCTGCTTAATATTGTCAACACCAGAATGGCCCTGACTTGGGGACAAAATGTTGTTGAGACACGCATAGTTCAAGTTCAGTTACTTAGCACATACTCTGTGACACATGACTATTTCCGATTATTTCACTAGTAGGTTGTATAGAGCATCTTCTTGTACTTGCAGTTTACTCTCAAGACTTGTGTACCTGTATATAACATCTATTTAACTCTTTGCATGCGGAAATCATTCCAGCAGCAATGACAGAATAGGTTACCTTAGAAGGCACAAGTGAGCCTGTGGCAGCAGTCCAAACGCCAAGGTTTCAGCAATTTAAGTTAAGTTGGTTAAAGCTAAACAGAGCATCCTTTTAGTTGAACTGTAGTGGTCTGTGACTTACGTGGTTTAGGGAGAGAGCTAGCTGATGAATGCAGCTACAGCTGAAGCCGTAGCACTTATTTCATACCCTACATCCAAATTCTGTGTATGCAGAGCACCTAAGTCAAACAGGCGTGGTTTGGATCTGACCATAATCAAGTCTGCTGTCAGCAACTGTCAGGAAAGGTTCCACCCTCCTCTGCATGAGTACAGCTCCCGTTGACCGTCACTCATGCTTACTCAGCATTAGAAATCTTGTCCAGTCTCCTGTGGGCAGAGGATCAAGAATCAGAAAGAAACCTGCTTCAAATTTACTTTGGTGACCCAGTCAACTTAGAGCGAGAAACACCCAGAAACCTGATCCTGAGAGCAACTGGCCAAGATGTTGGGAACCAGATTTTGGAAATGATCAGCCAAGTCTCAACTATTGTTTAGTGCTCTAATTTGATTAATTGAATCCATTGGTGGGTAATTTATTACTAATCTGCATTTTGATCAACTTGTTAATGTAAAGGTCTTGTATATAATATGTAGCATATGTAAAGTTAAGCTTGTTGAGATACCCATTCCCAGTAATGTATTTTGTGTATATTTGCAGGGCACTTGAATGACTGATGTACAAAATATAGAGCCATTCTAATTCCTTCTGCTTCATTTTCAGTTAAATGGGTATCTGTTTAAACTGCTCAAAATGCACACTATAAAAATGGGACTTTAAGCTCACGTGTACTTTGTGACAAGAGAACATTTTGTATATTTGTAATGGTGCATGC
>NW_017729020.1:1043654-1046501 GCF_001723915.1 Gavialis gangeticus | reverse complement strand
GAACCAGATTTTGGAAATGATCAGCCAAGTCTCAACTATTGTTTAGTGCTCTAATTTGATTAATTGAATCCATTGGTGGGTAATTTATTACTAATCTGCATTTTGATCAACTTGTTAATGTAAAGATATGTATATAATATGTAGCATATGTAAAGTTAAGCTTGTTGAGATACCCATTCCCAGTAATGTATTTTGTGTATATTTGCAGGGCACTTGAATGACTGATGTACAAAATATAGAGCCATTCTAATTCCTTCTGCTTCATTTTCAGTTAAATGGGTATCTGTTTAAACTGCTCAAAATGCACACTATAAAAATGGGACTTTAAGCTCACGTGTACTTTGTGACAAGAGAACATTTTGTATATTTGTAATGGTGCATGCACTTAATTTTGATGTTCAAATCCTTTTATAAATGTTTGACATCTCAGTAAAAAAATAAACGCACACACGGCAAAGGCTCAAGCATGTCTCTTTCATGCAAATACTTTTCCTCATTTTTAGGTCTATATCTCCCCAGAAATCAAAAAATGACCCCCTTCCCTCAGAGACATTTCCATAGGCCTGAACCTTTCTTGCTTCTGTGGATCTAGGCCCTCACGTGGCCTCCTCTCCATACAAACTGAGCATTTCAGTCATTCTGACCCCACTTTCACCGCTTGTAACACCACATTCAGTTATGGAATATTACTCCCCTTTTACAGTCAGGTGTAGCCAATATGCAAAGCAGATTTGCCTAAGGTCACAACTGATGTCTCTGACAGAGGCAGGAACTGAACTTGATGGTCCCAGGTTAGTGTTGCATCTACTAGATCAGTGGTTTTCAACCTTATTTGACTCAAGACACCCTTCCATAGACTGGAGAAACCCCTTGGACAATGCCAGCTCTTAGTTTCCTCTCATTTTTGGACTACATAAGAAAAACAGAGCAATTGTTTTGCTGCAAAGAACTCAGAAAGACCACAATAGGTCAGAATGCTTTTAACACTACAAATTCCTAATTGAAATCCCTGAGTTTAGCTTGTGAATCATATTTGCACACCTAACAGTGCTAACGTAGTCTAGCATGCCACAGCACTCTTGAAAGGATCTCAAGCACCCCAGGGTGCTGAGGTTGAGAATCACTGCACTAGACAATCCTTGCTAGCTTGATTTCACTTCACCTGCATCTTAGCAAGAGCCAAGGTAGCATTTACTAAACTTTTAAATCCCATTTTCAAAAGCAAAGTTAGGGACTCTTGAAAGCAGGGCTCACCTATGCAATTGAATAATCTGGTTTTGAAACTTTTTTTTAGTGTCATCAGGAAGTCAATATGATTGTGTGAAATCAAGTGCTCGGGTTAGAAATCAGCTTCGTGCCCTCCAATCACAGGCAGTCCGACAAAAAATATTCAGGCACTAACACTGAATTTAATCTCTTACTGCATAAAAGCAATAAAAAAAATACAACCTAGGGAACTGCTGAATAAATAAGGCCCAGTAACACCATCAGATTTTCCCTGCCACATTGTTATGCCTTGCATCACAATGGCTATTATTTTTAACTTCTTGTTTAACTTCTTGTTTTTACAGATTTTACATTTAAAGATTGAAGCACACTGACAGCTGCTAAAGTAGCCAGAACTTGGGTTCACTGAAGCTCAAGCATCTCCCAGAAACAGTGTAATAGCAAAAAACCAGCCTAGGGCTCCCACTACGTTAAGTTACCGCAACTCACCTCATGCGCTGCTGGAAGGGACCAGCCATACTATAGAATCATAGAATAAAATGACTGGAAGAGACCTGTAAAATCATCAAGCCCAGTCCCCTGCCATGGTCAGGAGGTTACTGGGTTTAAACGAGCTCAACGAGGTGCTTGTCCAGCTGCCTTTTGAACACCTCCAGGGATGGTGACTGCACCATCTCTACTGGAAGAGTGTTCCAGATTCTAGATACCCTTATGGAAAAGAAGTTTTTCCTTATGTCCTGCCTAACTTTTTCCTCAACTAGCTTGTGAACATTGGTCCTCATCCTTCCAAGGGTTGCCTTTCTGAAGAGTTGCTCTCCTAGATCTTGGTGCTCACCCCCACGTACTTGTAGGCAGCTGTCAAGTCACCTCTCAGTCTTCTCTTACTAAGGCTGAACAAACCCAGTTCCCAGAGTCTAGCCTCATAGGTCCTATCCTCCAGGCCCCGGATCATACAGGTGGCCCTTCTCTGTACCTTTCAAGTGGACCTCTTTAACCAATTCTTCACGTCCGTTTTCTTGTACAGGGACCGGGACTTCCCCACTGTGATGCCAGACGGACTTGAGGGGAACGCCTCCAGACCTCAGGTTGGGGAGGACGGGTTAGAGAGCTTCTGGAGGGGCTGGACGTGTTCAAGTCAGCGGGTCCAGATGCTCTCCACCCCAGGGTGTTGAGGGAGCTAGCTGGGGTTATTGCAGGGCCCTTGGCATGGCTTTACAAGCGCTCGTGGTGCTCGGGCCAGGTGCCAGATGATTGGAAGATAGCTAACGTGGTCCCCATCTTCAAAAAAGGAAAGAGAGAGGACCCGGGCAACTATAGGCCTGTCAGTCTTACCTCAATCCTAGGGAAACTCTTTGAGAAGATCCTCAAGGAGCACATCTGTGATGGGTCGGCTCCAGGGACGATGCTCAAGAGCAACCAGCATGGTTTCATTCGGGGCAGGTCATGTCAGACCAACCTGATTGCCTTTTATGATCAGGTCACAAAGGCAATGGATGCAGGTGTCGCCATGGACGTAGTCTTTCTAGACTTCAGCAAGGCCTTTGACACTGTCTCCCACCCCATCCTCATTAAAAAACTAGGCGGCTGTGGCATTGATGCCTACACAGTCAGATGGATTGC
>NW_017729020.1:1034688-1038654 GCF_001723915.1 Gavialis gangeticus | reverse complement strand
CAATGAAAGACTGCGGGACCTAAACCTGTTCAGCCTTCACAAGAGAAGGCTGAGGGGGGACCAGAAGGGTTTGGGGGAGACACTGTTTCCCCGAGCACCCCCTGGCATAACAAGAAATAATGGACACAAATTATTGTAGAGGAGGTTTAGATTAGACATCCGTAAGAACTACTTCACGGTCAGGGCGGCTAGGATCTGGAACCAACTTCCAAGGGAAGTGGTGCTGGCTCCTACCCTGGGGGGCTTTAAGAGGAGGCTTGATGCCTACCTGGCTGGACTCATTTGAGTCCAGGTTTTCCCCCACCCAGGCGGGGGTCGGACTTGGAGATCTACAAGGTCCCTTCCGACCCGACTTCTATGATTCCATGATAAGCTTATCCATATCTTTCTTGAAGTGCAGAGCCCAGAACTGGACACAATACTCCAGCAGGGGTCTCACCAACGCCAGATAGAGGGGGAGGAGCACCTCTCTGGATCTGTTCACAACACACTGGCAATACATGCCAGTCCTATTTGCCCTGCTGGCGACTTCATCGCACTGACAGCTCATATTCATCCTCTGGTCGATTGTCACCCCCAGGTCCCTTTCAGATGCAGTGTCAGCCAGTGGGCCACAACTCATCATATAGTTATGATGAAGGTTCTTCCTACCCAGATGAAGGACCCAGCACTTGTCCCTATTGAACCTCATCTGATTGCGTTCAGCCCATAGGACCAGCCTGTTGTTAAGGTCATTCTGGATCTTTAGCCTGTCCTCAGATGTGCCTGCATTTCCCCACCGCTTGATGTTGTCTGCAAATGTAAATCACTGTGCTTTCCACTCCCTCATCCAAGTCACTGATAAAGATGTTAAAGAGCACAGGCGCAAGTGTGGCAGAGTCGGCTTCTCTCAAGCCAGCCATCGCCAGCCTCCCACCTGCCTACGGGCACACCACCCACCTGTCTCGCTTGCCATGACTTGCTGGAAAATTAATAAGTAGGTGCTGATTAAGCAGGAAGCTGCCCATTTCTTGCCCTGATGCTAGGAGCCGCTATCTGTGGCTCGGATCCTCCCCTACCCCAGAGCCCAAGCCTCGCAGATGGCATCCAGATGTTACAAGCACACCAGCTCCACACTAGGCTCCAGAATCCTCCTCATAGGACCCTCCTTTGGTCCCCCCCACTCCGGCGGCCTACGCCGCCTTCGTCCGGGCTGCCGAGCTCCACGTAGCTGGCTCCCCCCTCGGGTGTGGTCCCTGCTCCGGACCGTCAGCCATACATAAGCCCTGGCCTCACCTCAAAGGCCAGGCGGGGTCTCAGGCCCATTACTCTAGATACCCCTCACGGTGGGTGCCTGGCCCTTTTGACCTTCTTGGTCCTGGCCCCAGCATGGGCCAGTCGAGGGGGCGCTCTACTTCCGGCCTCACTAGCCCCACACTCTCCGTGGGTCCCCCTTCCTGGACATGGTACCTCACACCACAACTGGTGCCCCAAGCTCTCACAGGGGACTCTCACTCCCCCCCGGGGCAGCAGGTCATTGTGCTACTCTGGATGTTACTTTCGACCCACTCTCTGCCTCCCAGCAGTGGAGGACTTATTGGGGTCAGGTCCTCTCTCGCTCTGGGGATGAGCCCCCCTGTTCACTCGCTCCTTGGCCCAAATCTTGGCCTCAGGCGTCCGGAGACTTACCTGGGCCTGCTCCCCTCGCTTGGGGCTCCACATCACCCCCCTCACCGGAGCTTCAGATCTCTGCCCCGTACTAGAGGCTACCCCCTCACGGAGGCTCCATTACTCTGCCCTCCCTTGGGGCTAGCACACCCCCCCTCACCGGGGCTACAGATCTCGGACCCCTTCATTGGGGCTCTGGCGGGGGAGGGGGTTCTCCCTGGTTGGCTCAGGCGGCCTCGGCCGTGCCTGGCCCCAACTTTCCCTCTCGGGGTCTCGAACCCCCGCAGGGCTCAGGCGGCCTCGGCCGTACCCAGCCCCCAACTCTCCTCCTCAGGGCTTGCACCCCCACAACTACCTCCGATGGAACGCAAACCCACCCAAAAATGAGGGCTGGGGTTAAGGCACCCTGACCCGCCTTGCACTGGGGTGATAACCGGCCTGGCATTTCCTGGGGGCTCCCATGCCACTGAAAGCCCCACCAGGCCACCCACTCCCAGCAGGTGCGGTTTTAGGTGACGCCCAGGACCAGAAACCTCCAAACCATCCCCTACAGCCGCTCCCTTACCTCCAGATGATACCAGCAGCCCTCCAGCCAAGTGATGTTGTTCCCTGGGCTCCAGCAGCAAAACTGCCCTGTTTATAAGGGCAGCCCTAGGTCCAAAATGGCTGCCCTCATCAGGTGCCTGGTGGCTGCCAGCATCTGGCCCTTAAAGTGGCAGGCGCCCACAGTGTCCTGCCACACCAAGCACCAGTCCCTGAGGGACACCGCTCAAGACAGCCCTCCGGGGTGGGCCATCCCATCGATTACAACTCGCTGGGATCAGTCTCTGAGCCAGTGGCCAACCCACCTCACTGTAGACTGCTCTAGGCCTGTACCCTCCAACCTAATTCAGAGAATCTCATGGGAAACAGTATCAAAGGCCTTGCTGAAGTCTAGGTAGAGGACGTCATAGAAGGGCACCAGGTTTGTTAGGCATGACCTCCCCTCGACAAAGCTATGCTGGTTGTTTCTTAATACCCCACCAGTTACGAGCTTGTGGCTGATGGCCTCCTTGACGATTTTTGTGAATCTTTGTCCCAGAACTGAAGTCTATGGTTGGCAGCCTCATCCCTCTTCCCTTTCTTAAAGATGGGCACCACGTTAGCCCTCTTCCAATTGCTCACGACCATTCCCGAGTTCTGTGTCTCTTCGAACAGCCTTGCCAGAGCCACTGCCATGAGGTCGGCCAGTTCTTTCAGGACTCTCGGGTGCAAGTCGTCCAGCCCAGCAGACCTGAAAACATCCAGATGTTCTAAGAGCATTCGCATGGAGCCCCGGCCAATGCCACCCACCAGTCACACGCCACCTCTGCTCCTCATTGCAACCAAGCTTGGACCAAACTGTTGAAAATTGCCCAAACAAGATAGAAATCCACAAGGGAAGAAACACACCTTCCTGACATGAGCGCTGACCTTCCAACACTGCCTACTGCCACGCCAACTTCCTTCCTTCCCTTTCCAAGATTCCCCCAACTTCATTTTGATCGGAATTGAAAATGAACAAGAAGAATTTTCTCCCCTTCATTTTCTGAAGACAGTTGAGGAAAAAAAGAAGTAGAGTGCTTGGAAAAAACACCTGGAGCTTTTAATAAGCGTTGAAAAAAATCATACATTCCTTTATAAATTTTCTGGAAAGAAGTTTTTAAAAAATGTCAAAGAGATTTACTATTTTGCTACTTTGCAACACAATCCAAGTGAGATGATAAAGAGTTAAAAGCAACACCACACAAACACAATACAAAATAAAAAACTAATGTTTCTTAAGCTGCTTGCTCTTCTCTTCCCCCACTGACCAAAAGGAATGGGGAAAGGTTGTATTTTGTCTCCCATTAATATTTATTTTGTATTAATACGTTTATTTTGTATTCGAGTGCACTGCCATGGTCACATTGAAAACATAGCCTGCGGCCCATATTTCTGCAGCTCCTTTCCTTTGTCTTCTATTTTGTCCAGTGACTCCATCCATTTCTCTCTGACTTGGCATGCGACCAGGATTGCAACCTTTAGAATGACAGAGCAAGCAGGCTGCTTCCCACCCTAAAGCACAAATCTGTGTTTGTAAAAGTCATCAGTGCACTTATTAGTGCTGCGTTAGCTCCATCTGCTGGCTTGCTTGGGAAATATCCAGTTCTACAAACTCCTCTTTCAGTTCTGCGCCTCTGGAGAAGAATTAATACAGAAGGAGTAGGCCAGTAGAAAAATAAAGTGACTTAGTTCAACCCATAAGCTACCAATAGTAACTAAAAAAAAAAAAAAAAAAAAAAAAAAAAAAAAATTTTT
>NW_017729020.1:1025033-1034670 GCF_001723915.1 Gavialis gangeticus | reverse complement strand
AAAAAAAAAAAAAAAAGAAGAAGAAAAAAAATATTCCCCAACTGAGCTACCATAGAACAGAATAAGTTCTGTTCTATGCAATTGGGGCTGATTAGACCAACATCCTATGGTCTAATAAAAGATATCACCTCTACTATGAGACCCCATTGCTTTTTCCTCTAGACCAATATGGCTTCAACCTGGATACTATAGAACAGAATAGACATCCCAGCCCCTGAAGCTGCCAGTGAAGAGTCAGTCCTATTTCTCAAAAAAATAAGATAAATAAGAGACCCAGCGGTGGGCATTCTAAATCCTCAAGCAAACTCATCCACAAACCTGGACCAATGCATCTAACAGACTCCCCCAAGCTTCAGCAGGGCTCCATGATGATGGACAAGACAAAACCAATACCGGTGTAGCAGTGAATCAGGTAGCAAATTAATCTAGGGAGGATGACTACAGAATGACTGCCATCCATCACCTGTCAGGTTCAGAAAGGAATAGTAGCATCTTTCATGGTAAGTAACATGTGATGTGAGGTAAGTACCTATCTATAGGAAACTCTAGGTGCAAGTAGAACCAGGGTCACCTGTTGCAGCAGGCAACATGGTAGTGTATCAGAATAACTCTAAACAGCTCCACATTACTGAAGAAATAGGCAAACTTATTTAATAATCCCTTTAAAATTACCCATGAATTTCTGTGACTAATAAACACAATGCTCAATATTCCCACAGGACAAATTGGTAGTGTACCATGGGAGCCGTGTACCTATGCTGAAAGCTGCATGCTTTCGTTCTATGAACCCAGTTGAAGGGTAAGCCGTTTGCTAGCATCCACTGGAAATGAAGCCTGGCAAAGAGCAGCTTCTTATGATCAGAAAGATCCTTGCTGTAGTTAACAAGAATGCAAGTTTTGATGTGATAAAGCTTTAATAATAATGCAACAAAGACAATAGAAAGATTCCCCGTGGAATCTTCCGTGTCCTAGAAGCTTAGAAAACTCTGCTTTCACCGTCTGAGTTTTACCAGCGTCTGACTTTGCCTTATTATGATGCTGTGTTGTTGCAATCAATTTTTAAGCAGGCTTTCTTCACTTGATGTCAGCAGGGGAGTTCTGCCTAATTACCAACATTGTGGTATGCTCTGTGGCTGTTAATTATTTCTTACCTCACAGCAATTCCCAAACATTGCAAATGCAAAAGTAAAATGAATATACTGGGGAATTTAGGAGATATTGGGGAAAAGGGCTCAGAGGGAAAAGGGAGGAAAAAAATGGGAATATGACCATGTACCTAGGATCTTTTACAAAGCCTGTTGAAATCAATGCACACATCTTCTCTCTGTATTCTTCTTCTCAATATTCTAATCCCCATTTTGCAGCATACAGGACATTCTTGTGCTAGCCTGAAATACCCAGCAAGAGCAGAAAAGTCCTCATCGCCATCCTTGATCCTTCATGCAAGATGTGCTCCAGTTCCTTAGGCAGGTTTGAAAATATTGACCCTAGGCTTCAGCTTCTGCCTCAGTTTCTCCATGCATAAAATAAAAGAGCAGGTCTGGCTACTTGCAGAGGAATCAGGGTGCTGCAGGGAGAACTCAGACCACTACTGTGGTATCCTTTTTCTTCCTTTTTTACTCTTGTTAAAATCCTTCTTTACTCTATCCTTTTTTCTTTATATGGCCCCCACTACAATTATGAAGAACCTGCTCCTTAATGCCTTGGTTCTGCCAAAACCCTTCTGAGGATGGGAGGTGGTATTATCCCTTTACAGACTGAGAACAGAGGCAGGGTTGGAGGTTGAGTGATGTGATCAAGGTTACACACAAAGCCTGTAGCACAGCAGGGATTTCTATCTAGGTCTCTTAAATTCAGGCTAGCAACCAAACCCTGTGGCAGTACTTCTTCCACCCAGAAGGAAATAACAGGCTATGTTTAAGAAACTGTTGCAGTAACAACACTGGAACAACCTCCAAGGAGGGCTGTGATTGTGATGCTTAACCTGTGTTAACACAGCCAGAGGGTGCGAGTGTGGCACATGTCACCATAACCGGAGGGGGCTCTGCTACAGCTAAGACTGACGTGGATTAGAGGGAAGCTGGGGCAACTGGAGCTTTGGCACTACCCGAGCATGAGGGGACCTGAACAGCCACAGTTATGCTGCTATTTGTATGCGGGCTAGCTTGGCATGCCTACGCACACCGTCATCGCCCTTCCCAACACCAGCCTACATCTAGGCAGAGGCATGCAGGCATTTTGAGGGAGTATATTACAAATCTATACCACCTCTACACAGATGCGATATTTCAGTACACCCACAGAAGTGCTATCCGTTCCCCTGTGCTACTGAGTAATCTCCCCCCGACAAAGCCTTCTGATTCCCCTCTCTGACTGACCAGGTTCATTGATGGGCTTCCTCAGCAACAGACAGAAAAGCCATTAGCCTAAGCCACATCTTCCAGCAATAATTATTTTTTTTTAAAAATCAACAAAGAAAGGAGTTGAGAGCAAAATTATAAAGGATGCCATGTGATTTCTGGCACGATGTCCAAAATGTAAGACATTTACAAGCATTTAAAAGAAAGTGTGCCTGACCGCCTCTTAGCTGAATAATGCAAACGTCTGAGCTAAAGTGACACTTCTCTCAGCTTACCTACTTTTTCCACCACTCCCAAAACAACCGGCAAGAACCTAAAATCAATTCTAGTCACATAGTCTGAGTTCACTGAGATGGGAACAGCACATACCCAGCTTTGCTGGTTGCCTGCGCACACATTTTACAGAAACAATTTACAGAAACAGCTTTACAGAAATTGCTTAAAAATATGAAGATACTAAAAAGAAACCCCCCAAAAAGAGAGGCCTGTCTTTTGTCTCGGGGATCTAAATGAACGGATGACATTTCAAGTGTGTACTGAAATGATGCAAAAACTATTGCTCCTCTCATCAGCATCAAATAACATGCTGATTTAGTCAAGTGATTCCCAAAAAAATACAGACATAATGCAGGATTGTATAAGCTTGTACAAGTATGGCTGCACTGGTAGTAATGGAGATTTTCTCTCTCAGTTTACCAGACCCAGGCTCCAGGCCCTCGCACTCAGAGAGAGGTTAGAAACTTAAATTCTTTCTTTGCAGGGTAGTGGCCTAGCTATCCTGCAAAGAAAGGACACCACCAGTGAGATGCTAGCCAAAGCCTGCTACTCCCTTCCTGTTGAAGCTCTCCCCCCAGGTATGCAAGAAGAGAAAATAATGGGGGCCTTGAAAAAAGCAAGACAGAGGGAGTGTGGCTCAGTGAGATGGGTACTGGCCTGGAAGGGAGGATGCCCTGGGTCCTGCTCCCAGTGGGGAACTACCAGTCCAGGCACTTGACCCAGTCAGCCCTGTGCTTGGATTCCCTGTTTGCTAAGGAAAGCTGCTTTTTCAGGGAAATCTGTAAGACTGGAGAATTGTCTCCCATGGGAAGTGGGACACTTGCTTAAATACCACTCTCATCAGAACTTCAGCATCCAAAACCCACAAAGCTGGCTGTGCACAGAGTCCAGTGAAACAGGTCTGGAAGCATGGGCTGGCAAGAATCCGGCAAACTTTAGCCTGATTCACCCTATACAGCCATTTAATCATTTCAGCCTATACAGCCATTTAATCACTTTTAAGCTAAAACTTGAGGACTTAAATGGTGCATTGATGCTGTACTGGGCATTTGCACGGAGCGAAATTTCACTCTAGTGCGAAGAGCAACCAACTACTGAACTGCCACTACCTAGCCAGAAAAATGTGTCTCAGTCTACAGGGCTGCAGTGAGGAATGAAACACCCAGCACCATCTACTGGCCAAACTGATAGCCTACGCATAATCCTTCACTTCGGGTGGGCTAGAGCAGACATACACTTGTCTATAGCTTTTAAACTGGCTTCTGCAGTTCCAAATTATTTCCAAATTATTTGTTTTCTTCAGTGTACCATTAAATGCCATTCACAGGGGAACATTACTGCTTGCTGTGAAGAAGTTCAAGCACACATCTCAGACAATTTCATCACAGAGATCCTCACGCCATATACCAAAACCCTGGCTTTAAATTGCGTGTGTGATGCAATGACTTTTCCCAGGGACTCTGTGCCCCATTGATCTTCTAAAGATGAGCAATCAATAAAAAAATAAAATAAAAATAAACCACATCTCTGTGCTCTGTATTTAAGCAGTCATTAGATTATCCTCACCTGACATAAGCCGCACATGCTTTCCTAGGACAACAGAAGGAAGAGACAGAACGCAGAGGGGTCCCAATTTTTCAGTCTTTATGAAGGCAGAAAAATACTGGGAAGAATAAGCTTTTTACTTGCTCACTGAGAGGCCTTATCAGGGATCATAATAAGAACAGAAGACCCAAGTCCCATATTTTGCTATTTGCATAACCCCCCCCACACACACACACACACTTTGTAGTGCTTTGCCCCTTCTAGCAGTGACCAAGCTACAAGAAAGTATTGATAAGCTGGCTGCAGCCTTGGTTATCAGCCCTTCTTTTTTCAGCTCAGGAGGTGCCAGGTTCAGTCCATGCCACTGACAACCAGCTCATATCTGTGATGTAGCAAAGGTATCTGTTTGCTTAAGTATACTTATGTTTGCTATGCAGAGGGCCAGAACAACATTTATATCCCCTCCTTCCTTCAAAATATACTTTGCACTAGCCCTCTTCCCTGGGCTGACTTTTACCTTATCTGCAATTATATGCACTGCTGAGTTTTGCACACAGTTACAGTACAGGTTTGCCATCCTGTTTTCTGGACATAAAGTGTTCTGTACATTTAAGTGCTGTTCTTATAATCTTTCTGCTAAATAGATGCACCAATACTTTAAAAAAAAACAAACCCTTCAACTGGCTTACCCAGGTTGAAAGGCAGGGTAGATACACAGCTTTATAGACTAATTAAATAAGATATGTAAAAAGACAGCACAAGCTTTTGTGACCCTAAGCTCACTTCATCGCTCAGGTTAAAACCTAGCAGAAGCAATGATGGAACCTGGTTTTTAAATTTCAGTCGGCAACATGTTTTTTATTTAGATTGTGACCTCTTCAAAGATTTTGCACATGTATGGTGTCTAGCACAATATGGCCCCCAAGTGTTTCTATAATACCAACCTGATTTTTATCAAGAGCTGGAAGTGTAAGTCACAACATGCCGGGATTTAAAGGCATAACGCTTTGGTGTAATAAAAGTGCCTGGGGCTACACATAGGCATGTCTAAATTTACAGGGGTGAGAAAAAACTTTCTTGCAAGCAGGAGAACATTTCTTCAAGGGTTCCTCAATTTATGACATAAAACAAACACGCAAGGCGAGCATTCCCATAAACCAAACCCCACACCTCACCCAGATCTAGGCATGTCTGAATGTATTGCCAGGAATCAGATGTCAGACTGTGCTGTTCTTCAAGGGCCTGACAGCGGTAGAGCACGCAGCTTCCCATCAAGCTCTGAGTCACCCTTACCATATGTCCATTCCACCGCACAAGAAGAACATTGCACAGACCTTCAGGTATAGTCTCCAGCCTCTAAAGAATGAAACAGGGGAAAGGGAAAAGGGCTCCTAGAAGTCATTTACCAAATGCACATTAAAACCTAGGTTGTCAAGGATTCAGTGTAGTCTCAGGGATGTCAGTGGTCCTAAAGCCCTCAAAAGAATCTTTGCTCTTATTTCAGGTAAGGGCAGAGTAGTGTAAAGGGCTGGGATGTGTCACCTCTCTCCCCAGTCAGCACTCAGTCAGTCACACTAGTGAAAAATCAATCCATTTTCAGCCCCGTAGGGACTCTTGGAACATCTGGGCAGCCTGCCGCATTGCACAGGCTAGAGAAGAAACCCACCCGGTGTGGCAAAACTACACAAGCAACCACCCCAAAATCCTGTCCATTAGCTGAGGGGAACACTACTAGCTGTGGTGTTCATGTTTTCTATGATGTAGCTCCAGTTCTGAGCCCCACTTCTGAAACCTCAGAGGTTGCAGCCCTGCTATCATCTCGTGCCTTATGCACTGCACCCCGAAGTCCAAATTATGAGCATTGCTGGCCTACAGGTGAGCAAGTTCCTGTACACTGGAAGGATGCTCACCTTCTACCTTGCTGACTCCTGCAGTGGAAATCACAAGATGTTGGTTTCTTAATCCACTGAGACGTCATGCATTTGTTCTTTCTGCTGCTTGGCTCAGCTCGTATCGAATAAAGAGATCTGATGTGGGCTTAAGTGTAAGCCAGTGGAAAAAGCACAGGACCCTGATCCCTCGCTGTAATTGTATTTACTTACAGCAGAGTTCTCAGCCACTAGCTGTCCGTGTGCTGCACAGAGCAGTCTTTGTACAAAGGGGGGACAAAGCTAGAATTCATGTCTTATGTCTGCAGTTGCAGCTGTTTCAGAAGCCTCCCTCTCTCAGAGCAGACCCCCATACTTTCCCCTGTTCTCTCTGCATTTCTAGTTCCTTCTTCACTGCTGCTTTGCTGCCACAGGGCACATACTTGTAAAGCCAAGGGAAGGGGCCCCAGGCTTTGCCCAAGAGCAATATCACAACGCCAGTGCAAGAAACAGGAAGCATAGCTAAGCCGCAACATAACAGTAGAACTGATGATGCAGAAAGTACTGCCGTTGGCACTACGACAGCTTTCCTTCCCCCTGCACCTCTTTCTGTTCTGTTCAAATTAGGGGCTGCTAGTAACAGAAGCAGGTCCATCAGTTTTAGCTGGCAACAGGCTCTCCATATTGACTGTAACCCATGATTCAGAAACAAGTTAAGCGCCTTTAATGGTATTGCACAAAGATCGGGCATCTCTTGGCAGCCTCTATCAAGTGGAAATTTAGGGTCAGCGAGGGATAAAACCTCAAGGGTCTCACAGCCCCTTGTTTTCGAAGAACCGTGTGTACCCAGTAATTTTCCATCTGAGTAATCCGTTAGGTAATTAGTTAATTAAAAGGTAATTAACCTATAAAGCCAAGAACGTCAATACTTGAGAAAGTATGCCCTCACTCCCCTTCCCTCTACTCTCCACGTGCCTTTTTGGGGGAGTAGCCAAACGCCTTAGAGGAAACTGATTTTTTTCCCGTCAAGGAAAGATCACGCTCATGCCATTACCAGACTTTTGGGCTTTGGTACATGAAAAGGCAGCCTGGGACCTAGAGGCAAAACCTGCATCTATGCATTTAGCAAGATCTCATTTGGCATATTTTAATGATTGCTAGTTAAGTCAGTACCTAAAAGCAGCTTCAAAGACTTGAGAGGAGAGCAAAGGAAAATGAGTGTCTTGTGTACAGTAAGCACAGAAGTGGAGGGCAGAAGATATTCTTTATGCAACTCTTTCAAGTTTAACTGCTATCCTCATTATTATTACAAGGGAAGAAAATCTTGTCAAATGTATATTTGCAAATGCGGTCCCTTTTTTCAAAAAAAATATGCATCTCCACCACCCTCAGTAGTACAGCCGGTCACGACAATGTTTGCAAGCACCAGTGAAAAATGTAATTTGGATGGTAAAAACCTGGTAGTGTTTTTACAGCTTCCCCACCACACGCATACACTTGACTACTGTCACTGCCTCCAGGCATTCTGGAGATGTAAAGGATAGCTGTCCCTGAGAAGCACTGAGGCATGACTTGCTCTGAGAGATGACTTCCTACTCTCCTTTCTGGTAATGTTTTGGGGGTCGGGAGTTGAGGAATTAATTAAACCCTAATTAACTTAAAAGCAGTATTAGGCATTCCCTGTGCTGAGTGGAGCACTGGATAGGATACAACAAACCCAAGTATTTCATGGCCGTAATTGAAAGAAGTTTTCTGTTGGGCAGATATTTCATGATAACACCATCCAGAAGCAGCTAATCGGAGAGAGAGGTGTCATAGACTCAGTGAACCAAGGGTCCCATTCACCTTGGCAATTCTTCATTCCTTTCAAAAAAACCCAACACATTACTCTTTGGAATTACACTCGCCAAAGTCCTCACTAACTTCAATAAGTGTTTGCCCAATTAAAAACTGCAACGTGCAGCCCTTGATTTATATTCCTTCCCTCCACCCCCCCATGAATTCAGTTATAGGAGACCAGGTCCACTGCCCACATGTACCCCAGGTGTGCAAGTCATCCTGGCATTTGTGAATTTCCTGATGAGAACCTAACAAAAACAAGTTTGCGCAACCACATCTAGTGGAGTTTTCCAAAGGTAGAAGCAGATTCCTCTCTCCCTGCACTTTCATGGGATGTTGCATCAATCTCCATTTGATCCTATTGAAGTCAGTAATAGGAAACTACTCTCTGCATAGAGAAAAAAATTTAGCTCTGCAAAACACAACCTGGAGAATTACTCATCGTACTGAATGCTTCCAGTAGTCCCTGTTAGCTCATCTCATGACTGCAAGGCACGTGATTATTTCTAAAGCGCTTGATCCCATATCTACAGAGAACAGGATAAAGGCAGCTGGGATTAACAGGGCCTATTTATCCACAATGTTGCACTTTAAAATGAACTGCATTTGGGAGCCACTAGCAAGTGTTGATTGTCTGGATTTTTTTTTTAAATCTAAAATTAAAAGAATCCTTTCATTAAATGGTCACATAAAGCAGCCATCAGGCCGCAAGGGGGGAAGCAGAGAGAACGGATCAGAACTAAGTGCTGGGATTTTCACCCATAACATTTGCAGAAACATTCAAGTTTCTGAGGGAAGAAATAAGTGTTTAGCAAGAACTGCCATTGCTAGATATTTGCACTCCAACATTTACTAGCAAATCAGTGAATTCCAATAGGAAAAAACTTATGTTGGAACCCTACCGTTCAGTTATCAAAAAAAAAGTAAAAAATAAAAATATTGAAAACTGTTTCAAAATGGGAACTTCTCCCAGTTTAAGATCTTGGGCCTGGCAACAAACCGATCCCACACCCTTAGTATTTATTCAGAGCTTCCAGCTTTGCCTTCCAGTCTCCCATTTTATCAAGCAAGCAGCTAACTTGTCTTCAAGGAAGCACTAATTGGTTCATGGTGGTGAAAGCATTTTGACCATCTCAGTGCAAGTCTTGAAAATTAATCAGGCAATTGAGTTTTGCTGGCTCTTTACAGGGCAGAATTAAGGTTCTCTTCCATCACTATACAAGGCCTACTTATTTCTACTGGAAAAGCACCTCTCCACAATCAGTAGTGCTGCATGTAGGCAAAACCAGGTACCAATAATATATCAAATCATTGTCCGGCTCAAGGTGATTTACCAGGGGATCTGTGGTAGCTTACCACCATAGGACATAGGACTGGCTAGATTCACTCACTCCAACAGAGCAGCCTTTCATCCATCCAGCCCAAGGATGCTACAGCACTATCAAGAGACAAGCGCAGATTTGTGCTACCAACCTAAGCAGCTGTGCCTTCAAGACCTGCAACCATCTCTCTGTCTCTAGAGCAATCAAAATCTCTTCCAAACACTTTCTGAAACCTGCGTGCATAGAGCTCAGACTGGTAAGAAACACAAGCCATACCTTCTTGTGGAAGATGGCCAGGCTTAAGGACATCTCTTTTCTATGCTCACTCATGTATTGGTTGGGCCAGGATCATACCTAAACTCCTGGCAGCTGCAGGCAAACTTTTACTATTGGGCCCCACTTTGCCAGAGATAATGATAATAATAAT
>NW_017729020.1:1022588-1025022 GCF_001723915.1 Gavialis gangeticus | reverse complement strand
GGAAAAAAATTACCATTTTCAGGCCCCCTTTCTGTCCAGGCAGCTGCCCGGTTTGCCCAGGTCTGGGTTGGGCTGTCTGTTCTCTTTGTTTCTAGCATGAATAGATCCTCTATCTTAGCTACCCTGAGACTCCTGCGTGGCTCTCTTTCAGTGTTTGGCGAGCTCAAGAAAAGAGAGCTTATAGGTTTCGGAGAAAGCAGGAATCACCCTCTAGTTAGCGTTTCCCATCAGTTCAACCAGTTTTTGAAGAAAACCTCTGGCTACAAGAATGACATGCAAGAAGCTGCGCTTATTTTGTGGATTGTCAGCTTTGCTCTCCTGAGTGTTTGGAAGGTTTCGGAGGAAACGGAGGGTCAGGAACGGCTCCTAGTGGATAAAAAGCTAATGAGATTCACCCGAAAAATCAAAAACATAGCAAGATGATAAGGAGTAAACAGCAGCTGTTTGGAAGCATACATCTTATAGGCTTGTTCATAAGAAGCCAACACAACACATTAACATTAAGATCCCTGTTAAATCCCTGTTTTGAGATCCAGAGTGGGACTTCTGTAATGGAGCCGCCTCATGCCAGGCCTCTGCACTCAAGGGTGGTGGAGCATCATCCAAAGGAATTTGCAAATGACAGAAGAGAAAAGCTCTCTCATCCCAATTATATTGGGAAAATTTCTTCCCCCCTACCCCCAGTATAAATCCTGCTGCAGGAAACCTGGTGCTAATGCATGCAGTAGGGCGGGAAACAGATGAAGAAAGAACAATAACAGTGAGTGAGAAAGACTCAAAGCAAAGCTTTATTGGAGGTTAGGGAGTTTCTCTTACAGGTCCTTGAGCCTGTGCATTCACTTAGCAGGGAAGTTGTCACAACACCTTAGGAAGCATCAAAATCCAAGGGTTTGATAACACCACGCAAGTCAGAGCAGCATCCTGTAGAAGTAAAACTGTCTGGCACTTGGATAGGGCCCTATCCACTGTGTGGATCAGCTGTTATCTAATTACTCCTCACAACACCCCTGTGAGGTAGGTGAGCATGCATCACCCCCATCCCACAGCTGGGGGAATGACAACTCAAGTGACTTGCCCAGGGCCATGTAATAAATCAGTGGCAAAACTAGGATTTCACCCTGACTCCCAGCCTTGCATTCATTTCTCTGAATGTCTCTCTTGCTGTTGGGCATTTCTCTCTCCTTCATTTTTCAGAAGCAGCATTTTAAATTGGTGGCCATAAACCAAGGCCAATAGAGAGCAATAAAGCCACTTTGCTTTGAGGAATTTTTTCTTGTCTTTAAAGAAGCATTTTAAGTAACCTCCCCCACACACACTGCACCCCTGTGAAGTAAGTCAGTAGCATTATCCCTATTTTACAGTGTGGGAATGATAGGCCTCAAAGGTCAAGAGACTTGTCCCAAAGCATAAGAGGAGGCAGCGAGCAAGCCAGGTTTATAACGTGCTTCCAGTCCCCCCCTCATATTAGGCTGCTCGTGACAGCATTGTTGTTCTTTGGAATAAAGCAGTAGACCAAAGACAAATGTGTCTAATTATTGGGGAAGAAAATAAGCTAATGTATTTGCAAGTGTGGAATCACACAATGGAAAATGTAGTAGCTTACTAAGAGCCCCAGGGACAATGTCATCTCTGTTTCTATATGTTCCTTCCTTAATCCTTCAAGTATTTCATGCGTCCTATTCTGTACAATATCATATTGCCATGGCTGAACTAGGGAGAGGTTCTCAGTGAGTGCTGGAAATCTGCTGGGCAATGTAAAACATTCTTGAAATTAATTGGAACTACTATAATGAAAGTAACTGGAAGTCAGGCCCTGGTTAAAGTTCAGTTTGGCTATAGAAACAGACTCGGAGCATTCATCTTTACATCAAAGCAGATTTACAGATAAACATGTCCCATTTATCTCATGCCAAGACGAACTTGGCGCTCTCAGCTATCCAATCAGCCCTTTGTGCAGATTCCTCAAGCTCAATAGCTCCCAGTCACAAAGATCTGGGAGTACCAGCATGAGGAGACAGAGAATGACTGTGGTGACACGTGGGGTGTGACAGTGGCTCGGCGTCCCCAACATGAGTCAGTACAGCTGCACACCAGCACCACAATCAAAGCCAATACTGCACTGCACTCAGCCTTGAATTTGAGGAACATTTCACTTTATCAGGGAAGAAAAATACCTCTCTGCAAGTGCAGAAATACCTCTCTGCACAAATGTACATTCCTGGGAGAAGCCTGGCTTTTGGCCAGAGGTGTTCATTTTTCCTTTCATGGATCTTTTTTTGCTAATTAATGATGGTTCAAGAAAGAACCTGAACTTTTCTGGAAGAATTTTGTCAATTTTCCTTGAAATTTCATATAACAAAACAATTCAGCCTGCTTCAATTTAAGTGAGGAAGCTGTGGCTCTGTTTTTTGGGATTTTTTTTTTTTTTTTTTTT
>NW_017729020.1:1016265-1022280 GCF_001723915.1 Gavialis gangeticus | reverse complement strand
TTTTTTTTTTTTTTTTTTTTTGTATGAATGGTTGATCTCCCCAGCTTGGATATACCTCTGTCTCTTGCATAGCTTGCCTGCTCCCTAGAGCAGTGACCATCTCCTTTACTATCTGTGCAGCCTCGCACATGGTGGCACCCTCATCAGTTCATTCTGAAAAGCTGTCAGCATAACCTTTCAGAAGCTAACCCTTTGATCCCAGCCTGGTGGCAATGAGTGACATAGGGCATAAAAACCTAGGCTTCCATGATCTTAGACATTTCATTTCAACCAGTGACATTCCTTGGTAGATCCAGCTTCTCTGCCTTATTCCAGCATTCAGAGGTTTATTCAAGCTAAGGAGTTTTCACAAATGATAGTTGAATAGACTGTTGCATGTGGGCCTATAACTGTCTGAAGCTGCAGCAGAGGCCTGCGCACTGTACAGAGCTCTGCTTATTAGAGCTGGAGGTTGACCTATCATTTAATAGATCCCAAGAAGAACCGCAATCAAATTCTCAGCTGAGACTCTCAAAGGGGCCTACAGAAGTTAGAAGTCCCCACGAACTACATGCGACTGTGCAAACCCCACTGGGTCTCTGCCCTGCCTTGGGACTACAAGATAGACTAGAGCATGGAGAACCCCACGCCTCTGTCCTTGTCCGGTCCTGTGAGCCAACTCCACTGTAATACACTGGCAATAAAACAGCAAGCCCAAGGCAGTCCAGCCTTGAACGAGCTTCATGCAGCTCAAGGCACAGCATGCTGGGGCTACCTAGAAGAAACTACAAACAGACTAGACCCTTCAGCGAGACCATGACACTGACTCCCTCGTTTCCTCGTTGTTTTTTTTCAGCTCGCTTGGCTGAGGGCATCATTCAGCCCCTAAGGATGTTAAGGCAGCACAGAATCAGAGACAGGATGAGGGTAGTAAAAGCCTGAGCACCTGCTGGCGCCTGATTATACAGTTCTCCTTTGGTGAAGGGCTCAGACCAGTTGGGGTAGTAAAAGCCACTCTGTGTCATCTGCTTTCCCCCAGAAGTGCCGTGTCCTGCTCGGGACCGCCCCAGCAAACCCATGCCGTACCCGATGGCAGCACCAGCTGCAGCCACTCCTGCCATTTTTGTGCCACGTTTCGGGCTGCTCTCCTTGTTCTGGCTGCTGCTGCTCTTGGCTAAGGACTGGAAGCCTCCGCGCAGCCCTCCGCTTTTCACACTGCCTCTCCCACTGCTCCTTCCTCCTCCACCTTTGCGGCAGAACGTGGCATCGCTGAAGAGAGCTATCAGCACTACTGCTATCCAGATCCAGGCATCCCGGTGTCTCATCCTCGCAGCCCTGCAGCAGGTACAAAAAGAGAGGACAGCGAGCTATACAAACAACAGAAGCGCTTATGCCCAGCCTGTCAGTCTTCCCACGTGTGAAGAAGCAGCACGAGGCAGCAGGGTCCAGTGGGTTGGGCGACTTAGCTGGGACTCCGAACCCCTGGATTTAACTCCCAGCTCTGCCCCGGGCCTCTTGCAGACTTCAGTCCAGTCCCTTCCTCTCTCTGCAACCCTGTTTCTACCTGGAAGGTTTGCATTGTAAAGCCTTCCAGAGAGGGGCTCCTTTATAGATATGCATATGAAGTGCCTTGTACAGCAGAGAGCCAGTTATGTTGAGGTCTCTAGGCACTAACCTTGATAAAAAGAATGACTAGGTTTACTACTTATGGATAAGCTAAAAAAGGAGATAGGATACAAAAGTCAAATCCATTCTCTGACATTCACATGGTGCTGTGCTCAAGCATAAGTATCATGAAATTTTCAGAGCAAAGAGCTGTATCTACAATGATTTAAAGGGGAATACTGGCTCTAGCTCACTGGTGCTAAGCCAGTTGGTCTAAGGAGCTCAATGGAAAGACCATCAAAGTCACTAGAAAGATTTCCACTGACTGCAAACCAAATCCCGAGGGCATAATTATCTCCAGAGCTAGGAACAGTTCACAAGGGCTGCTAAAGCAAGCAGCACAACTGAATCTTCTGTCCAGGAGCTGAGCCAACAAACACATTGTGTTTGACCTGCTGAGCCATCGCTGCCCAAATGCCACCCCCAGCCCTGCACATTAGCAGAGCCAGGCCCTGGCTCTTTGCAAAAGCCTTTTGAAAAGCCACATGCGTGCACGGTTCCAGAGCGAGTTGTCCCATTGAAATGAAACAGAAGAGCTGTCCTCTCTAAGTCAGCATTTCTCTTTGGTGCCAGCGGGGGCAAATAATTAATGGATGAGAGCCATAAAGTACCCCTTTAACAAGCACACAGTGGGAGGCAGGGGTTAGATTAGAACAAAACTCATTCTATGCAGTCTTTTGGGAAAAGCTGCCTTATTTGGGAACTATCACAGGACCCGATTCTGTAACATACTGTGCCCCAGCAGACTTTTCTAGGATAGTACCAAGGATACGATGAGTCCCTGCCCCCAAGCCCTTCTCGCAGAATAGAGGACCACAGCACGGATTCCACCCTGCCCTCCGTGCTGCGACTTCCCAGTAGCATTTGAAGGGGACAAAGAGGGGCTGCATCAGTGGAGGCAGGGTTTCCCTTTCTAACACAAACTCCCCCCCTTCCCAGATTTTAATTCCAGACACTGCTTCCCAATTCTGTTGTATAGAATAAAAACAGCTCAGTCCTGGGATGGGTGATGGGTGGGGTGAAAAGAAGCAGACCGTCACTAAAGGGTACACACAGATCGGTGCCTCTGAAAAGACATTTTGCTCATAGCACGGGTAGCCCCAGATATAGGCGTGATTCAGGTTATACCTCAGGAAAGAGCAGCTAGAGGTTGGAACCGATTCATTAGGGTTCACAATCTCCTTCTTGGGAAGTTTTTAAGGCGAAACTGGGGAAACATCTGTCCCAGATGCTTGAGCTGCAGCAGAATCTACCATTGCCACGGGCTGGACTAGATGATCCTTGAGTTCCTCCCAACTCTACCACCTACCAATTAATTTTTGGACTTTACTTTCTAGAAGTCTTCACTTCAGTTAACCCAGCTCCTGTATTCCAGCATTCCCAATGCCCTTTTTTCCTGGTATTTTAAAGCATCTATAACCCTTGTACTGAGCTCTAGAAACTGCACAGAAACCAATGGGGGTTTCTTACAAATTTATAGAGGGTTACTGAGCGCCAATGGGCTTAGGAGACTGGGAACACGTGGATGAATACATTAGCATTAAGGTACATACACTGAGAATAAACATAATAGGCAATAGGCAGTCCCCAGTGGTAAAGCCTTTCGGCAGCAGGTAACAAGGTAACCAATAACATAGACACCAACTTTTATTTTTTGCTGGAGGGGGCTGAAGATGATGGACATGGGAAAAGTTTTAAGTATTTCAGGTGACAGCCCTCTTCCCAAAGGGGCCAGGACCCTTGGGCCCCTACATGCTTGGTACCTCTGACCAATAGGAAACACTAACACTGGGGGCCTTGAGCTCTCTCTCAACTCCAGAGGACCCTCAAACCAGTCTCTGGTCCCACAGTATGCCTAGTTTCATAGATTGCATAGACATTAGGGCTGGAAGGGACCTTGCAAGATCATCAGGTCCAGCCCCCTGCCCAAGGGGCAGGAAGTCAGCTGGGGTCAAATGTTCCCAGCAAGATAGGCATCCAAGCACAGTTACCATGCACCCAGGTGCTGCGCCCAAGCCCCACTGCCGTGGCCTGCAGAATCGGCTCTGCTATACACTCGGGCCCCACACTTGAGCCCCGCAGCTGTGGTTCACCAAGTCAACCCCACTGCAGCTACCCACCACACGTCTCACCAGCTGCGGCCTCTTAGGATCACCCCACCACAGCTCCTGGGTCTCCACCATGCGTCTCACCAGCTGCTGTCTTTTGGGATCAGTCCTGCTGGAGGTCCTAGACCTCTGCTTGCGTCTCACCAGCTGCCGCCTCAGGATCGGTCCCACTGCAGCTCCTGGATCTCTGGTATGGGTCTCGCCAGATGCGGCTGGCACAACTCCCACACTCACTTTCACTCAACTGGCACGCTGCATGGCAAAATCCCAGCTCCCCCTCCACTCCCTGCCCCTCCATCCATTACAGTCACACATTACATTTTCTTTCAAGGTCTCTAGCTTTCCAAGCAGCAGAAGGCTATACTTTCTATAGCTTAAAGGTACAAGTAACCCATTTTCATGGCTGCAGGCCAGACAAGTTACAAAAGGATGCCCTGGACTTTTGTAAGTTTTTAGTACCCAACATACTCTCTGCCCAGCTGGTGTAATCAAACCAGGAGAACATGAACAGGATGAACCCCTGCCCTCTCTCCCCCCCGAAGAAATTACCTTCACTTACTTGTGTTGCTTGGGTTTTGGGAGAGTTTCCTGTTTCCTGCCTTTGTCTAGGGAGGACTTCCAGCGTGCTGCATGCTGCATGGGTTGGTGATGGAGGTCTACGATTCCCTATCAGTTAACAAAGCCTCCCACCTTGTTGTCATTTGAATGACAGGCGGAGCTGACATCACCCTTTTCACCTCCTGCCCAGTGAGAGTGGATTATTTTAGATCCATGTGAGGTCTCTGCAATAGACACTGTTAGAGGCACGCTATAGAAATTCCCTGCTGGGGAATGCAGTCATTCTTTAGCTGGCTTTACATGAAGCATTACAATTGGCATCGCTCTCCAGTGGTCTGGTATCAGCAAAAAGGGAAGCGGTTACTACTTGTGTTGTACTCGCTCAGCTCAGATGGACAGGAAAGCTTCAAGGCAGCCACTTGTCCACTCTGAAAAGCACCGAGGTACATTGAGGAAGACAACGTGACCAGCCAGTCCATTTGTCAGGTCAAGAACGGTGTCTGAATTGATACAAAGGCAGGGCAAGATTATAAAAGCAAAGCCATCTTCAGGCTCCAGGGCACTGACTGAGACTCGGACAGAAACGTCTCCCATGTCAGTGTATACGTGTGTAAGCGTACACTCGTTAGATGCTTGGTTTGGTCTCTTTCTGCCCTGATCCTCAGACCCCAAAAATACACAGGTAGTCAGTTTTCTCAGTAGCATTTCTATCTGCAAAGTGCTTTATTTAAAACAAAACAGGATCTAAGTTATGTGCTTTCAGAATGTATTGAATAATTACATAAAAATGTTCTTGTTAATAAATGAGGCAATGTCAAAGTCATGGTCAAAATACATAAAAAGCATCTGTCACTTTACAATACTCTCAGTAACACAAATGTTGGTCAGGTTGCTGTAAAAGGTACCATTAAAAAAAAAAACAAAAAAAACAAAAAAAACCCCAAACAAAACAAACAAACAAAAGCTTACAGAGGTACATTGAAAAAAACTAAAAGAAGGCAGGAAGTCATCATGTTTTTTCAGTTAGCATTGACGTACAAAAAGGTATTGCTAGTTTAGCTCCACAGATAGATGCATACAAATGTCCTAGTATAGATGCACAGATATCCTGGAGCAGATACTGCAGGTGGTAGCGGAGGCTCAAACTGCAGCGGAAAGGAGAAACTAGGATTAACCCAGTAGTGGTTTTAGTTACAGACCTGGGTTTGAAATCACAAGAATCTCAGACGTCCGCTTGGGGAGCGAGGGGTGGGAAGTAGTTCTGGCATGGCTCGGGTCTGTCCCTCCCACTTAACAGTGCTGTCATTCTGGCTGCTGCCCATTCCCTTCAGACACAACGATGCAGCATTGCTCCACACGCATTTCTCTTTGCAAAGGAGAAGGTATCCAAAGCCAGCCCATGAGGCAGCAAGTCTCAAAAGAGACCCCCGACGACATGAGATCAAAGCATATTCAGCTTGGAGACAGTTATTATGCTGACCTTGAAACCCTCTTTTAGCTCCACTTTCTACCCCATGAAAAAGCTTTGCTAGACCCCAAGGGGAATAATACTGATAACTGCAACCGGCTCCCTGAAGCACTTGTTCTGTCACCAGGGCTTAATTCCCAGACTGTCCCATAAAGCAGTTAAAGCCCACTTTAACTGGGCTTCCTTTATGTATTACTTCAGGGGCAGCAAGAAACAACCTTTGAGGGCATGCTGCGC
>NW_017729020.1:1006133-1016254 GCF_001723915.1 Gavialis gangeticus | reverse complement strand
CAGGGGCAGCAAGAAACAACCTTTGAGGGCATGCTGCGCCCACTACTTCCTTTGGCTTGAAGTCCTAATGCTTGCTACCTAACTACCTCAACAGAGCCCTTGCTACAATGCCCAGGTGAAGGTCCATCTACATTAGGGAAACTTGCCTTTTAATAGGCTTGCTGCAGCAGCGCAAAATGGAGCTCATACTGGATAAGGGCAAGGCCCTATTTTCTGATATAGGAGGGAACACCTAAATCAGAGAAAATGACACTAATGCAGGCAAGCCCCATACACACTAGCTGTGCGCCTTAAGAGGTCTCTCCCCCCACTGGCTCCCCACAGACAAGAGCAAACTTAACTTCATCCATTTCATGAACAACAACAAAAAAACGACACTTGGACTCCAAAATAAGGAGACAAGAAGGAATTCACAGGTTCTCTCTTTTGTGCTTTTTGATCCCTAAAACAGGTCTGGAGTCATCTCCAGGATCCATTCTACTTGGAAACTCAGGGTGCAACTCTTCATACTGTCCTTGTGCTGGTCGAGTTTCATTGCAACATCATTCAAGAGAAGCTCATTACTACAAACTCTTTTTTGTGAGAGATATTTGGCATGTTTCGTCTACCAGAGCCTGTATCTTATTTTTGTTTTAATTCCACAGTAGAACTAGTGCAAATCAGATAGCAGGGGTCAGGGGAAAGGGTTATATGATCAGATGCAAACATTAAAGAGAGAAACACACACACCGGGAGGAAATTCGCCCACAGGAAGTTCCAACAACATTCAACTGTAACTTTTCCTTTCAGCAGAAGCCACCAAATAAGGAAAATATTTCCCAGGTTATTTAAACCTATATTAAAAGCTCCCCCTCTCCTTTCAATTATTGCAATCAATTTTTTTCTTCTTCCAATACATCACCTTTGCTGTAGGTTAGTCTGTTGTGATGTTGTGTAGGAATGGGTAGGGTTTCCTCTTCAAACCATGCATGTGAAGTTAGTGCTGGTGAACAAGGCTAGGTACCTCTATCTGAGCCAAGCGTGTGCTTAACTTGAAACAATGGAGTCACTGGCAGTCCAACCTATGCTTAAACTACCTGTTGAACCACAGCCCTGAAAGCCTTGGGTTACCTATGTAAACAGGCATGGCATGAGTAATGGCCACAGAAACATCCCCAACACTTCTGTGCCCAATGTGCCTGCACTATCTGTATGGACTACTCAATGCTGAGACTCTGTTAATTTGGCCACTGAGAAAAGGCTACCTACCACCAATTCTGGCATGAAGCGTCATGCCACTAGGACCAGTTCACTGGGAAAGTCACGCCCAACACTTGCTTCCTGACAGGACCACTGAACAGCCAACAAGACAAAGTGGCTTATAGCCTCTTCCAGCAGGAACTGGACTAGGTTTGACCGGAGTTACTTACACAAAATAAAAGCAGTCCAGAGGTGAAGGGATAAAGCCAGCCATAGTTCGTGCTGTGCAATATACAGACCGTGAGCATCTCTTGCTCCAGGAGCTCTAGAGCACATCAACTACTTGTCCACAGACTGAAGCCTGATCTATACTAAGATACAAAAGGGTGAAATCCCCACTAGACAACTCGTCACAGCAATGCAGAGCTAGTGATTCTGTCAGTCGGTTGAAAATGCAACTTTGTGTAATTTACCTTGTCTGCCAGTGGGTCTGATATAGGTGGAAAGAGGGACTGGAGGGGTAAAGGAGTCCTCTAAGCCCCACCACAACCAGGAGCCCAAAGAACAAAGAAAATAAAGATGCAGCCCCTGAAGCATCCAAGTCCCATCTCAAATGAAATGACATTGCATGGATAACTTCCCCAAGGTATTCACTGAAGACAGAGAACCTCACAGCTCAAGAGTCATCTGAAACCTGTCAACTACGTGCTGTAAACCTGCTACCTTATCCAGCAATATTTTCCACACATGCAGCAATATATCCCCCTCACATCACCGCTTGGATAACAACTCATGTTTTTCTTCCCTGGTCCAGAACTCTTCAAATGAATGAAGAGGCCTTAACATTAGATCACTTCACTGTCAGGTTTTCTATTTATTTAAGCTCTGCATTAAATCAACCTTTCAAGTCATCATCTAAAAAGCAGAACTTCTTATTTGAAGCTCGGTCTGTGCCCCAGGTAAGTATACATGGTTTAAAATAGCAAATTAATGATTGGAACAAGAGAGCAAAATCCTCATATTGCCACAGTCAGGCTTCCACTCCAAAGGAAGTGTTGAGTCAAGAAGCAAGCCTCTACCCACACCCAGATAAATGCCTTGCAAACTCCCACTGTGCTTCTACATCCACCATGCCATGCAGATTCAGAGGTAGATGCTTAGAGACAGATTTAAGACATCCGATTTCCAAGGGCTAGTTAGCTCTCCCCCCAGGGAGATCACTATGCAACTGGGCAAGTGTGAAGCTGAAAAGTATTATTCACAGGGCAGAGGGATGGGTGCGCTGTTTTCAGGAATCTAAAACTTCAGTTAATGGCATGACATGCTCCGTTTAAGACTGCAAACCCAAGGCACGCTATCATGGGTGGAATTGCTTGGTATAAGTCTGGACAAAGATGGGAGTCTTTTATCCCTGCTTGAGAAAGGCATTAAAGCAAGATGGCTCAAGAAGCAGAGCTACTCTCCTAAAACACTCAAGCCACAAAAAAGTAAAGGTTACAATTACGGGGCTTCAAGACCTTCTGCCCCACCCTTACCCCTGCAGCTCTCCCGACACATCTTGGGTCAGAATGTAGTCAGGGCTGCCAGGGTGCCGCCATCCAAGCTTATCTCCCATCAGTCTGGTCAAACTCCCACTTCCTGCTCAGACAATACCTGCCTTCTCCTAGCTTCGTGATGCACAGATGAAAAGGGCACACCAGGCTTGGGCCAGAGCAGACTGCTTGCTTTGTGTCATGGGCTAGCTCTTTGAGGACCAGTGCTCAACTTGCCACTATGGTTGAGTGTCTCTGGCTCAATGGCAACAAAACAGGGGGAAAGCCAAGACTATTTGCATGTGGACAGAAAGTCCCTAATGAGAAATAAACTAAAAACCGGTCAGGAATGGCTGAGCATGGGGGAGGTTTCCTGACACGAAAGAAGGGGAGAAATCCAAGCAGGAGGGGAGCAAAACTCGTCTTTCACCAGTGCAAGTAAAACAAAAGCTCCCTCTGGCTACATTCTGGCAGAACCTTCTGAGCAGGAAAAAGTACAAGGCAAAGGATCCCACGTAGAACAAAGCTACCCAATACATTCACCTTTGCAATCAAAATGCATTTCCTAATGCATTGCAATTCAACATAATCTGGAGTCGGAAGCAATTATTGCAGTTATTGTAGTTACCGTGACCTTGGACCAGTTTGGTGCACTGACCAGGACTGGTCATGTTTCAAGTGTGCTGGCATGGCAAATGCTGGTTTCAATGGACTTGCATTTTGTTTACTTTCTTTTTCATACAGACATGAAAATATATGCATAGTAATGTCAGAATTTAGCACAGTTAAATTTCTCAGACTGGATTAGGCAAAAGGCAAAAGAATATGACCTACTCCTCTTGAATTGACTGTTCAGCCCAGACTCTGCAGGTTAAAGCAGTTGGGCATGGCACCATAACCTTGGTAGAAATATCCCAAGGTCTTTCCCTTCAGCACACTAGTAAAGTAGCTCCCCTCTTAGCAAATACCAAGCACAGTAGTTCCAAAATCACTTCTGAAGGGTATTTCCCTCCCCACACACAAGACACATACTTGCATTCAGCAAATTACTTCTTTGGGTGGACTTGGGGAGGGGTAACTACTGGAAGATGTTCCTTCTGTGGAACAAGTCCATTGGCTCATCCACCTGGAAGTCTGCTGAGCAGATACAGGGCACACCTCAGTCTCAGCAGGGTTGTGTGGGGTCAGGTTCGATTCCCAGAAGGAAGTGCATCTTCTCTCATTACAGCATGTTCTTCATGTAAACAACTATCCCTAAAAGAGAATCTGTTGCCAAGTCAGGCCCGTGGCACAGTGCTGCAAAGAACTTTAGATCGTTGCTGGGCTCTCAGAAATCTCTTCTAGTCTTTGTTCTATCATTACTCGGAGGTGAGTGTACCTTAAAAAAACAAGGAGAAAAAATAAGCGACATCTTAGCCCAAAGAAAAACTTGAAAATATTTTTTAAAAATGCTTTCGCCCACAATTCACCCTCTAGCAGGAATCCTGAGCATGACATTTGCAAGCCACTGGACATCACTGAGCTCAGACTTCCTTAGATGCAAAGTTCCCTTTCACTAAGAATACCCTACTCCCAGGTACGCATCTTCTGTGAGCCATCAGCCTTTGAGCATCTCAACTGTTGGAGAAGGCCATGACAAGAGCTATGTGCCTTGGAGATGGCCAGAGCTCCAAACCACCCCAATGTGAGGACCAGGCTTGTACACCACAAACAGGTTTGGGCACCTCAAACCAACTTGGCTGGCATTTCCCAGTGAACAGCACTCTCCACTTCAATATTTAGGCAGCCAGATCTCTCTCAAGGCCCCATCTGTTTAGCTGATGGGTACTTGAAAGATTTAATTTGCCAAGGATTATTAACACATGCATGCCTTCACATTCAGCCTTGTTGTTCACATGGAAAAGGGAGCATTTCCCATTCTATACCTATCAGGCACTGTTTATGGGAATAAACTATACTGCTAAAAGCATACTGCCAGGAACACTGTCCCTCGCTTTGTGGAAATATCTCTGCAAGGAAAAATCTGGAATCCATTCCAGCTGCCAGATCATCATGGGTCAGCACTCTGGCTCCAAGGCTAACTCTCCAGAGCTCCTAAGTATGTGATACTGGAGATATAATGAGGGCTCAGTCCCATGGTGGAATAAGCCAAACAACAGGTGCAATGAGCCAAAAACAGGATTACAGGGAGCCAAATGGCATGTCAAAAACAGCTTAGCATCTACCCTAGGCAGCTTGGCCCTAGACATGCTAAGCCTGCAGCTAACAATGAAGTGTGTCGAAAGCCTGAAAATCAACCAGAGAAAGGGGAACACTCATATTTTGTCTGTGTCTGGTGCAGATATAAGTCCTGAAGCAGACAGAAGGCTCATGGGTATTGTAAAATAAAGATACCCAAGAACACAAGACCTTGTCAGATCAAACTTCATACTCTTGTGTCTCGTCTCTGCACTCCTCCTCCATGCGTGAACAAATTGGATATTGAGGATCAAGCTTTTCACCTGTAGGCGGTTGAAGTTAAGCTTCTTAGCCATATTCAGGCGCCTAAATGTGTGGCATGCTTTTCCAAAAAGGACTCAACCACCAGCAACTCAGTAGTTCAGTAGTGCTGCTGGGATCTCTGCAAAACTAGAGGCACCTACTCAGGCAAGTCTCAATGAAGGGCAGTAATGGAAAAACATCAGATCACTTGAAAAGGAAAACTTACTTGTGCATGAGTTTCTTCACTTCACGATCTTCTTCTTCTTTGAGCTTCTGGATGAAGCTTTTGAGAACTGGCATTTCAAATTTGATATACTGAGCAACCTGTGTTGAAAGGAAATGCAAGTCAGAAAAAAAAAAAAACAAAACAAAACAGTGGAGGGACCTGGACAAATGTATTCCTAAAGGGTTACAGTCCTGGGCTCCTAAAGGTTTTATTCCTCACATGACAGATCTAAAAAAGGTTTGTTCTAACATTCCCGCCCTGACGACCAGCATGAAGCTTACCATACAAGCCTTTAAAAAGTAGTGCTTAGCTCCAACACTAGGGCTAAACATGGAGGTGACTTCTGTCCCAGAATGATTATCCTTATATTTGCTCAAACTTCCCTAGGAGCAGGATTAGACCAATGCTAACAGTTTCTGAAAGCTCCACCCTGAGTGATTCAGGCAAAGGCCATAAACCCCATCTGTGGTCGAGCCAGGCTCAGAATGGACCTCCCAGTCCGTTAGGAAATACCATTTGCCAACCACTTCATCTGGTCAACAAAAACCCTCCAACAAGTTTGTCATGTCTCTTTGGAAGCACATCTCACTGTTTTGCAACATACTTCACTGCACTGGTATCACATGAGGCTGTCTTATGATTTGACTTTTGTTCCTTTTTATCCACTGGAACTCAGTGAAACAGCTGTTTGCACATTTGCAAGGAAGACACCAAGCACAACTCTGGGAGAACGCTGCCATTTGAAATCTATGACTTGAAGGCCTTTGCAACTCATTTCAAGAAAACAATCCTATTGCCTGGGAATTGGGAAGGGGGACAGCAAGGCAAATAAAGCCAGTTTCCTTAAGAAAGACAATTAGATGCATTTTGCACAAGTTACTGACACTGAAAGCAAAATGTAATTTTTAATATATATCCTGTTCTCTGTTACACCCTTCTAAAACCAGAACAACTTCATAAAAATAATCAGTCCATTTATTGCACCCTTAAACTAGTTAAGTAAAGCAGAAGTCCCCCCTGCCATTTTAAAGCAAAGTCTCTTTTCTGGCCGTGCCATTTACATCCTGTTGTTGCACACAACTGGAAATCACTTACTACGAAAAATCTCTCTAAAATTGTTACATTTCACTAATTTGTCTCAAATCTGGGGTGGTCTCAACTCTATATGGGTGTATTTAACTTCATGGACATGTGAACGTTTTTTTTGCCTGGAGGTCAGCTCCACCATGATTGGCGTCGTGCTGGCTTTCCAAGCATGGTGAAGATATGTGCTCACATCTTCTATCCTTCACAGACTGATATGGAGCATCAGGTGTAAACAGAGCACCTACCCTTCCTCTACCCTGAACTCTGCCGTTTCCTACCTACTTTAATAAGAGTTACTGTAAGTGCCAACAGGGACTCCGGTTGCGGTAGGATTACCATGCGTCCACCAGAGGGCAGACAAAAGCTATTTTTCACCAGCAACATTTTCCACATTATGAAGCACCAATTGTGTCAAAGAACACATTATAGACGAGTGCATATAAAGAACTCTGATCAAGTCCAGAAAATCAGATGGTCAACATGACCTGGCTGCCAATTCTATGTATTGGGACACATGGCAGAAGTCACGGCGTAAGCAGTAGGTACTGGTGATTTACTTATCCAGAGGATATCTCTATTTTTAAGCAGCTAGACAGATTTTCCTCAGGGTGAGATTTTGAAAAATGTTCTATCCTGAATTAGAACCAAAGATGAAATCTCAAAAACTTCAGGGAGCCAAGACCGTTCCAATTAGAGCAAAACTCATCTGTGTATCCATGTTTTCTTTCCTTTCCTTTAAAGTTTCAGGTAGCTCTAAGAATCAGAATCTCTCAGCTCTCAGAATCTCAAAACAAAAGGTTATTTCCACCAGAGAAGACCTTTTCCATTTTGCAAATACCATGTTTGGAAAATTATGAAGGTTGTTCCTAGTTCTTCAAAATGGGGAACTTTTGAAAGCCAAGCCTTTCCAGAGAACAGCAATGTAAGCATTTTTCAACAAAAATCCTTGCCCTCTACTTCCCTAACACCATATAAGCCTGAATACTAATCAAACATTGTGTCTGCGAGGAAATCCAAAAAAGAAACACTTCTGCACAGGCAGGTGGGTGGACTGCAGGGCTCTGCCATCATTCACTCTGCTAATCTATCTGGATTCAGCAAATCTGACTGCCTTTTGCCAAGTGCTAGGGAAGCATAAATTCACCCCGGTGCAGGAAAGGCCTGTAGACTTGTATAGGAAGTTAAGACTGGTATTTTCAGAGTACCCAAAAGTGACTTGGGTAGAATTTTCTACGGAGCTAGGTACCTAAATCCCACTGAAAGTCATATTGAAATTGTGTAATTTAGCACACCATTTGGGAAAGGAGAGGACCTAACTCCCCAAAATTCTTTGAAAATACCACCTCACACCCTGCAGGTGCTATAATTACATGTTTAGGTTCAGTACCCAATATCAAGGTGCGCTGTGTTAGCATTCAGAGTAAAAGGCCAATCAAACGAAAATGAGGCTAGACAGAAACGAATCTAATAAGTCCTATAAGGCACTTATACACATGCTCTGGGGTGCGGTGGAGCATTTTAATATTAGAACGGCTCTCAGGAGCCGCTCTAATTAAAATGCCTGCAGCATCTTGTGCATTCAGAGCCCCGCACCTCAAAATAGCAGTGGGGGTGCTTTAACTAAAGCTCATTTGACAAGCTTTAAGTAAAGCACCCCCACCACCATTTTGAAACACGAGAGTGCTGCATACATGAGTTGCTGCAGCACGCTGGAGTGTTTTGATTAGAAAGCTCCAGCAGACTCGATTAATCAGGACCCGCTGGCCCATGTGTAAAAGTAACCAGAGATTTTGCCAACAAAATGTGTTTGCTCTGTTTTTAAAGCTGATCTCTTAACACTTAGGGTACTCGTACACAAGGCCACAGGCTTAATTGAGTCTGCTGCAGCGTGGTAATTACCGTGCTCCAGCCAGCCTCTGGGTCTCGTGTATCATTGACCCCATGCTTCAAAATGGTGGTGGGGCGCTCTCTCTAAAACTTGTTTGATAAGCTTTAGATAAAACATGCCAGCCGCCATTTTGAAGCACAGGGATACTGACGCACAAGATGCTCTGGGTGCTTTAATGAGAGCAGCTGTTGGAGCCCTGAGCACTTTTAGCCACCAAAAAAACTATTTTTTGCAAAGACAGAGACACTTTGGATGGCATTTTGGCTAGACTCCCCCACGAGTGATAACTTTTTGCTTCTTTTGTCTTCCACACCTATCCCCATTCCAACTGTTTTGTTCTCTGCACAACTTTCCAGCCAACCCCAGCTTTTCTATCCCTGAGCTAAAAGTTATAAGGTCCCGTCTTTTTGCTAGTTCACCGTAGCAGGCAGACAAAGGTCTGCTTCTTCACACCGGCTTCTAAAGCTCAACAGACACATGATCTGGTACTCACATCATAGGTGACTTCTTCGACTTGGTCCTTCTCCATCAGGAAAACTTTGGAGACTTGTTCACATGGCCCCTGTAGGATGCGGGCAATCAGGGGGTAGTCTGTAGCCTTCAGCTTCTGCTTTTCTGCCAGAGCCCAATAATAAAGAGCAATCAGTATGCAGATTACACGGAGAACAGAGAAGGTGCCATTTTTAATACTGACAGCTCCCCTTAAAGATCACAGCAGGACATAAGCTAAACCCTGTTTTAGTGAGCTGCTGTAAGCAGGGGATTTCTTGCAGACTTACCTCCGCTGGTGTGGACAATATACAAAGCAAATTCTTCAGCAGAGTTTTCAATCTGAACAAAGACAACAACAGCAACAAAATAGGGATCAATATGCGGCTGGATTATAGTCAAGAAAAGCAATTTCAGAGCATCTGGAATCATTCTGAGGAGTCCTGTAGACAAGAACTCTGTCCATTTAAGAGACAGGTAAACACAGGACAGAGCGAGGCAGAGTCAATTAGCCCTTTAATTGACATGTACTATGGTAGCATCCACCACCCCCAACTAAGAATGGTTTCATTGCGTTAGGCCCAATACAAGGGGCAACAAGAGATGCAGCGATTTGCCCAAGGTCACTCAGCAAGCCAGGCAGAGCATTCAGCTCTAATGATCGTTTGGGCACCCTGACCCTTTTTATGGTTCCTTCTAGGCTTCAGGGGTAGGTGCCAGCCTCCTGCTTTAAACACTAAACACGCGCCTCTCCCAAGGAGCTGTGCTTAGCTTGGCATGCAGCAGCTCTCAAAATGGATCAGTAAGTGAAAGGAACCAAAATGAGACTGGTCAGATGAGAAAATTTAGCAGAAAAAACAACTTGGGACAGAGCTCGACTTGCCTTAAATTTGTTCAACAGCAGTTTGAGGACTTGAGGAGTTGTCATTGTGCTGTTTATCCTGACGTTGGTAATGGAGCCATAGGCTGGCGTGAACACAGAGGTCTAAATTGGGAAAGAAAATTTAGAATAGTCACATTACATTTCCCTGCCTCCCTCCAACATTTCTTCTGCCAGAGTAAAATTTGCACCTGGTTCCCTCTATAGATATTCTAGGCCCTTTGTCAGTCTCACTTTGAAGGCTTTCAGTGATGCACAGGCTTGCTACCCTCTACTCTTGCAAGATGCCCACAAGGAGGAGCACTCTGCAGAGCTGCTGTCCAGCCTGGCACTCAGGGCTGACACTTGAATCGTGACTAC
>NW_017729020.1:991803-1006122 GCF_001723915.1 Gavialis gangeticus | reverse complement strand
CAGCCTGGCACTCAGGGCTGACACTTGAATCGTGACTACTCTGCTCTCTATTCTGTGACCCAAATGACTCCTGCCCTCTCCCAGGCCCCATGCCACAGTGCAAGGCCCTCACTTTGTGGTTGTAGAAGTGCCCATTGATGGAAAAGCGATGGCGCTTGATCCGTCGCTGCTCACTCGGGGTGCGAAGATTTCCCCTGCGGCGCACACCCACGTCACTTCTGGTCCTCATCAGCTGCGGCGTCTCCTCTGGCTGGGATTTTAAGTCACTGACATCTGAAAGGGACAGGAGCAAGGATGGTTTTGTCACACAGGACAATCATGCACAGGAAAGAGACATCCATAGAGACAAACACATCATTGCTTCTTCAACTGCAACGGTGTGGGGACAATAGCTCTCTCTTGGTCCTCTGTTTGCACGGCACCCAGCACAACAGGGCATTGGTCCACAACTGTACCCTGCATGCAACATTATGAGCTAGTCAATGCCCATGTACCCAAGTAAAATGTGACAGTCTTAGAAAACTGTTTTTAACAATGTCTAGCAAGATGCACATTTTTTTACTCTAAGACCAACTGAAACTAGTGTGCTAAGATCCTAACTTACACTGATTCGACTACTAACCTGCAACCCCGCTCTCTGATGTACTGATGGAGCCTAATAAGTCAGAATTATGGGTCAATCCATACAAAAGCAAGGCCCCCTTTCTTATGAAGTTAAGCACCTTATTTGCTTTGTCATAATTTACCTCTGCCCCTCCCCCTCCCCTTTTTTAATGAGATCAGGACAACCAGACCAGTGCTTCAGATCTCTGCATGACAACTGGACCAGACCCAAATGATAACAACTTGCCTGTTCATCTATTTTTAATGAACCATTTGAACTAGAACTTAGATTTTTTTTGCATTCAAAGCACGCCTGTACCACCAAATCTCCATCATGCTCCATTCCAGACTCATGCTGCAGGGCACAGCGACTAGGCATTCAGAAGAAGCCTTGCATTTTCACTACATAGTCATTTTTAGGGGCATGTATGGCCACTTAAAGCAAGGCTGTTATATTTGCAAGCTAATACAATAACGTGGCGTGCAACGTGTTTTATAAACTAGTAACAGTTAATCATATGGACAGTTTCTAAGAGCTGGCTCTGCAATAGGCTCAGATAGACCCTCAGTGCCCCAGGCAAGACAGGGAAGTACCGTGCACTTGGACAGGTGGGGAAACAAGGCAGGAAGGTTGAGAACCCCGTCTGCAGGGCCACCTGGAATTTGCAATTTGACCACCTGCAATTTATAGCTGCAGGTACTCAGTCATTCTGGGAGGTCATGTGCCCAAAGCCAGAGAGAATGACTGAGCATGAGTCAGGATTTGAGCAGAGCACCAGAAAGGCCTAAAAAGGCATAACAGCCACCCAGACAGACCCAGACCCAGACAATCACCCACCCAGGCAGACCCAGTCAAGAACTACTCTGGGCTCTGCATCCGCCCCCAGAGACCCGGGCATCAGCTTGTCTGCCTCAAAGGGCACCTCCAGCATCCCCCCTCCTAGCTAACCCCACACAGGGGCACCATCAGTTCAACACCAGGACAAACACTACTGGAAACGGACAAGCGTGAAATCTGGATTCTGTTCCTGGCTCAGTCACTGAGCTGTTGGGAGAGACCCTCGGCAAGTCTCTTTCCCCTTCTGTGCCTCTATTGCAAGGAGAGTCTCCCTCACTAGATGTCTGCACTGAGCCTGACAATGGGGCTTCTCAGTCTCCGTGGGAAGACCAATAACTTCACCATGGCACAAACGCTGCTTCTGACAGCATCTGGGCAGCCTCCCATCCCAATAATGGTCCAGCCTTGCCATGCTTGGTTGAGGACAACTGATAGGCCACAGCAGGAGGAAGGCAGGCAGCGAAACCGAGCATGCTAGGGGTTAAAAAGCATGCCTAAAGCAGAGACAGATCTCCTGCTCCTCTTTAAACAGGAAAGGCCCTTCAGGCTGAACTCCAGGCGTGCGCACACACAGACGGATGGGAAGAGAAAAGCCCTCCTTAGAAATGTTTATTTCCCCATGGTAACGGCATTTAACAATGGCTCCTATTATTCCTCTTTCAAGCAGGGAGTGAGGGACACACGAGGGGTGGGTGGGAGCTGCCAAAGGAAAGGGAAGCACCAGGACGAATGGAGATTGTTACTCAATGGCTCTTGTTTTCATCGCTTTCCTCTGGGGTTTTGCTCTGAGCTTTTCTGAGGCACTTGGATGAAGTGAGACAATCCTGGGGCTCAAGGGGAGGGGGGTGGGGGGAAATGGGAGGAGTGCATCAATTGGCAGCAACATGCTCATTGGGATGTTTACAGCAGGCAATTAGGGTTAGGACTTTACAAAAGCTAGGAAGGAATACAGGATAGCCACAGATTCAGGGGCACTGGAAGTTGAGGGAGCCAGGGGAAGCTGTAGCAGAATATGTTCTGTTATCCCCATCCTTTCACATGCGGCTCCAGCTCTTATTATGTACACACCACTTAGGAGTGGCTTGGCAACCTTGACTGTCAGCTTCCCAGCCTGCACAGCCTGCAATACAGACAGATGAATAGCTTCATATAGGACAAGCCAAAGGCAGTGCCTGAATCCACTGGACATTTTTCGGAAGAAATTAAAAGGCAAAACTTGCGAGCATGAGCCATTCCCTGTCTTGAGATGGGTAATCAAGCCAAGTAGCCAGTCCACTTTCCCCATCTTACCTGATCCACTTTCAGGATCCTCAGCATCTGCCACGGCGTCTACATCTGTTATCTGAATATCTGGTAAGGTACTTGGCTTCGCTACTGACCTAATAGAGACAGATATACTGTTATTATGTAGAGGTGGAAAGTAGCTTGAAACTACTATTTTTTCTTAAGACTTTTAAGAACTGGTAGAGTGGGTTTATTTTCTCATATGTTATGGAGACTCATGGAAGCAGCTGTCCTACCCAGCAGCCCCTCTGTTAAAAATCATCCTCTAAACCAATCAAGGCATACATTCAGAAAGAGATAAGCTTGCACAAACATAAGTGAGGTGGCAGTTCGCCTTGCGCAAAAGCCACAGGCCTTCTGCTGACTCTCCACATCCCAGGGAATTCTCTCCCCACTTACTTTCAGCTTTGTACAGGACTGAGCAATAAATACATTTGGTGCCAGGAAGACCATGGCTGACCTTTTGGATCAAAGGCAAAAGTTAGCTTTATATCTGACAAGTTGGTTACGTTTCAGCTAGACTCAGATTAATCTGGAAAGCTGTTCAAAGCTTTTGTCAGCTACTGGGCAGAGGAGACAGAACTTCTGGCTCCTTGGCCTGGAACTGCAGTATGGAGAAATGTCAGGCTTTTAATCCTATAAAATATAACACATGAGAAGAAAGTTGAAATCTCCCCTTAGGTTTAAACACAGCTATTTAAGTCACCTCTGTGCGTAGGCAGATAATGCCTACGAACAACTTCAGTCCCTGCAAACACGGGAGTCATAACAGACTGTATTTACATTGAATGTGACAGGTCAAATGCTGTCAGACGTACATGGAGCAGTCAGTGTCCAGTAGATAGGGCACCAGACTGGGAGTGGGGAGACCCGAGTCCTACTTTTGGCTCCGCCACCGATGTGGACTGCAATGCTGAACAGGCTATTCTGTCGGTCCCTGCTATCGTCCTTTGCCAGCTTTGTCTATTCGAACTGTAAACACTTTGGAGCACGGACCGTCCCTTGCTAGAAGACTGTCAAGTGCTCAGTAAAGATCGGTTGGTGCCGCTAGGTACTACTGTAAGCCACACAGCAACATGTCCAGTTAACACAGAAATCAGTGTTCAGAGATCTTTAGCATGGTTTTTCAGTACAAGCACCTTGTATCTTAACGCACAGCCAAAAGGAACAGTTGGTTCATGGTTAGACTAAGAGAGTCAATAACAAGTCACTTAATCTACCAGCTCAGTCAAATCCTATCACTTTAACAAGTCCAATAGCTAGGGAAATTCATCAGCTGTTTATTAGTATATTGTAATGTTTTTAACTGGATGTGAAAAGGGGAGAGGGAGAGACATGCAGTCACATAATGTTCATTGCAATCCAGCTCCTCAGCCAGGGCTGTCTGGCATTTCTTATTGTCCCCCCTAGTATTGCCCTCTAGTCCTGTCTAGAGAGTGTGGGGAAGCAGGCCTCTACAGTCACTTCACAGAAAAATGAGGGGGATTTCTAAAGCCTGTTTTTCCATTTTCCAAAGAATTATGGGAGGCAGCCTATTCAACTTCAGTCAAAAGTACCCTTTCACACGGCACTTGGTTTTGCTTTGGAAATTGCTATCATCACCTCATGTCTCAGTATCAGACTAGTCAGTCAGGTGAAGCGGGCTGGATTTGGTGTTTTTCAGCCATGATTTTTTCATCACATCTCTGATTCGTTTATAGGGACCACGGGGAAACTTGATAATGTTTCCCTAAAATCTCCTTCCCTCCCTTTTTTGATTTTTCAGATGATTTGAACCAAGGGGAATGTTTTGAACAAGAAGCTTTTGTTGGGCTTCTTTCTTTCTTGGGTAAGTTTGCATAGTTTGCAACAAATACAGAATTATCTCATTCGTCAAAAAGGGAGGGCAGATGTCTCACTTAAAGATAGCACCCGCAGCATGTTATCCTATGTGAAATCTGCAGGGGCTTTCCTCAGCCCCAGGACATGCATGACAGATAGCGTGGTCGTGCCAGAATCACGTGAAGAAAGTGTGTAAAGGGGTGCTGGGAACCTCCCTCCCTGATTTATACTTTTCTCTCTCCCTGTGACATTTATTAAGTCATTCATGGTTTCTGAGGCCAGACAGGACCATTACATCGCCTACTCTGACCTCTCGTATAATACAATCCAATGCATTTCACTGAATTACCCCGCATCAGTTTTCTTTGAGTACCATGCATCTTCTAGAAAGGCTAAGGCACAAACACTTGTAGCCTGCAACACAGATATGGAGAGTGTTCATTGCAGGCATGCTGATAAGTGCTCTAAAATTACTTGGCAATCCATTAACTTGAGATACAAAAAGCAGGTAAATGTATACCCTACAGTCTCATCTCCCCTAGGAAAACAGGTGGTTTTCTTTAAAAAAAAACAAACAAACAAAAACCACACAACAAATTAGTTAGTGCATTGTTAAATCCTGAAGTGGACAAAGCAGTTTTCCAACATGCATCAGTATGCCAAAGCAAACATTAGCAGCTGTGCCTATGGAGTCTTATTTTCCCTGCTTTTTGGCTTCATTTGTTGACTTTGGAAAGGGGAGATTTCAGTTTGGCCAGAAGGCAACCTTGTCACTCAACCTGCAGGGAAACTGAGGCAACAGCCAAATCTGGTGGTGGGAAAATATGCCGTTTCATCACGGGCTGAGTGAGAGGAAAACTGCACTGATGTAACATATACTTCACGTGGAAACTGCGAGAGCCGAGCTAGGAAAATAATTCTGTTGGCAAACTGAAAATCTCTTTAGGGAGCAGATAAAATATGGGGTCAGTAAAACACACTGGCTGTAAATAAAATTGGGGAAGTTCACTCTGCTATAAATCTTCATGGGTTTGCCTCCCACGGTAGATTTAGTTGTTTGGTTTTTTTATTGAATACCAAATAAGGTCCACAAGTGCTGCAAGATGGGCATTCACAAGGTTAATAGCACTGGTGTCTAATGTATGTTTGCCAACTGACAGCAAAGAATAAAGTATCACCAACCAGCAGGTACACAGAGGGCTTTCCATCCCAGATCTCCAATGTCTATACAACAGGTTATGAGTGATGAAGAGGCGAGTCATTTCACCTCCCCGTGGTTCAGTTCCCCACCCCTCATTTTGCCTGGCTTCTCCAGTTAGATGATTATTTCTTTACTTCATCTTTGTACAACATCCAGAAAAGTATGGTTGTGAACTTGATTGGGTCTACCATGATACCAATAATGCAAACACCTCACTAAAGGGAGCAGGCCAGCTCAACAAGCATGTGCCTGTCCTCCTCTGAGTGCACTGGCCAGAAGCCCCATGACAAATACAGTGTAGAACAGAGGTTCCCAACCACCAGGCCATGAAGGGTTGGCTGCTGAGTTGTGGCACGAGCCCCGCACATGGACCTGTCAGTGTGCCTGGGTGAGCGGCTTCCGCCACCGGCAGTCGTGCGCAGGGTTAAAGTTGGGTGGCAGGGCAGCCCTGGGAGGGAGCCGGCCTGCTCTGTGCACCCTGTCCCACTCCCGTGCCAGTCCACAGTATAAAAAAAAGTTTGGGAACCACTGGCGTAGAAGACACCCCCCCTTAGCCTGCTCCCCTAATGGTACGTTCTGTCCCCAATGATTCAGTAGAATCCAGCGAACGTACAAACAGGATGACAAACTCTTACAACAGCATCTGCCCTAAGGAGGAGGACCACAAACTGACCCATGTGCTCCCAGATTGCAGCCAGAGTGCCAAGAGGAAGAGGATGGAGGGGGCCGGATTCGCTGGTTGTCATCCTGCATCTGCAAACGGATAGGCCGGCGCAAGCCCCAGGAGATGTTCAGCAAACCCTCGACGATAAACTCGCCTTCCTCCTGCACAGCAAACAGAGACACGTGGGAATGCCTCAAGTCATATTTATAGCACACAGACCTCCTCCTCCAAGGTTCCCCAAGCCCAGATCCAATCCATCATCATTAACGAAGCCTCACAGCTCCCGCTCTCTGGGACACATGTACAATAATCTCCACTGGGAAGGAGGAAAGAGGACACAAAAAGGAACGAAATTTACTGGCTGGGTTGCACCAGGCATGGGCCCAGGAGTCCTGGCCTACCCTTGAGGCTTTACTTATAAAATGATTTTAGGTTGGGCATTTTTTTAAAACCCAAATAGCACTGAAGGAAGCCGTCTTATGGACATGGTTGTCATAACATAAATTTATTCACCTTGCCATATTGAAATAGTCAATATGTGCACACTGGGAAGGGTTGTATCCCATTACCTCCTCCAGGACAGGTAAAAACAACGCATCTTACTAGTGCAGGCAAGCCTCCATTTTCTCTCCTGTGGTTAATGTCACTAAATACCACGAGGATCCCACGGAACATTCAAAGAACATGAATTGGGCCTAAATAACTACAGTTTAGGAAATTAAAAAAAATATACAATAAAAGAGCAAGTCTAGCTGATTGTGATCGCCTTGACGCTTATAATAGCATGCATTTCTAGGAGCACTCCTAACTCCAGAACAATAACCAGGGCTGTTAATAGTCAATTTTTGACCTCTCTGGCCTACATCAAGCCAGCCCTTCTCATTTTTCATTTTAGCATTTCCACCTAAGTCACATAAGTCATTTGCTCATTGGATTTCTTACCTCTCTGTGCCGGAGCTGCAAGTTCTGACCTTCATAATATAAGTTGTATGTCTTCAAATGCAACATCAGTTCATTTCTGGAAGCATGAAAGAAAGGAGAGAAAGATGCTGAGGAGAGATGATACTATGGTCTTGTGAAACCCATCCCTTCGGCATCCAAGAACCTAAAATGGTAACCCTCAGGCGACCAAACCAAAGACAGTTAAGTGAGAGGAAGCCAAGGAGTTACCTTCCAGAGTCAGGCTGAATTAAAGCCAACCGGGATCCCTAGGCATGCCCTGACAACTCTGCCACTACACAAGTTAGCCATGACAAAAGCTTCTCAACACATGAACCATCCAGTCCATTGTGGAAGGAGCTGCCACTGGTCCTCTTTGGCCAAGTTCAACCTCCCTCCCTTCTCCAGACTGGGGCTCAGGGGGGCATCGGCATTTAGGAAAATGTCAGGGCAGGAGTTACACCTATGGTCGCCATTTCAAGCTTTTTTTTTTTGCACCCACAAGAGATAGAAACAGATTCCCTTTTTATATAAAATCTGAGCATCTCTTGTGACCACGGGCTTTGAGAGCCAGGATGCTATACAACCTCCAGCAAAAACCCAGCCGTGGCCAGAGCTTCCATTTAGAAACTTAGGACAATGAGATGAGTGGTCAGTCATTCCCTGCCCCAGAGTTGCTTCCTTAAGCCAACTCTTTGGATCATCTCTTTGTGAACGTGTGTCAAATTTCAATCTTTTTTGGCTCCTTGCCCTTGCAGAAAAACCCCAGCCGTTTCTTTTTCTCAGGTTTTTTGTTTTGCAAAACGATGCTGCATGTCACAGTTTATCTGAATTTAATCAAAAAATTATAATGCTCCCCCCCGCCCCCTCACAAATGAATTGTCTGCTTAACCCCAAACAGAAGTCTTTTTTTTTCCCCCCCCAGTTTTCCAGTTCAGTCAGCAAGCTAGTCAGTTAGGCTCTGGACAGCTCTAATACAGGCCCCACACAGTGCCCTGATCGCAAGATTGACACATCTTCCTTTTGCTCCCTGTTTCGGACAAATAATTCATGGCGTATCTGTATGACATCAGCTGTACATCTATAGCAGCAGAGGCACCAATACCAAGAGAAGCAGAATCTCTTCCTCCAAAGCCAAGGTATTCCTCTGACCCCGTCCATCCATTCTCATTCTCAGCAGCCTTTCAAAAACAGTGTACCAGAAGCATCAATACCCAAGCCCGAGAGACAGAATCACAGACAATTAGGGCTGGAAGGGGCCTCAGGAGGTCACCTAGTCCAACGCCCTGCTCAGAGCAGGATCAGCCCCAACTACATCATCCCAGCCAAAGCTTCACCTCGCCGGGTCTTGAAAGCCTCCAGAGATGGAGATTCCACCACCATCTTCGGAGGTTTTCAAGATGATCCAGATAGGCAAAGCTTTTGCACCGGTTTAAGTAGTGAGCAGCTTCCAAACACTTTGGTGCTGGATGCCACAAACGCATCTTTATTGCTTCTTCTGGTCCAGAGTACGGATTACATTACTAAAAGCACCAGGACCTGCTTTCCAATATTGTTCCCAAAGGAGTGTTGCCTGGGGCTTGCAACAGGCCCTTCCTCTACTGACCAAAGAGCTATAACCATAATAAAAACAGGCAGACCTTGAGGCAGTAGGTTTCAAGGCTGCAAGATAGAAGAAATACACAGTCACTTGACTTGGTGCTCAGGCAAATAAAGCAGCCCCCATCACAACAAGTTCAGCCCCATCTGTTCACTGTTCGTGTCACTGATCTAAGAGCTTTCATCCAAGTTCAAAATATGCCACAGCTGTAGTTACTCCAGGAAAAATAAGATGGCCAAGCTGAGGTACTGAGCGTACAAATCTCCAGGTGATTTGGGCTGTTTTATGGCAACCTCAAGCAGTCATTAACCCTGTTTAATTGTCTGACTGGATTTCAGGCTGCTTTGGCTTTATCACACTCGTGAATTTGCTGTTAAGGTGAAAAGAAAAAAAAACTCAGGTGCATTATTTTACTGCCTTTCGAGGCACGTTTAAAGCCTGGGAATACTTTTGCTTCCTTGCAGACGTCGAAGCTGGTCGAGAATGCTTTGACAATGTAAGGATGTGTCTGCAAAACCAGAGGCACCTTTTCCTTATTTTCAATTGTTCAATACTTTGTCAGTGAATGAATAAATCAATCATCAGCCCCACACCTCTTCTATGGATTTTTCCATGCTTTACATTAACATTTGCTAGATATATCACCACCCTCTACCTTTGTCCCCGGCCTCCAGACCTTTGTGCAACCGAGTCTGCCCCTCCCCCAGCATCCCCAGGGAGCTTTGCAAATAAGTCACTGGGACGAACACGGAAAATGTTTCTGCGCTGAAGCCACAGCAGAAATCTTACATGGAAATGTATCTGTCTTTTCCGCAGGGGATGAGGGAATCCATCCTCACGCTCTTCTTTCATGAGGAGCAGAGATCTGAATTGTTTAGGGCGAAAAGGAAAGAAGAGAAAGGTGCATTAGTGTCTCTTTTATTTCTCTCTTATTGCTTGCTGGCTGGGCCTGACCCAGGGCTCACAGATGCCAGTGCTCCAACTCCCATCGGTGTGAAAGCGCCTCACCACAACGGCAGTCAACGACAGGGAGGGCAACATAGAAAGGAAAGGATTTAAAGCCAAGACATGCTCAGGGAGGAAAAAAAAAGCAGTCAATGGGAACCACGGACAGATTATTGTCTGACCCCAGCAGTCTTTCCTGCCCAAGTGCAGGGGGCTGGACCCGACGATCTTGTCAGGTCCCTTCCAGCCCCTAACAACTATGAATCCTGGGAAGCTCCCACTGAAAGGTGAGGTCAATGACTTCCTTTCCTAGGGCCAAATTTGGGACTCGTGATCTAAAATCTGGACTCCCACAATTCCTGGTGATCTTCCAGGGCAGAAATATCAGAGACACGTCTCTGGAAGTGTTTCAGCACGTCCACTCTTGGGACTCCCACAGGAAGGGAGCGGAGGACAGGAGGCCTGTTTATCGCTTTGATTCAATCCTCCCCCACTCTCCCGTGCAACTCCACCGGCCCCCGTCACCTCTCCCCATTAGGTCCCTCGCTCCATTGTCTGGAGAACGGCTGTGACGGACGCTGCGACTCTCCACCGAGCTCGGCTGAGCTGCTGAAGGGGAGGAGGGTGGCACAAACTCGATGCGACCGAAACGCGCACAGAGGTGCAGCGAGAGGAGACCGCATGGACTGCGCTCTTCAGCTCCACTGCACGGACAGAAAAGATGTGGGGTTTTGCAGGAGGGGAAAGAAAGGGGGAAATAAGCAGGGAAAACAAGAAACAGCTGGCTTAAAAATAAATACGAGGACAGTCGGGCCCGCACAAGCTGTGCTCCTCTGGCAGCTTGCCAGTACCCAGAGGTGCCGTGCATTTTCATAAGTATCGACAACAGACGCCCCTGGCCACAATATTTGCTCCTAATTAAATCAGCCGTGATCAATAAGGAAAGGGTTGGTTTGAACTGACCAGCTGAGTTATATTGTGCGTTCACTGAACGGCATGCAAAATATTCACGAAGGACAACTGAACCCCTCCACATTTCAGGGCCCGGCATATTGTTCTAGTGCCGTGAGAACCACCCGCTCCCCGTACACAAAAGGCCAACTGCCATTTTACAGGCCCATCCTCGCTTAAGAAATCCACTCAGTCTCATTTCGACCCCCCACCCCTCCCAAGCCAAAAACCTCACGACATTTTCTCCACTTGCAAGGGCAGGCAGCCCTCGCAAGGAAAGTTGGTTCCATTTTACTTTGAGGCCACCGACTTTCTGCAGCTCTGTGCATTTTGACGTGGAGACAGACGATTTGCTAAATTTCTCTCTCATGCAAACGTGCCCAAACCCACCCCCCACAAATAAAAAAAAAAACAAAACCCTAAACATTTGACCTTGGAAGTGACCTAGAATTCAACTTTATTTCTGCGAGGCATGAGGTTCAGCTAGCTTGAGATAGTACCTTAAATGCCCAGAAGCACACAGGTGCTTAAGAAAATGTCATGCATGAGACACCCCAAGAATCCCACTTCAAAATTGTTTATAACTAATGGGAAATGATTAGATCGCTTATAATGATGTTAGCTCTTCCGGTCACATTTCTTCCTTCCACGTTTTGGAAACACGCAGCACAAAGGAACCCGCACATGTTGCTGCAGTAAAAATCAGAGTATTGCTGCAATACGCAACTGCTTAAATAGGAGTTTCCATGCAAATATATATATATTCCACTATTGCATGCAACATGCAAATGTAGGCGCACACATTTATTCATGCCTTCAGGAAATTACTCAGCTGTCTTCACTGCCAGGCAGTTCCAGGAAAAGGACCATCATGGGCCACAATTTAAGAAATAATACAGGATCCAATCTTGTAGCTCAGTACCAGGATCACCATAAGCCTAAATAAAAATAAAACAACACTCTGTTTCATGCTTCTGAAGCCAAGAGGGGTCCAAACACAAAGGCCTGTATTTAAGCACAGGCATAAGCAAGCATGAGATACAAGCCAATAAAGGGCAGGAAATTCAGTGCAACAGCTAAACAGTGCCTCTATAGTGCACAGGCTCAAAAAAGCAGAACAGAAGCTTAATGATGATTAGCACAACTTGCAACGGAAAGGCTGACTTCGCTTTGCATTTCCTAGTGTATATGCCACCGAGTTTCACAATCACCTCCAAGATGGTGAAATAGCTGAGGACGCACTGAATGGACCAGTGTTTGGTGGGGGGAGAGGTTCACTTAAGAAAATGATTTTTTTTTTTAATTAGAGGCTCAAAAACACATCATCGTCCACCTGGAGTGCAGAACTGATCTTTAGCTTGCCCTGCTACTAACTCAGTGCACTTCTCCATTTCAACGGAAGCGCCTACAAGCCCCGTCGGACATCAAGTCACACACTAAACGCAGCACACCCACACCTAATATGAGCCAGCCCTTGTCCCAAAAAACTTGTACATTGCTGGGGAAAAGCAGTACTATCCTCAAGTTGAAGACGTGAAGTTTAGGTCCCAGAAGATTATGGTCACCCAGGAAATCTGTGGCAGAGCCAGGAACTGACTGCAGATTCCCCTTGTATGTCTACAGACATCAGTGACTTCACTATGCAGGCATACTCAAACTGGTTCCAGTTAGCTAGGCCAGGTACCCAGAGCAGTCTAGCCCAGGGGTGGGCAAAATACAGCGCGTGGGCTGGATCCAGCCCATGGGGCCGCGCGGCCAGGCCGACGGGATGGGATGGAGCTGTGGGCGAGCAGGGAGCGGCGCCCAGGAGTGGGACAGGCAGGTGGGAGCCAGGGTTGGGATTTCAAGGCAATGACAGCATGGGCCTGGAGCAGAGCCACGATCCGCTGCCTGCACATCCCTGCAACGGGCACCAGTCCCATTCGGCCCCAGGCCCCTGCCCTGCGCTGTCACCACCCCGCGATCCTGGCCCCACCTGACTGTCCCTCTCCCGGATGTAGTTCCCCACCCACCCGCAACTCTGTCCCACCTTCCCAGTCAAGTGTGCCTGCTTGCGGCAGTCCTGGGCCAGCCTCCCTGCCTACTTGCTCCTTCTGGCTAGGATGAACTGGGATCTCTCCCCCCACCCGCCGCCCCGTGGGGTATTAACAGCTGTGACAGGGGGCCGAGGCCAGGTCAGCACCCAGCCCCCCCAGCCCTGTGGCCCTCAAGAGCTCTGCACAAGTTTTTAAGCGGCCCACCAGCCCAACTACTTGCCCACCCCTGGTCTAGCCAGTGCTGCCAGCAATATAAAGTTAGTTTTGAGATAGCAGCTTATGCAAATGTGCGTGAGCTGTCATAGCAATGCAGATGTACCCTTTCAGTTAAAATAGGCAAGACACAGGGAAAACTAGCCCAGAGGGGTAAAGTGATTTCCCATAAATCCTTAGCAAGTCTCCTAACTCCCAAGAGCCAAAGCCTGAAAGTACATGGCCTTGCAGCGTCCAACTATTCCTGTTATATTCCTTGGAGCATTTCATACTTCCCTCCTCTCCCTGCCACCACGTGAGATTTGAGTTTCAAAAGGTGCCCATTTGGTTCAGCAGAAATATGGGAAATGGGGCCAGGGAACCCGATTGCTGAACAGCACGTCATAACAATAGGAACTCAGAAACAAAGAGAAAAATCCGGACTGATCCTGGGCTTCAGGGAAAATCAGAAACAACCCTGCTCTCCCCACTACCGGTGCTGAAAAGCTGGACGCGTGTTAAGACAGCCTCAGACCAAAGGCTGCCCATTGCTGACCCCATGACGATAGAGACGTTTTCTCGCAAACCAATTTGTCTCCCGTCCCCGATCACATACTGTTTTCTGGTTAAGGCAGTTCTACTCGCTCTCGGCCCCAGGTGCTACTGCAGGCTGTTGGTCATTTCTTCGCAACGAGGAGTCAGGAAACCTATCACAGCAGCTGGAAGGAAGAGGAAAGCCACTACCACGAGACCATGAGCAAGGCTGAGATCTGGCGGGGGAGGGATTAGGCCTCAGCCTCAGCTCTGCTACCGACCCCTTTTCCTCGGGCAAGTGACTTCACTTCTCTGGGTGTTATTTCTTTCTCCAGCCGTAGAACAGCGATAACACTGATCTTTGTAAAAAGACTATGCGGTCTACGGCTGAACGGAGATTTAAAACTCTTAACTACCAACTGGACAGCATTACTAATATAGAAGCAAGTAATCACACACACAGGATGGGCTTTTGCAATGTACTTCTACAGAGGACGCTGCCCGAGTACTCAGTGCAGCTGCAGGAGTGAAACCAAAACCAGCTCTTCATGCCCTGCTTGCAAGGGGAAAAAGCACAAACCACAGAGAAAAGGTGACAGGAGTAACAGGGCCAGACGGACAGCGGGGTATCTGAGCAGGACAGAAGGCTGATAGATGCTTGGCGTGAAGTAGGGAGAGGTGGTAAATCCCCCCCCCCCCCCCCCCCCCCCC
>NW_017729020.1:983922-991786 GCF_001723915.1 Gavialis gangeticus | reverse complement strand
AAACCCCCCCCCCCCCCCCCCGACCGCAAATAAGGAAATTATGCCTCACTTCTGTGCGCAGGGAAGAATTGAGCCATGCTGGGGGATCTATCCATCTCCCCGACAGCAGCGGCAGCAATTACAGACAGGGGAGGGATGCATGGATGGGTGACTGATTGGTGAACGCGGAAAGGGCGACAACGCTGCATCTGAAACACACGGACCAATGCTGAAGCGCTTACAAACAGCCGTTTTGTACGGCCAGGGGCGATGATTTCCATTGGATGCGTGGGCCAGGGACCTTCCAGCCACCTCAGTTTGAGCTACACCTTGTTTGCTTGATTTATTGAAAGGAAGGGAGGACAGCCATGTTATTAACTGGGACTTGAGGGGGAATCAGCATAAACTGCTTTGTGCTCTGCATAGAAAGAAATGCTTCTTTTCCTTCTCCTCAATCTGAGACATTTAGATTCTCAGGGTGTTGTTTTCTAAAGCGCTTAACCAGAGTTCAGCACTTAACTTCCTCAGGCATGTTGCAAAACTTATACACCAAGTTCTTTGCTACAGGGACTGCCTACTAAGCAGCCACAAACACCTGTCACTGTGAGGCTCGAGTCCAGGCTGAGGCCCTTAGCTGCTACAGGAACAGAAACAAGGATATGACAAACTTATCTATCCTAACTACTACAGGGAAGTAAAGCAAGGAACCGAGCACAGGGCTTGCGCAGCTATTTTATTCTGAAACGGTGGCAGCATGTCAGGGGAAGTTACCTCCGGGTAATCACCATGCAAGGGGAGAAGAAATGACACGGTTACTTGTCCCATGCAAAAGCGTTACCAAAAATACCACCAAAGTCACACGGCAGATGGACAGCATCCATATTTCTCCTTTGGGCCTTTACTGGACTCCTTTGCTGCCTCAGACACACAGATGCACAGCGTGCTGTGTTTGTTGGAGCTTTCCTTTATAAATCAGGGGTTAACCAAAAGCGACGAAGAAGCAGTAGCAAACAGCAGTGAAGAATGCAGACACAGACTCACATTTCTGTTCATAAAGCCTCACATGGAGGCAGCAAGCCTGCTGGGCCCTCAGTACCTGCTTCTTTGATGCCAGGGCAACTTCAAGTTTACTTAGAGACTCCAGAGCTATGAGAACCGCTTTGCTCCAATTGAGGACCTGCCCTGTTATTCATGCTGATCCTGAACTGGGTTTATAATAAAATGCAGCCATGTCTGGGGTGCACCACAGATGTCTGTGTAAAGGAAGAGAAGTTTGGGTCCAAGACAGCTGGGTTAAAACTGCTGTTACAGGATGTTCGCTCATCTCTGCCGTGCAGACAAACTGGTCCCCAAATGAAACTACACGATGGTTATTTATGTAAGAACCCAGACCTCTGGTTCTCCTCTGAGATCACGTGAGGGGTAAAACGCCCAAAGCTCAAAGCACTGAGACTTCTTGCAGCTTTAAGAGCATGTCTGTAGTTGAAGTAAAAGAGTTAATGTTTTGGAGCAGACTCCTCTTTCCCGAAAACAATGTCAGAGTCGGTGCAGAGCTGTGCAACTATGCCTCCAGCTCCCAAAACTAAATACCCGCTTCTGAAGGAACCCCAGCTTCCTGTTTATTGACTTGCTGCTAGATCTGCAGTGACAGGCTGCTCCGACTCCTCTCACACCCCCCCTCTCTTTCATCACGTCCACTTCCTAAGCAATGAGAAAAGCTTCATGTTCTTCCTTTTTTGGGTCTGCTGTACAGATTCAGCATTTCTCCACTCTCCCCCACCCCCACTCCCCAACAAAAATTCAGAAAGCAGCCAGACACCACGAGCAGAGCCACGCTCACACAGAAAGCACGCTCCTCGTCTTCATGTGCTAGGACAGCGTGGCCTCCTACAACGCACAGAGAACATTTCCGGTGCCAACAATACAGGCCTAAGATCACACAGATACCACCATCTCTGCCAGCAAGAGACCGCGTGAAGAGCTGGACAAACACCAACTCTTAACAAGCAAGGAACTGTTAAGGTAAAACAAGAAAAAAAACCAAACAACCTTTTGAGACATATTTACTTCCCTGCAATAAGATATTATCACCCATTTCTTCAGGACACCTGCACCTGTAGGACCTCGCGTTTGATGCCTAAAGCACCAGCTGAAGAGTTTCATCAGCAGATATAGTATGGCTATAACATCTCAAGTGAAAAATAATACACTTCTCTCCTGTCCTGTTGATGCTTTAGGATCACAGAATTTCAAGAGGGAAACCCTTAAAGTAAAGGAGTCAGTTCCTTTGTCATCTCACCCAAAAGTTGATTTAATAGCTATGTGCATCAGAGCAGCCCCTGGAGTGAGAGCCCATTTTGCTGAGCAGACAGATTCAACAGTTAAAGCTTTGAATGGATATTTACTTTGACCAGGCAAGGGCCAGCATAAGAGAGATGAGCTGGCTAAGGATGCTGGAGGCTGTGGTGCATGGACATTCACAGTATGGTTATACTTCCTGCAGCAGTTCCTTTATTTTCTTAGGTCCTAGCTAAATAAAGTGCCTCCAGTCTAAGGGAAAGGTATGGCAAAGAACCATAGTCCTACGTGGGATGGATGAGGATTTAGTACACGAGGCAGGGCCAGGACTCCCAGATTTCTTAAGAGCCAGGAAGACCACCACAAACCCTCGTTAGACCTCCCACTTCCACCAGGCTGGAGAATCTCACCCAGCCATTTCTGCGGGTCAGCCACATGGTCTCTTGACTTAAGGACTCCAAATCATGGAGAATTTACTAGGTGCCTTGTTAAATCTCTTCCAGTCACTCATTAACCCACCCAGTCAGAGATGTGACTATTACTTCCAGTCAGAGCTTCACCGGCTAGTTGGCACAAGTCTGTGCGTGGCTTCAGGTGAGCCAACGAGCCCCATTTACTCATTCAAAACAGACAATGAGTAATTAGCATCAGCACCGAGGCACGGCGTGCAAGCTCATTCCTTTTTGCAATGCCCTTCCAAAGCCTTCATCTGTGCAGATGGGAGAAATTATATGAGGGAGCTCCATACACAGAGAGCTGGGACGCTGCAGATTCAGCAGCCCTGGTCATAAAACATTGCGCATCGATGGCTTCTAGAGTCACTTTCAGGGCTGACTGAACCAAAATGCCACCTCCTCTAAAACTAACTTTTCCCAGATTGTGGCAAACTCCCCTGCACTGCAAAGCCCCAGCGGCAGCGCAGCTGAAACAGCACCCCCACTCCAACCCAGACAACATGACAACTACAAAAAGGCATCAGACACCCTCAGACAACAGTGTCCAGAGGGGACCTGCTTCCCCTCCTCCCTTTGCAGCGCGAGGGTTCACAAGCGGAGCAGAGAGGTGGAACAGTGAACTCACGCTCTCTTGCTGGGTCTGCCATGCTGCAGCAGGTCCAGGGACAGGCAGGGCAGAAGAAGAGATGCAGACAGGAAAGAAAGGGTTAGCTCTGCACACGGGAGGCTCCCCATCGCTCCCTGCAGACAGAGGCCCTGTAAGAGCAAGGCTTCGTTAAGCCGACAGAAATTGGTGTCGCTGTAAATTGCAGCACCTGAGCCAGCCGTGGGGGTCCTCACCCTCCCTTCCAAGTCGGCCCCAGGAGGGTTTCACACAAGGCACTGGGCACCGCTGGCCACAACGGAGCAAGGCCCAGGTGCACACCGAAAAGCTCATGTTTTAAATTAGTTTTCTAGCCCTCAGGCGTAACATGAAAAACCTCCAAAATGAACCCAACGTAGCAGAGTTCAGGTTGTGCTCCTACGTCTGCAAACAGCCCGAAACAATAGGGCTGGGAACTGTTCCAGTATGAAAAACATGGTCCCAGGCCACAGCTGGACTGAAGAGAGGCTCCTACAGCCAGCCTCCCTCACCCCTATGCTTTAGGGCTCAGGTAACTCTGAGCAGGATGGGAGCAGCCTCTGTGCTGCAGAGAACATCAGGAGACAACATATTCATGAGACTTGGGGACAAATCTCTCTTGAAGAGGGACTTTCTCCTGTGGCCGGGGCCCATTATGAAGCCCCCCATCTGCTGCCACTGTCTTTGCCATTTCCACTGCAGAAGAGCCCTCCACAGCCACTGGCCATTCTCCTCCAAGAGAGAGGCAACCTCTGGACAGGCTCTTTGGGGCAGTGACTATGTTGGGGAGATGTCCAGGACAGCTGGGCAGGGGTCAGTAGGTCCCAGCACAATACATACAATGAATGACAAGTGCATCTGGTGGGCGAACATCAAGGCTTTTGTGGCCAGCGGTACCCTGTAAGAGCTGCTCCATCCAGACTTCCCAGGAAGCTTCCACACCCAATCTACAGTGTTTCATCCACCCTTTCTGAATGGCGAGGCTGGGTTCGGGATGCTTGTAAGCCCTTGGCCAGATGTCTCTGAAGGCCCAGCAGCACTTGTAGACAGTTGCACCAGAAACACGTACCCACGCAAAGCCTATAATTTAAAGGCTACAATGTCATTACAGCCTAAATATAGAGCTGTGAGCAAACACAGATTCAGTACTTGTCTCGCTTCAGATACCTCTGACAGGCAACAAGCTTCCCCATTAATCAAAAGAGACTGCAAGCATTTACTAGGGGGAGAGGAACTGGGCACCTTTGCTGAGAAACTTCTGCTGTTGTTATTAAAACAAGCGGCTATGTGCTGTTCATATAGAGAGGTCTGATCTGACAGAGCTCCTGGAGAAACTGGGAAGAGATTTTGCCTGCCTACGCCCTTGGAAGATGAGGCCTTTACAGATGTCACTGTGCAAATAATGTTGTCCACCAAACCCCAGGGCAGCCCCGGAAGCAAACAGCATTTCCCTCCGAGTCCGGACCCTTAAGGCAAGCTAAAAAACAGTGTCATAAACTAGTCTTTTTCGGTATAATCCCAGAAGCTCCAATTTTAGGGATGAGTGGACTTTAGTTCTACAAAGCCAGCCCTTTACTGCAGCAGGTTGTAGACAGGACATCGTGATTTAATTATAGTGAGGACAGAAGTAATTCTGGTGAGTTATGGAAAAGGAATCCGGGTCCAGCTGACACCGAATGCTCGCGGTGGCAACTCCCTGTGGAGGAGCCACAATGTGCCACGTTCGCACTGTATGAAAAGTCTCACTTACAAATGAGAGAGAGAAAAAGCAGAGGAGCCCATTTGCTCACCTACTTCAGCTTCCCCCACCGAGACTCAGTCTGCAGTGCAAGTTTTAAATGTCACGGTAACAGGGTGTTCACCCCTTTGGCACGCGCCAGAGAAAAAGGAATTTGTTAATGCAAACTTGTCATGCAGGAGGTGCAGAAATAACCAGAAATCTCAATGCACATAACATGAGGGAGCCAGATTTTCCTTTCTCCGCAACTGTTCTTAAGTCAGGGGAAAAGAATTATTGGCAACTTGACTAGTGACGTCATAAGAAAGGCCCCGAACTAAAATTCAGGGGATCGAGAGAAGGGGGGAAAAAAAAGACTCAGCGCATGAATAGAAAGAACCCAGGTGGTCGGGCAAGAGCAAGTGTAAAGGCCATTACTGCAGCGCCTCGTTTCAGGTAGAGGGTCAAAAGCACCTCCCTCCTCGCAGCGCAGGAGCATTAGCTGTGTGCATGCTGTTTTGTGGCAGGGTGTTAAGACGAATGTCTGTGGCTTATTGATTCCACTTCATTGGAAACAGCATATCCAGGCACTTACAGCTCAGCATTTATAAGCCCCAGGTCTCCTTATCCCATTCAAGAAGTACTTTGAGCCTGCTGAGAAGAACCAACCTCCCCCAACCCTCAATACCTAGTAACCCACAACAGAGTTAGAGTCATTTGCCTAAACGGTCTCTCCCCAGCAACTGAAAGGTGTCCCCAGCACTACTGTCACATGAACCCCTCTTCATCCTAAATAAAGCTGCTTTGCTCATAAACAGGGACAATTCTCACATGCCCTAGGGAACAGCCACAGCATTGTCTCCATCACTGCCTTCATTACTGACCCACGTCCACAGGGCAGCTGCTGTAAGCACGGGCACTGGGTGCCTGTTAGCTAGAGGAGCCTAGAGCCGGTGGCTAGAAAGGGGGGGGAAAAATGCAGCCAGTTATGAAGCTGGGCACTAATGACCACTCATCCCTGGCCTAGGCCTTGGGTCTGATTCCCAGGTTTCACACAAACCTGGTGTCCCAGAAAACAAAGAGCCCGCCGCCACTTCTTTTCTATTAAAAACAAAACACTGCATAATTCAGACTCGTTATTCTATCCCCTTGGCAGTGTGAATGTGCAGCTCTTTTATTGTTGTCTAAAAACCTAATGTTGGCCCAAACCATTGCTTTAAAACCCCTCCTGCTGAGGAGAAGTGGAAGAAAGCCAAGCAGCAACCGTAATCCCAGCAGTCTTTCCTACCCCAGTGCCGGGGGCTGGACCCGATGGCCTGTAAGGTCCCTTCCAGGCCCTGACAACTATGAAACTGTGAGCACAGGGAGTCAAGCAGTCAAATGCAAGACGATGTAGACAGGAAAACGAAGGCCCAGGGACTGCACAGCTCAAAGCAATGAGATGCATGAAACCTTTCACCCCTGGAGGTCACCGATTCGAACCCCGCCAGACTCGAAATAGTTGCCATCAAATGGCTCTTTGTGGCCTATGGGAAATAAGCTGGTAGGTTGTAGTCCGCCCCCCCCTCCGCCTTCAGCTACCAGCACAACCGGCACCTTTGTGGCTCTCTGCCAAGGGCTCCACATGCTGCAGAAACCGAGCCCCACGGCACGGCCTCAGGGTGGGACAGAGATGCCCTCAAGAGACGGGGCCGTTCCCACGCAATTTGGGCTCTGGAGATGCTCAGTACAGGGAACTGGTTTGCAGATGGCCCCTTTCACCAGCACGAGATCTGGCTTTAGCCAAGACAGAAGAGACGGCTTACTCGAGGCGCTTTGGGTGAAGTACTGGCCTCACACCCTGGCCTCCACATCACTCACCCTCGTCTAGCGGTGCAAGGGCCTGGATGAGTTGCACTCGATGCACGTGAGCAGGTTTGAGGCTAAGTTACTACTCCGACTGCTTTCAAATGAAGTCACGCTAAAGCCCAGAGCTTGGGATGGCTCTAATGCTCGCTTCCACCCTTAAAAGAAATCTGAATAATTCAGCTATGTGAACTTAAAAAAAAAAGAAGCCTTTTTATCACTAGCCAACTTCCTTTTTAAAGACCCTTCCCCGCCTCCAGCAAAGGCACACGCTCCCGCGCAGAAACACGCGAACTGTTTCCAGGGACGGCCGGGAGGAACTCGGACACGGACAGCGCACGCGAGGCGAATCGAGCTCCCCGGGGCTCCTCTTTGACAAACATCAAACCATTCGCGCCAGCGTCCCATGCCCGCCGCAGCGCCGAAGTGCAGCTGTTCTGCTGTTCTCAATGCCCCTATTGTTTGCTCGAACAATTGCCGAGATCCCCACCTGTCAGGACCAGCGCGCGCAAGCCAGTCCGCCCGCCTGCGGCTCCACTTCCTCCGGGGAAACTTGGACCCGCTTGGGCGCAAGCAGCCCCCACGCGGGGCAGCGCCGGGGACACCCCAGCGCCCAGACCCGGGACGCCTTGAAACCCTGCAACCAGGTCCTTCCTCCTTCGCGGCCAGGGCCCGTTCTGCTGGACGTCTGAGCCCAAAGCCAAGCGGGGCTGGCCCAGTTCAGCGGGTCTCCGCCTCCGAGGCTCGCTGGGGCCCCTCCGGGCCCAGCCAAGCAGCGGAGCAAGTGTCCGCCTGCGAGCCCCGCGCCTCTCCCGGGGCCCGACCCGACCGGACGCGCGGGCACCCGGCCGAGGAGCGGGCGCAGGGCCTGGGAGCGGGGCCCGGGCGGAGACGGCGCCGCGGAGCCGGTACCTGCAGGCGAGCCGCCGCCGCAGCCATCCACCGCCG
>NW_017729020.1:969702-978353 GCF_001723915.1 Gavialis gangeticus | reverse complement strand
ACGGCCTGCCTGGAAGCACACACACATGTTGCACAACTTCGTCTCTGCTGGGCCGCGCCCGGCCAAAGCCCTCCCACCCGTGCCTGGATGCGGCCCAGCTCCAGCTCCCGCCTCCAGCCTCGGGACGAACCGGCTCTTGCCCGGGCCACGGGCAGCCACATCTGCCCGACGCCGGGGTCGCGGCGTGGGCCTACGCGCGGCGGCCCCTTGGCAGGCCCGCCAGCGAGCTGCCAGCGGACATCGAAATGCTTCCCTGGTGGCTTGTGGGTCCCTCGTGGGTTGCGGTGGCGCCGCCATGGCGGTGTGGGCTGCTGCGGGGCACAGGGAGCCCCGGCTCTTCCATCGGAGGCCCTCAGTAGGTCTCTGAAGTGCTAGCTGAAGAAAGGCCCCATTTTTCAGATGGAGAAATTGAGGTTCGGGGCAGTGATGTGCCTTGCCCAAGGCCGTGTGGCGGGGCTTCAGCAGAGCTAGGAACAACATCCCTGCCTCGTGTGGCCCAGTCCAGCCGGCCCCCAGTGGTTTAACCCGTGCTGGTTCCTGGGTGCATGAAGGAAGGTGTCACCTCCCCAAGATTTGCCCTGAGTTCAAGGCAGGTAAAGCGAACAAGGTTGTGATCCTGTGTTCTGGTCTGACCTGAAGAGACCACCAAGTCCACTCCATACCAGGCCCCAGTAACATGAGCTTCCCGCCTGCCCTCGGGGGCTGAGATGGGGGCTCTGTCTCCAAGTCTAGGCACCCTCTCGTGGCTTCTCTGCTGCTAACAAGACTGTGCAGTGCAATTGGGCTGCATGGTTGTTTCGGGGCTGGCCGTCCACTAAAGATTGCTGGAGGTTTGCCAAACTATTTCAAACGTGGGCCGCTGAACAGCTTGGCATCCTTGCTGAGCTGAGACCTGCCCTGGCAATGACCAGTGCATAGGCAGAGTTCCTGGAGTCACTGTGACTGTATGAAACCTGCTTTTCCCGAGACCAGAGCTCATCCGTGCATTCAAACCAGGGCCGAAGAAACACAGGGTACCATCAGCCGATTCCAGCGCCCTTTGTGTTTTGAAAGGGCTGAGTTTGGGAAAGTTGGTGATCCAAGTGCTGCTGAATTATTGAGGATGCAGCCAACACAAAGGCTTGCCTACACATCCATCCTCTCCCTTTGTCCGGTCCTGACCTTTCCCGTTCCTCCTCGGATTCTCTTGGCTCTTTTAAAGAAGCATAACCAGAAACAACCCACAAGAACAGGCAAAAAAATCATAATCTAGACATCTGGTTTGTCAAAACAAGGAAGCATCTCCACCACAAAGGCCTGGACAGTGGGAGGAGCCTTTGACAATTCTTAACCCACAGCTGTGAGCAAGGTCAGGAAAGGGCCTATAATCACAGGATTTAAAAGCACAGAATTTTGTTTCAAAATCTCGGGGGTTTTAATGAAGAGAAACAAACTTAGCAGCATTTAGGGACCCTTACTGAGGTCAGAGCTACGTGGTGCCGAGTGCTGCACGTATAGGTAATGGTGAGATAGAGGTGCAACAAAAGCCTCAAGAGTCTTAATAGACATGACCAAGTGTGGCACGAAAAAAGAAGCACCATCGCTATCCCCACCTGGCACAGCCAAGTTAAGTGACTTGCTCAAAGTCACACAAAGGGATCAATGGCAGAATGAGGGTATAAAGTCTGAGCTCCTTAAATATAGTCAGTGCCACATGATCCTCTTGCTCTTGCTAAGCTGGTTACTGGGTGGGTGAAAGACTTAAGAGTCGGGATTCCTAGCTTCTATTCCCAGCGCTGCTATGGACTTAGAGCCCTTTGTGCCTATGTTTTCCTGGAAATAAGAAAAAAAATGTTCCTATGCCCCCGCAACATTGGGATGCTTGATGAACACCAGGAGAGGAAAGTCCAATTCTCTAGTGAAAAGGACGTGTGTGAAATGCAATGAGAAACATGAGCCAGAGGCACTGCTAAACCTTTTACACCACATTTGTGCCCGTTTCAGCGGCAGAAAGAAAAAGCAAAGGCCCAAATATTTTACTGAAGTGAAGAAACACGATTCCCTCTGCACACAAACACTCTCCAAACCACAACGCCCTGAGACTCCGCCAGCTGCTGCTCCTCCCTCCTTGAACAACAAACACACAGTCCAGCCCAACAGCAACCAAGCCCGTGTGAAGAGGTACTCAACATGCTGTGCTCAGAAACAGCAGCCAAAATGGGTCCAAAGGGCTTCTGGGAGATCTAGGCAGCCCACTCGCTTGTGGTCCAAGTGCCAGAAAAGCTCACAGGCTAGGCCTGGCCTGACCGACTTTGCCTACAACTGAGCCTGTGGTTCTGCATCCTGTGCAAGATGCTGGCTTTCCTGTGGTTTGGGGTGGCAATAATCACCCCTTGCACAGACAGTCTAGGCACTCAGCACAAAACACACTATGAACCAGAACTAGGCCTTACAACAAAGCTGGCAGGCCTCTTCACAGAGCAAGCCATGAAGTGACCCGATCAACACCAAAGGGCCCCACTCTGCTCTCCTGAACGTGGTGTAACTGCTTGGATCTTTGGCTCCACTGCCATCTGTAGGAAGAGAATCAGGCTCCTGTAACATGGGTGTCCCCTGGTCACAGCCTTTCCCACCAAGGTGAATCTCTCACTCACACCTGCCTGCAGTGAAAACTTGGGTGGAAGTGCTGTATTCTCGTCTTCATCATTATATTGCAGTTGCACAGAGGAGCACCCAGTCCTGGAGCAGCAGCCCATTGTGTTAGGCACTGGACATGTACACAGAGATGTCCCAGAGAAATCACGCACTCGCTGGAGTCTAAAGCAGTGGTCCCCAAAGGGAAGCAGCACCAAAAAGGGAGAGGTGACAACCCCCACAGAAGTGGGGTAGCAGAAACCTGTGAGCTGCTACTTACGTCATCTTGATAACATTTCTCCAAGCCGGAAGTCAACCCCGTGGCCGAGAAACCACTTCCTGCTGAGCACACCTGTCACAGTCACAGCTCTCGAGGGAAGAGCCACCCATCAACATCTCGAGTCACCCGTGACATCACCGTTTCCTACTCTGTCGGGCTGTCCCTGGATTCTGCCCATGCGGGTTCAGAAGCTGCAGTGCCACCAAATTAAGCCACAAGTACTCTAGCTCTCTGCTTAGGACTCTGTTTCCTGGCATCTCATAAACGCACCAGAATCTCAGCACAAAGGGAACTTGGACACTCAGGTGCTGCTTAAGAAAAATGCAGATGCCTGCCTGAGTTGGCTGAGAGCCTGAAACAGCAGCTCTGAGGGGTGAACCGCCTCTTCTGTATTAGAGGGATGTTAATTCCAAGACCCTTTGCCCTGGGCAGCTCTGCCAACACTACCCCATCTAAAGACCCTGTTTGTGTAACAGGGACAAAGAGTGCAACCCATCCAGCCTACCTCTCTGTGCTAACAGTCTGCATACCCAACAGGCCCCCGATTGCCAGACTCCCAGAAGGAAGACCTCTGATGCCACTCCTAAGAAGAGAAAGGATGTCTATGAAACTGCCCGTGCCTCTTGAGTCCTGGTGTGGGGACTGATCTGCCTAGGACCTAGGTTAAGGCCCTAGACTGCTTAAATCTGGCCTATGCTGTCTAGGGAGCGATTTGCTGTCACTCAGCAATAGGAAAGATTTTGTGGGATCAGATGTGTGCATGTGTGTATGTGTGGGGGGATGGGGACGGGAGGAGGGAACAATCCCTTTGCACAGCTGGTGTCCAGATGCAGAAGCAAATCAAGGCGAGCTTCTGGAAGTCTTCTCTTCCTGCGGGAGACATGGCTGCTTTGTTCCACGGCTTGAGCGTTAGGCTGCCTGCCAAGCGACCGACTACACACTTAAGAAACCCTGGTCCCTGGTACGGGAGTTGAAAACTCAAGGGCTTTTTCTTAGATTGAGCCAGGATCCAAACAAGCTTATTTCAGAGCCTCCTGGCAAAGGCTGTTCATTTAGGACTTTCATAACCAGAAACTAATTTTCCTTAAGTAACAAGCAAGTTTTCAGCTCGGGGAGAGTTGTTATTTAGGAGCATGTGTTACTTGTTACAGTGTCTACGGGAACCAGATGGTAATAACAACGATACATTTTTTTTAAATGCAAAAGGCTTGTACCTAATGTGTATTTTTTAAAACACAGTTGCTGCACCATGTGAGGTGAAGCCTTTCAGCAAAGAGTTAATTCTCTAAAATGAAGACCTTAGGGAACTGAAAAGACTTGTGTATTCAGGCTGAGGTCAGCAAACAGGTGCAACACAGACAAAAACAAAGGAAGAAAGTAAAGGAAACAATTTCAAGAAAAGAAAAAACTATGGCAAAATTGCCAAAATTCAATTTTAAAAATGCAGTCTTCCAAGGGTTCTGTGTTCAAAAGACTACATTTAAAGGTAGTCTTCAAACACTTTCTCATTGCGTAAAATAGGGTGGTGGGGGAGGAACATTTCATTTTAGTTCTTAGTGAATTTTTCATTTTGTTTTCACACTCAGCACACCAGGCATCGGGGCAGTTCCACGTGCAGGTAGGTGAAAGGATCTAGCGCCCAGTGCTGTATTGCACATAATGAATTTGCACCTGTTCCGTATCAGGAGTGGTTCAAACCCTTGCTGTGGAAAGAGCGCTGCTAGTGCAAGGTGCTCCACATACGCCCTATTCTGAGACTGAGCTATTCTTACCTCTGCCACCAGCCTGCTGTGCGACTCCCTTTGCCTCGTCTTCCCACCCACTGGTTATTTTGGCTGCACATTCTCCCAACCAGGGGCTGTCCATCTCTGGGTGCGTTTGTACAGCACCCTTGCACCATGAGCACGATCTTCATTGCAGCTGCGAGATGCTACTGTACAAGAAAGAACACACCACTCGCAACCCCTTATTTTGCTTTAGCACTTTTTCTACCGCAGTCCCTCCATGCGCTTTCATGTAGGGATTATTTGTTACCATTTGGGAACAGAACAAATTTCTCTTTACAGTACTCATGTCCCCACTATTGTAGTGTCTGAGCCCCCCCCCAAACTTTAATGCATTCCCCTCAGTAACTGCCTCATCAAAAGGTGTCTGAAGGGTAGTGTTTCTCTTCCATCCCGAATGTCTAATAAGGGTAAAACAAGTCTATGTCCAGCTGTAAGCGAACCCTTAAAAATGGCACAAAAAGAGGCAGGGGGCCAAACACTTCAGACTTCCCAAGGCCCCACTGTAGTCACTCAGCCTCCTGCCACGGCAGGGAGCTACCGTACTTGGAACCAGGAGACATCAACTCAACTCTTGCTGCTGACCTGCTTATACTGGACCCTTTGGCTCCAACATCCCCTATTTCTTCTCCCACCCTTTGGAGCTCATTCCATGGCTCTGGTGGCAAATGCAATGGAAGGGACACTGCCTAAAGGTATTGAGAAAAGTTTTTAAGGGAACCATCTTGCTAATGAAGCTTACAGTGGGCTTAGAGTTGCATATAAATTTAAAGAAGCATCAGCATGGCCATTTGACCCAAAGCTAGTCATCAGTGACCATAAGTGACTGGAAAGGCAGGGAAAGAAAGTTATCACTATTAAAAACAACCCCCCCGCCAATCCTTTACACCTTCCAGAAGATAAAAAAAGTCAATTCAGAAGTGCTGTAGAAATGCACACCAGCTCCTAAGCTCCCTGTAACACGTGCTACTACAAGAGACAGCCTGGAACAAGCAGACAGGATCCTTGGGCTCTATTCTCAGTTCTGCCCTTCTTTTGCACAGGTTAATTTGGACTAAATAGCCGGGCTTTCCAAAGCAAGACAGGTACGTACCCAAATAGAGCAGCCAGCACCTTTGGGCAACCTAAGATTGAAAAAAAAAAAAGTCTTAGCTTTAAACCTTTGTGTTTTCATTCTTTAATCTGTAATAATGGCACTATAATGCAAGGGCTTAATGGCTTACTGTTTGCAACACAGACTTAATCCTCACAAGACAGCTGATACTTATGTGCCAAGAATTCATGATCCTTAATATACTGAAAGTCATCACCACCTCATTTCTAGAAAATTAACTTCTATCATACCTTTTTTGTGCCCTCATCCCAGGGGCTGATGTCTCAATATATTTAAGTCAATACTCTAGCTGTAGAAGACACCAAAGTAATTGCTCTATTTGTACGTCAGGTTTCTACTAATACAGTTCTAAGTATGAACATAAGAGCTGATTAACTTATGAAGAATGCAAGTTGATACCAGGCTCTTAACCTTCATACCTTAATTTCCCTTGCATTACTCAGTACCTTTGGAGTGGAGGGCAAAGCAAAACCACGCACTGGACTCAGATACTTGACTAGCACACCTCTATCAACAAATCTGCGTTCAGAAGCTGGCACACTTCTCAAATAACAACACCTTGAAGTGCCTTAATTCACAGTTCCAGGAAGCTATTTTGCGAGTGTGTGAACAAAGACAGAAAGAGAAATTCTGTTTTTACATATTGGTTCATCTTCACGAGGCAATTTTTAACCAGCTGAACTATAGGTGCAAGACTGGGGGAGCAAAGATGAGGGTTAAAAATGAAGCAGAAGTTAAAATAAATAGGAATGTAGCCGAATTAGTGTGCCCTAGGAAAAACACTAGGACTTCAGGGACTTGGGTTACATTCCTGGCTCTACCACTAGCCTGGGAGATGTTTACCAGACAGCATTTGAGCCAGAGCCCATTCATTGCACATTTCTAGAAGTCCTCTCCTTTTCTTGCAGAGAAGACAGTGAAGATGGTAGATCAATTATCCTCAGAAAAGCAGAAGCCTCTCTCCCTACCTCATCTGCTGAAACCGTGGGTGTTCAGAAGCCCTTGCTAACAGGCTTTACTAGGGCTACCAAGTGAACAACAGCACCCCCAGGCTCCTGACTCAACTCTTGAGCTTGAATCAAGCTCCATAATTTATTGCTGTTCACTTGCATTCATAGGCTTGTTGAACCCACCTATCCAGTCACGTCTCGATGGATAGGGCACTTGTAGCACAGTCTATAAAAGGGAGCTGTTTTGTTATCCTGCTGTCCTCAAGACCAGGCTTTTTTGACAACATGCCAAAGCAAATGTTACCATTGCTTGCGTGGGAAGTTGTGATGCTACACGAGTGTGTTACAGAGAAATTCTCCAGCTTAAGGGAACTAACTTGTCAAGCGTCACAAGTTTCTGCAGCAGAAGTTAGGAAGTGTGGGGGCCAGGAATCCCTCTGGACCCATCTTCTCAATTAGTAGCTGTCCAAGGTCCTGCAAATGACGGCTTCTCGCACTAGAATCATGCTATGGAGAAATGTGCATGTGGACAACCAGTCTGTGACATGGGATGCTGACAGAAATGAGGCAGAAGTTCAGACGCTTCAAGGCAAGGGGTCTTTTTGCCCCAATTCCCAACAACCAGGATAGCTAACTTGGGGAAGGACTACACAAGGGGCAGCACAGCTTTTTGGAGGACACTGCTGCTTCATATGGTAACTTGGCAGTGTAGACATTCCCCAAGCAATCCCTCATGAACACATACAGAACAGTGCAGCTACAGATCCCATGTTATTTGCACAGCAGGTGCGCAAACAATCTGCACTGAAGTTTCTACAGCTTGCTAGAATGGTAACACATTGCTCTTCCTTGCACAGGTCCCAGATTTCTTAAAAAATGAACACTACACCCAAACTACTAGGTTGCAGCTATGCCCGTGTTTATTTATACTGAACAGCTTTAAAAATACAGAATAAAATAGCTTTATCTACTATTATTCACAACATCTGGTCCAAATATTACATATTTTTAAATATTTAAACGTTTAAAGAAGCCATGTTAGAAAAAACAAAATATGATTTTTTTTTAAAAACTCCATAAAAGAATTACACATCTCAAAACAAGAACAACAAAACCCCCCATTTGTTATGTAACAAAAGAATAAAAGGTTTACAGCCCAAGTCAGTCACAAAAAACTCATGAAAAAAATATTTATCCCCACTGTCTAAGAACAGTCAATAGTTTGTTACGCCAAAGGTTGTTATAAACAGACAAAAGTACAATATTTTGGACTGGCAGTAAGATGGCTTACCTGGAAAGATGTTGTAATAAATGCCAGATAATACGCAAGGCAAATTCTAAATACATCTCTGATATTAATATGTACAGATGACAATGCACAGTCACAAGAAAATTATAACCGGACAGGAATGTTTTGGATGTTGCTGAATATGTGTATCCCCAATACTTAAAGCAGCCCAGCACTAAGCTGTATGGACTCATGGGCAGAAGCTCAATACTGGCAAACCTGTGGCCTCTTTCCAATACTGTAATGACCTACTTTACAGCTAGATAAATGCGAAAGCATGGAACATATACTATCCCATGTCCAGGAAAGATCATAATCCTTACAGAGAAGTACTATGGCCTGTGTAACAAGAGGGAAACCAATCACTCATTCATCTTCTGTAAAGAGTAACCTTTTTTAGCAATCCCATTCCCCGCCCCCCCATGAAACACAAAAACATTTGGTTTAAGAAGGCCACTGAAAAAACAAGACGTCAGGTTGTGCTGGTCTGCTGTGCATTTGTATAAATTATGCTAGCACAAGCTGCTTTTGAATTGTGTGTACAATATTCAACACATAACTTAAATCATCAGAAGGCAGCTGTTTTAACTGTATGTGTTCATAGTGCTGGTTATACCACACA
>NW_017729020.1:968035-969691 GCF_001723915.1 Gavialis gangeticus | reverse complement strand
CCCCAATACTTAAAGCAGCCCAGCACTAAGCTGTATGGACTCATGGGCAGAAGCTCAATACTGGCAAACCTGTGGCCTCTTTCCAATACTGTAATGACCTACTTTACAGCTAGATAAATGCGAAAGCATGGAACATATACTATCCCATGTCCAGGAAAGATCATAATCCTTACAGAGAAGTACTATGGCCTGTGTAACAAGAGGGAAACCAATCACTCATTCATCTTCTGTAAAGAGTAACCTTTTTTAGCAATCCCATTCCCCGCCCCCCCATGAAACACAAAAACATTTGGTTTAAGAAGGCCACTGAAAAAACAAGACGTCAGGTTGTGCTGGTCTGCTGTGCATTTGTATAAATTATGCTAGCACAAGCTGCTTTTGAATTGTGTGTACAATATTCAACACATAACTTAAATCATCAGAAGGCAGCTGTTTTAACTGTATGTGTTCATAGTGCTGGTTATACCACACATGGTACTAACCAAGAACATTTTAATACAGTTTTGGTATGGAGGCATTACTACAGTTGATTGGTCTTTCTTAAATGATGTCTTTTGTGGTATTAAGGAGTACTGAGGATTTAATTTTGCAGGAGTTTAATCAACTCTGTGAGTACCAGTATTTCAGTAGGGAGGTGAACCATAAGAAGCTCTTTAGTTTTCAGTTACAACATAACTGTGGGTAAACAAAGTATACACAACTACTATAGATTCGTCAATGAAGAAATTCTATCATCACATGACATTGTCATGACTATCATACCACTCCCTCCCAGAAAATGTGATAATTATCCTGAGTGGAAATGTTATTTTTAATATATGGAAATAAAATACTGCAATATTCATGTATGAACCAAATTGTCATATTGAAAGTCAGTATTGAAAGTATAAAGTAACTCCTGGGTTTAAATGGAAAACAAACAAACAAACAAACCATGCTTTCTGCAATAGGTTACTGATCTGGCTAGTCCATCAAGCACATCCTAATGCCATTAGACAACCACAGATAAATTTGCTATTAAAAGTTAAATTTAAAGGCATATTTTTAAAGTGTGCTATTCAGAAAATGCACTTAAATAGGTTAGCAGGAGTTTTTAATTTAACCAAAGAATACTACAATAGGATATTGGCTACAAAAGTCCCAAGTCTGCTCTCAATAGATTTATACCACCTTTGATATGACAAAATGATCTTTTTGCCATGAATATTTGCCTTTCTATACTTAAATTTGGTTCAAAGATATTTCCTTCTAGCCCATCTATTCAGCATCATCTTCTTTACAAGGTACTGTTTAATTTAGCAGTTCAAAATCCAGGCAATGACAAACACAGCAAAGACATAGTATTGCATTAACAGCTGTATTTCTATCCCCCTCTCCTCCTGGCTTACACACCTAGCACATACGTAAACAAGAAACATTAAAGTATTCAACTTTTCAGAACTGCAGAGTCAAAGTCTGCAATACATCTACCTCCGAGCAGCTGATACCACAGCGTCTTACATTGTAAACTCTCACACTGAAATGGCATCAATACAATTTGCAGATGCCATTCTGACTATAATTCAAATCTGAAGGGTGAGTGGGAGGACTCCTCTACCATAACAGTATTAAACCCCACCCCAAAAACAAAACAAAACAAAACAAAACAAAACAAAA
>NW_017729020.1:964691-968024 GCF_001723915.1 Gavialis gangeticus | reverse complement strand
TTACACACCTAGCACATACGTAAACAAGAAACATTAAAGTATTCAACTTTTCAGAACTGCAGAGTCAAAGTCTGCAATACATCTACCTCCGAGCAGCTGATACCACAGCGTCTTACATTGTAAACTCTCACACTGAAATGGCATCAATACAATTTGCAGATGCCATTCTGACTATAATTCAAATCTGAAGGGTGAGTGGGAGGACTCCTCTACCATAACAGTATTAAACCCCACCCCAAAAACAAAACAAAACAAAACAAAACAAAACAAAAACAACCTGAGGGCACTCTGAACACCTCCCTTACGAAGAAAAGGAAAGAGCTGCACTTCATATTCTTTGACTGGCAGCTCTAACTTGTTCTCAGGAACAGCAAAAACTTGAAGAAAGGGGAATTTCCCTTTGCAAGGCAAAACTGTGCACATGAGCTCTAACCTATTTTTACCTGCAAAGATTAAAAAAAAGACACACCTATTCTTCTGGGTTCTGCAGTCACAGCCCAAACATTATCTGTGTGTCACTTGTCTGCTAGGGAAAATTGTTATACACCTTGGCCATAAGTGAGGTTTCATCTGATCTCCTGTAATTGTCTTTGCAAACATTAAGGTTCATCTCTACCCAATTAACTTCCTTAAAGAAAGATTTCAAGGAGTCACCTTCACAAATGTTTAATATTAAAGGGTTATGGTTACAAAATGCCCGATTTGGCTATATTAAATGCTTGTTTTAGGGTTGCCATGTTCAATGGCTAGCAAGCCAAGGCATGCTGGCTCAACACAGTAATCTTCCAATATACATTTTACCAAACTTCTGTTAGTCACCAGAATCAGTGTGGTAGAACCAGAAAGCAAGGCAAATAATTAAATCAAATCATAATTTTCTATCACACACAAAATATTTCTGGTGTTTCCTAGTCCGAGATAACTTCTTCCATCGTGGAAGGAAGTGAAAGAACATTCTGCATTTAAAAAAGACAAGTTTTCAGAATCATAATGTTTGAGCTGTGGTTTAATTGAAGTAGTACATGATCTTAAAAACATACAGTGTGATCATCCTTTAGAGCATATTAAAGAAAAGACAACTAATTTAGAGTTTACAGAGGTTGCTTCATTCAAAAAAAAAAAGTATCTCCTAAAAAAATGCTAGTTCTTGCCAATGTCTGGCTTTTTCGATGCTGTGTCTGCTACCGCATCATCCATGAACGCTACCATGAGACTACTTCTGCAAAATGATCAGCTGGCCTCAACCACGAGTTTTACTGTCGTGTCCCCTGTGTAAATTGTTCTTTCAGATTCTGAGCATCTAGATGTCTGTTTTTAAACTAGTGGTGTCACTCTCGATATTACCTTCCTCTCCTTGCATTTAAAAGATCACCAACTTTGGCATTTGACGTGATTAGAACCAATCTAAAGAGGTGATTATTTTTTAATTCCACCACCTGTCCCATCTTTGGTTGCATATAAAATGAAGAGGTGGAAAGTTTAGAAGCTTAGTGTTGCTGTTCAGAGCTCTCAGCAAACAGTGTTCCTCGGGGGAAGGGGAAATTTCCTAATGCCTCATTGCCCAAAAAGCAAAATATAAAACATACGAATAGTCTGCCCTGTAACAGATATCACCTCGTTTATTATGCAGTGATTCTTCTCACAGGCTTTCAAGAAAGTCCTACTGACACCCAGGTGGCAAACTACTGAAAGTTCCTCAAAGCAGGCACAAACATGTTCTGATATGGAAACAGCTGTGTAAGAGATGTTACAGAAACAGCTGTGACATGCCGAAAATTATATCAATGGAAACATTCCCACTCTGCACTAAGCAATACTGATCCATTAAGTTCCTTTTTCCCCCTCCCCCACCCCCAAACCCTTCCATGCTTCAATAACCAACAACAAGTTTTACCTAGAAGTAGACTCAGGAAACAACAGAGTTCCTGTGCTCTTGTCCAGTAGTCAGCTTTGATAAATATTAGTGAATTACAGTATCTACCATTATTTTTATCCAGAGATACAAAACGCAAGCACCGTAGAGCATACTGGCCTTAAGAGTACGTTACATTACGCCTCCCTGATGATCTCCACAGCTTAAAAATGCTTTTTGGGGCCACACTGAAACACTGATGTCTAAAACTAACTTGCAATAGTAAGAACATTAAACATGAATAAAACCTTGTAAGCATGGATGCATGATGAGCATTAACCATCCACATAACAGCAGAGCTGAGACTATTTCAGGAAAAAAATCTGAATGGTGCCTTTGTCTGGCCCAGTACCCGTTAAACCATCCAGTGGATGATGATGTCCGATGTAGCGTCTCTGCCATTAGAAAGACTGGCTATAAAAATCAAGGGTCCCCATAGCAAGAAAACAGGATACATAGACATAGGCCCCTCAGACAGCATTTGACCTGGATAGTCAGAGTGGGATAAAAAGAATTTAGTCTGGGTCAGAATAAACAAATGCTGACGGTATCCCACCACCTGATTCTATAGGTAAAGGCTCACATGTGAGAACAAACATGAAATGCTTAGACAAATTCACCATTTCATTTGGTAGGCGTCTGTGATCAACACAGCTATGTGCCTTGTTTTGCTAGCAAAGTGTCACTGCTAGAAGTCATCCCCTTTCACAGACATGTAAGAATGAAGCTGGCATTTCCTTTGACAGAGAGCTTGTACTCAGGCACTAGTCAGGGCATTAGTTGCCAGTCAGAAAGAAGGAAACATTAAAAAAAAAAATAAAGCCCCACACGCTCAGGATACAAGTGGTTCTTGTCAAGTAGTCACTTCTATAGATAAGCCAGTGCTTTCATTTAGGGTAATTGAGTAAGGAAATAGTTATTTTACTACTGGAAATCTCTGAATGCACTATCTGTAACTGGAAAGGTATTTCAGTCGGTTGCCAGAATAATATCAAGTCCAATCCACAGGTATCTGTGGAGCAGAATATGGAATGTACGAACTAGAGCTGGAAAAAAAAAAATACAACATATCTGATCTTGACATCTGTGATTATGAATGAATTAAAATTTACTCCTTTCACATGAGGATTCAAAAATGTTCTGGCGTAACTAACATTGCCAGCAATGAATGCGCCAAAAATGCCAGCATCAATGATTTAAATAAAACCATAATAAAGCAATCATTACACTTTTTCAAAAGCACCTCAATGACTCAGGAACCCAAGTTCAATGTTCAGAAAAGACACAGACACTTAGGAACCTGAATCTCTTTTAAAACAGAAAGTAAAAAGCTTTTAGATATTTCACCCAGAGACACTGTATCTAGCTATCACCATCCACAACAGGAAAGCTTTTTTTTTTTTTTTTTTTTTTAAATCCGC
>NW_017729020.1:960640-964594 GCF_001723915.1 Gavialis gangeticus | reverse complement strand
TTTTTTTTTTTTTTTTTTTTTAAATCCGTCTCAGCTCTGGTTCCAGAATTTAAATGCAAATATACAAAACATATATTTTAATGCTTCTTAAATCAGCAAGAAACTGCAAATACATCTCTTACTACAACTAGATAATATCATTTCAACTAAGGCTATACGGTAGCTGCAGAGTCTTCGTCTGAACTCCTGCAGTTACTGCTTTTCCTGAAGCCTTTCCATGTGTAACCCATGAAGGTAGGACTGATGGGCAAGAAGCTGAAGCATCTGTACTTTTTGATAAAGTTCATGCCAAAGGGCAAATCGTAAGTTTCCATGCCATCCAGGGACTTGCTTCCTTTACCCACTCCTTTCTTCCACTTCCGGATTCCTCTCTCCTCTGGACTTCCTGAGTTGAAAAATATATAGATACGGAAAACATTTATTTCCAAGGCATTCGGTTCCATAAGCAATCAGCCTAGAAAAGCATACAGCATCCACAAAGGGAAGAAGGGAATTGCTGTTACCGAGGAAAAGCCCCTGTAATATGGGACTTGATCAATGGGAGTTTTGCAACCGACTTGAATGCAAAGAAGATCAGGCTTATATGATTGCCTACAAAGGAAACGATTTAAATCTATCTGTTCTTTCCTAGTGTTATTTTTAATCATTAATGCATCTTTGCACAAAATGAAATATGTAAGCTCAAAGATCTGCTAGTGGGGTTATAACTGAGATACAGATATTTAGGTACTTCCCCCAGTCAATCATTGTTGGTCTCGTCCTGTACACAGTTCCAAGTCCCTATCCCTGAACCATGTTCAGGGATGGACATCCCAGTTAACAGTAAAACAACTCATTCAGAATGAGAGGTCAAACAGTTATTATTACAGTATTATTATTACTTGACCAAGCTGACCTGGAATGGTATTATCCAAAATAAAGGCCACGCAGCCTCCAACAAACATGGCTGTAGTCAGAAGAACATTTAACACTTGGTCAATGCCTGCTATTCCTGGGGTGGGGAGGGCGGAGGGAAAAAAAAAGGGAAGGGGGAGAGAGAGAGAGAGAGAGAGAGAAGAGAAGAGAATTAGATCCAAAGGCTACATTATCTGCACACCCACCCTTGTGCCCTGATCTCCACCAACAACTTTAGTGACCTCACCATACGCCCCTTCCAACTCGAATGAAAACAGTTTAGAGGAACCTCTCCACAACCGAGCCCAGTGTGTGCGCTTTACATACTCATTTTACAGTCTGCCCTTTTAGATTTAAATCAGATGGAATGCTCAGCCTTAAGGAATTCATTCCGGATAGATTTTAAGGAAGAAATAAAGTACCGTTATCTATATTAGAGAGACTTTTATTAACGTAAGAGGAAAGGTTCTATGGGAAATGTCAAAATGACAAAGATTATTTTCATAATTTAACACGATGACTAAAACAGCATTATTTTTAACTTTCATTCCTGAAATGGCAAGTAGTGTATAAGGTTAATTCACTAAGGGTTATTGTACTATGGTTTTTAATTTATTATTTTATTTATTTAAATAACCTTCCTTAAAACAACTCTCAAATGACTGGCTAAATTAGTCCCTGAATATGGTTTTGCAGTAGCACAATTTAAAAGTTAGTTTGCAATAGCATATCTGAGTTGCTGTTTCCAGTTCTTTATAACACACTGAAATTAATCCCATTGGTGGCAGAAATTAAAGAAGCTTCTCCATGGGTTTGAGCAAACAAATCATTTGCCCAATAAAATGTCTGTAATTCAAGAGATTGTTTCCTTCACCAACTGCAGTGGCAAGAGAAAACAGCACCACAGGGCTCTCAGAGCTTAACACTAACTCCCACATTTTACGATTTAACTCTCTTATCTAATGCATTATTCTCCCTGCCCAACTAGTCTGTCCAATCTCAATCACAGAAATCCTCAACTTTACTCCCTCCGGAACAATCAGCACGAGTTTCATCCCCTCACTGTTCATCCACCTGCTGCTTTTCCAATGGCTCTTAGTTTCTTATTTATTACAGTTTTCCCTTGCTTTTGTTTTAGCCTATAAATCATGGTGGGAGAGAGTTTTATGTACAGTGCAAAGAAAAGATGCATTGCACATGAAAGAAAGAAGTTCATACCTGTAACCAGTGGATTTTGTTTGAGGTAACTTGGAAGGACAAGTCCAAAGAAGATGGAAAATCCAAGTACAAAGAGGTTACGGGAAGAATTTAAGTCTATGAACTGGAGGTTGGACAGCCCCACAGCTGTAATCATTCCTACATTGAAAAAAACAAAAACAGAAAACCAAAGTCTTAGCTTGCAGAAGTCCTACCCTTTTGTTAATGGTCAGTTAATATAAAGACATACACACCCCCAAAGTCGCAGGCTGGAAAAACAGTCAGATGAATGAAGAGCAGCTAAGAACTGTACTACCTACCAAAAAGAGTGCAGAAGAGGGCACCAAGCACTGGGTCAGGCAGGGATGCAAACAGTGCACTGAACTTCCCAACCATTCCAAGTAGGAGCATGAAGGCTGCACCATACTGAATAACCCGGCGGCTTCCAACCTACGGAGAACAAAGGGAAGGGCAGAGTTCTGCAAAGGAAATACACATGCAGTCCAGCTTTTTCCAACCAGGAAAGCCTGAAATGGTATTTTCTATTCTCTCTTGAGCTCATCTTCCAACAGAGCGTACTGAATGCCTGTCCTCTTCTATGGCATCACCATGCACTGCACTTGCTGTTCTGGCTGAGACAGTTTGCTGAGGAAGACTTTGTACTCCCCAGTGAAACACACAAAGTCCCTACACACATACCCTGTGGGAACTGGGAGTCATCATGGAAATAAAATCTCTCAATTTCAGAGCTCTTAAATTTTATGACCTGCTTCTTTCACTTGGAATTTTCCCCTGTTAATACATAGCTTGCACTGCCATTACAAGCATCCTGGCATTCCCAGTTTTAAAACACAGCCGGTCACATTAACGGAACCATTAGCCTCTGAAAACGTAACGGTCTTACCTACTGTGCTCATTTGCACCCTGACTTTAGGATACAGACTTCTAATGAAAATAAACAAAATTATCTTGACCTGTCATATTCATTTGTATTTTCATATTTAATGCTTTTCATAATTAGCGTTTCTGTAGGAAATGCCCATCAATCAGAAGGAAGACAGGGAATCACTAGATGGTGCTGTTAGCGTTTATACTGTCATCTGCGTATACTTGTAAGAAAAATGGCTGAAGAAAATCCAGAAAATTCAACAGATGTGTCCAAAAATAAAACCTTCCTCTTGTTCTCTTGTCTTAAACTAGATACTGAATTTAATTTTAAAAGCTTCATGACATTAAGTGGAGTGAATAGTTTCTGACCTTGGTAATCACAAACCCAGTTTATTCTGTGTTCATCTTTTATGCAAAATATTTAACAAAAAGCATCTACAGTCATGGCATAACTTACATTGATTTGATGAAATCAACATGGTTAAAAATATGGAATACAAGCTAATCTTAAAGGGTGCTCTAAGGTCCTTTCCAAATCAATAAGGGACTTCAGCTGCTGCCTAACTCAGCATACCAACAGTCTCAATATTCAAAAAGGCCTACTCATGTGCTCAAAGTTCTCCTTATTTTAAAGATCTCCAACATCCAAATCAAATAACTGCATCTGTAAACATCCATGGACCACATAACATTAACCAGGCCACTACTCTATCACCCAGACCCACAGGCCTGAGAGTTCAGCCACTTCTGTCCAGGTGGGCATCCCACATGCAAGTCCCAAGTGCAGAAGCCTTGGGGTTTGGAAGCCCCCAGTCACACCTGATCCTAGCCAAAAGGCCGAGTTGCACACATTATTTAACTTAGCTCCTGAACAGGAATCTATAATCCAGAACTCAGAGCCAAAGGATGCCTAGCACAATACAAACCTGTAAGGAGCTAAGAACAAGCAGCTGTTGGAAGGTCACCTTTATTCTC
>NW_017729020.1:952549-955640 GCF_001723915.1 Gavialis gangeticus | reverse complement strand
CTTGGGGTTTGGAAGCCCCCAGTCACACCTGATCCTAGCCAAAAGGCCGAGTTGCACACATTATTTAACTTAGCTCCTGAACAGGAATCTATAATCCAGAACTCAGAGCCAAAGGATGCCTAGCACAATACAAACCTGTAAGGAGCTAAGAACAAGCAGCTGTTGGAAGGTCACCTTTATTCTCGTCTTAATTGAGTTTTTACATATATTGTAGCTTCTTTGACAGAAGTAGACCAGTGCACACCTCTGGCATGCATATGCTACAACAGTACCGATACTGGTGGTGTTTTGTGAACATTACTACACCCAAGGCTGAAAAATCAACAAAGGCTAGACGAGGCTCTAGACTCTGAATTGTACTAACGTGGGTATCAAAAGGAAGGGTTAAAAATATTCAGGTCATTGTTATTGCTTCTTTCAGAGAACAGATGCACACAAGGACATTGATTCTTATCTACTGTAGAGCCCTGACATTTGTCTAGTCTGTCCAGTCTTTGAGAAGGGTAAAAAGAACTTTGCTTGCAGTTTCTTTCCAGTCACTCTCCTGAAATTCGTTTAACATTTTTTTAAAGAAATATGAAGGAAAGCTTTTAGGATCCTTTTCTGCAAGGCACCTTTCTAAAGGAAGTGGCTGGCAGTGGAGACAAATCAAGGAAGTTCAGACTACCATATGCAGAACAATATAGATCACATTATTTCTCTGTACAGAATTATACCATGAACCATGCAAATTGAATGAGGCTAACGCCACAGGACTAAATGATACCCAGGAACAACTGTCCAGTCATAAAAAGAATAGAACATATACCTTAGTGATGCCCAGAACTCCAATGTTGGGGCTAGAAGAAGTGGATCCATTTCCAGTACCAAATACTCCATCCAGAACACAGGAAAGACCCTCAATGAAAATCCCTCTGTAATCCACGAAAGGGAAAACATTAAAAAGCAGATTAAAACAGTCACCCATCAAGATTCAAGAAATGATTACATGTTGTGTCTCTGCCCAAAAGAGCTGATCCACAGAACTTTCTAAGACTAGAATGAGTGAACCACCGTAACAGGCTCTCTTTACCCCCTCACAGACATTTACGGACCTGAAATCACTCAGAAAAACATACTGCAGTAGAGATGTTGGAGTTCAGAAGTATTCTCTACTCCTAACATTTTATTTGTCAGCTCAGTTCAACACTTTGCAGACTTGGATTCTAGACTCTGTATTCCAGAAAGTGAATTTAGAAAGTTGGAACAATTCAATATGACTAAAAAAAAAGAGAAATCCCAAAACTTTAGGAATTTCAAGTGCTGTCAGAACCACTTCCTCCTGAAGCTGCAAATCTAACTTTACTGACTCCAGCAGGAGTAGAACTGAGATTTAAAACATTTAAGTTTTTCCACTGCAACAGATCAACTACAGCAAAATCTCAGCTTCCAGATCAGAAAGTTCTAGACTCGCTCTGATACCAACATTTGTACTGGTTTTGTCAAGAATGAAAAGCCCTTATGGCAGCATAGAAAGCACTGCTGTTTCCTCTTTTTCAAGAAACTTACCTATTTATTGCATGAATAGGTGGAGGAGGAGCACAAGACAGCCTCGCACAGGCGTAGTAATCTCCAATTGATTCAATAATGCTAGCAACAACTGCGCTAAGCATCCCTATTACTCCTGCAGCTGAAATTGTTGGCAATCCCCACTGAACTGTGAAAACAAGGAAAGCAAAAATCTTGCGTTCCATTCAAAACAATTTCAGCATCAAAAAGTAAAGTCAATGGCTGGCTGCATTTTAAACTGTGCAACTGTGAAGACCCTTTATTAAAGGATAGCTAGCTCAACTAGATAGAAGGGGTCAAAAATCTTGCTTATTAACCGCTACAGCTTTTTAGCAAGCCTACCAGCTTTAACAAAACAGTCTGGCATATTTTTAAAGAATGGACTGCTTACATTCATGAGAAATCCAGTATTTCAGCTGCAGCTTGAAAGTCAGATAAGTGAGGCCTCATCCACATCAAAATGATTTGTTTGAACATTTGATCTCTACCTTGAAGGGTTAAGATTCTATAAAACACAAAAGCTGGCAGCTGTGATTCCCCAAAGCCAACAACTTCCCTTTTCCCAAACCTTTACACAAGTAAACGAAAACCCATTTTAGCCAAAAGGAAAGTGTTGGTATTGTTTACATGGTACATGCCTTGACGCCTTCATCTCTTGGAAAAGTGAGACCCTCTCTTCCCTTGAAAGCAGTAAGTCAGGCAGACATTAACGAGTGAATAAGGTTAGACTTTAAAAATAACCCGAGTACTATTCAAGAAAGCAAGCCTCTACTCTCTTCCTCACTTGCAAAAAATATTAATTCGCCTCATTTTAACATTTTACAGGCCATGCTTTTCTTCCAAAAATAAAAGGAGAAATAGTTCTCAGATTTGCTCTGTAACCCAGATGGCAGAAGAAATCAATGAGCCATTGGCACTTCTTGTAAGTCAAGAAGCTGCTATTTTTCCTACCCATCGTTAACTTCTGAAGTTTGGAAACTGCTTGCACAATTCAAAATGTATGAGAAAACAAGGCACTCTGTTTGAACCCTGTGCCTACTTCCGATTTAAGTAACATAAAAAGCAGCTATTTAGGCCCCTTTTACAGAAGCTGCATATACCTGTCATATCAACAGTATCATACACTAACAATAGTGTATATTCAAGTGACAGGTTGCTGGCCAACACACTGCAGTAACAGCAAGGAGAATGAAACCAATCCTATGCTATTATCCCAGCAGAACTTTTTTTTGCCATATCTATTAGTATGCGAGTCCCTTTGTTAGAAAAAATGCACAAAATGGAAGGCAGTTATTAAAACTTGTAGTTATGTAGGTCTATTTTAAAAGGTTCTGGGCATCCTCCACTCCCATTGCCACAAATTAAACTGTGGGCAGAGGACATTTTTACATGTGCTTCCAATGCAGCGCCAGGCACTTCTAATTAGCAAGCTGCACTAATTAAAAGTGCCTGCACATCATGTGCATCAGTGGCACAGTGTGCCTCCGTGTTGAGAAAATGGTCGTGGTGTGCTTTGAACTAAAGCACATTGAATGTGTTTTAG
>NW_017729020.1:951074-952538 GCF_001723915.1 Gavialis gangeticus | reverse complement strand
AAGATCTACTAGGTCCCTTTCGACCCTTAATCTATGAAACTGTCTATGAAACTATGATGTGCTACACACGAGGCTGCTACAGCACATCAATTTATGTGCTCCAGGAGACTCGATTAATCGAGTCTGCTCTGATGCACTGGATTTCCAGTGTCGGAGCAGGCTCCTAGCATGCGTGCAAGTGCTGCAAGAGTCTCGTTCCAGACAGCTGCTGAGACCTACTTTGCTTTTATCCAAGGCGGGGCTCTACAGCAACATTTAAAACGCCCCATTTCGACAAGTCTGTTCCAAGCCCAGGCAAATGCATATGAAACACACTTACAAGGATAAGGGACCTTAAACCACGGTGCCACTAACAGCACTCCTCGTCTTGCATCTGTGCGAGCATAGAAGCCATACTTTGCGCTGTCGGGGGGAAAGACGTCAGTCACAGTAAAGATGAAGCAAAGCAACCATGACACCAGGATAGCTAAAATAATCTGTAGTGGGAGGGAAAAAGAAATCCTTCTCAGGTACACAAGCTAGTTATCAATTATCAACAAAGAAATGTTGAGCACAGGGTATCTATTACCTACATATTATATGTATTTCAAGGCTGACGAGATGATAAATGCTAAAACGGGGTGGTTAGGTAGTTTTTCCTTTAATAAAACTAAGCTTTTGTTCATGCAAAGTAGATTTTCTCTCCTCCTTAAAAATGGGAATGTGGCCAAATAAGCACTTATGGGACTATTGAACTAGTTTTTAGGTTAACAGAAAAAAAAGGAATCCTTTCATCAAGGAAAAGTCAAATGGGCTCTTACAGAAAACCACCACCTGCTTAGAGGAATTAAATTAAGCTATGAGGCACACACTCCACAGTCATGGCTCTATAACTGCCTATGCATAGGGGAAGGGGTCTGCCCACATGAAACCAGGTGCAGGACTGGGAACTCTGTTGCTAGAGTTCACTGACATTTTTTCTTCTAAATGACATAGAGGGTGGATTCGCACAACCTCTTTACTCCGGAGTACAAGTGGAGCAGACAGACAATGTACAGCTAGAACCAGTATAAGACTTTCTACTCCAGAGAAAGGTTGCTCCTCAGAAAACAAAGAGTAACTACACAACAAGCTACCAGTCATGTAACTGCAGTGCTAGGTGATTTCATTCTGGGGCAGCTTTTTACTAATTGCAAACAAGCAATTACTGGCTCCCCTGCCACCCTGCGGTGAGGGCCTGTAACAGCATCCATGCAAGACAGCCACCTGGCTGTACATGTCTACTCCAGACACCAATCTAGTTATAAAATCCAAGATAGATTACGCAGAGCCAAAAGGGTTGTGTCCACATTCTTTAGATAGACGTGTTAAAAGAGTGCCTATAATTTCATCTTATGTGCAAGTGAGATCTGCTGAATGGCTTATACAAAAGAAAATCAAAACTGTTGTAAGTTAAAAAAAAGAAAAAAAAAAAAAAAAAAAAAA
>NW_017729020.1:948966-951000 GCF_001723915.1 Gavialis gangeticus | reverse complement strand
AAAAAAAAAGGCTTTCCTCAGATTTCATTTCCCCAGTGACCTGTTATCTTATTGTTAAGTGAACAAACATATGCAATGACTTACAGGAAACATTTTGAAGAGCTGCAGCCTGTAAGCTGTCCATCCTTTTTTGGATTTGTAAATCGGTAAAGGAAATTTGACATTCCTGGCATACTGAGAAAACAGCAATACTAGGAAAATAGTTCTGTGGGGAAAGGAGACATGAACAGGAATTGTTAGCATCGATATGTTGAAGACTCATCTCACACACGCAAATGCAGAGTACTGTAATCTCTTGTGAACCCTCCAGTCCCAAGGTACACTTGAAAAATTTGGTGCCGAAAGCAAGACAAAATATATATATGGAGAAGGATGCTCTAATTATGAAGCCATTGTGCTTTAGGGTATCATAACAGAGGGGAAAAAGATAACAGGGCAGGGAGTCAAATTTAGGCCATAAGATTTTCAGAGATGGATGGGGCAGACACCGTTCTTCACAACTCCTCCAGCTTGTTCTGTCACTATCCAGGGCCAGGTCTGCAAGAAGCACCAAGTCTGGCCCTCCTGAGCAGGCGGCGGAGGGAACTCAGAGGTCAGACCAGCACACAAACAGAGCTTAACCAAGCTGGTATTTATATAAAGCCCACCACCTCCAAATCACTTTACAGCTTAAGTCAAATTAAAATCACCAGTTGCTAGTTGTAGACTCAACTGTTAAGGACTTCATTTTTTCAATGCATTTGCCTCGCAACATGTACAAGTAACATTTAACAACCTATGCATGAGTGCAGGGTAAAATGTACCTTGGTACAGCCTGGCAGCTTACTGCCTCTGCACCACTTCAGTTCCTCAAACAGGGTTTAAGTGGTACTTGGAGTGCGTGCAGGCTCTCTGGCATGTGAGTGTCACTTATTCAGAGAAGATATTTCTTAAGGTTAAATGCAGGAAAGCTGCACGCTCCGTTTGTGATGCTCAGATCCTGAATCCCCCTTGCCACTCCATTGTTAAAATCTTTACAGTAAGGCCTTTTTTCCCCCCCCTCAGAACAGACATTATTCAATTAACCAAACCAAACAGAACAAATACGTCTGCCCAAGTGAAACCAATATGCATCAACGCCACACAAGACCATACCTAGCTGGGGAAAATACAGCTTCGACAATTAAGAGACACAAGGCAATGTGAGTTCACAATCTGTTTTGCTCAACAGACTTTCACAGGGAAAAGACTAAGAGAAAAACCCTGTCTCCTTCCCTTACCTGAATGACAGGCAGCACAGAGCCGTATGCAAAATCCATTCCAACTCTCACTGACAAGTAAGCTGCTTTAGGAAAACACAAAGACTTTTTTTCTTGAGGCTAAACTCTGACTGGTATTTCAGAGATTTTCTTTTGGTCATAAAATGCTCATGCACTTAGGACGGTTTTAAAATAATAAAAATCTTTCTGCAGAGCATACATTTCAAGTCACTGTTGCTCATGCTCTGAAAGGAATAAACATTATATTCTACTCAACTTCTGAAGAGCTGAGAACAGTTTTAATGAAATTATGTGGCTATGTTCTTAACTACCCCAACTGCTGATAAGGCCATAGTCCGAATCTCAAGAAGCATGGTTTATGCTACTATGAACTATTACATTATCCAGGCCCTAAACAACATACTTGCCCTGAGACTGAGCCAGTCCAGCACCTGGAAGTCAAATGAGATACAGAACTACAGTTAAGTTAAGGGGGATGGTCAGGAAGGCCAAGGCAGAGATGGAACAGGGGCTGGCTTCCCGGATTAAGGCCAACAAGAAGTCCTTTTTTAAGTACATAGGGAGAAGAAAGAAGGCCCCAGGAAATGCGGGGCCCTTGCAGGACAAGACGGGGAATCTGGTTGTCACGCCAGACGACAAAGCCAACATATTTAATAACTTCTTTGCCTCTGTCTTCCTCAGTAAGGACCAGAACTGCCACCTCCCTGCTGGGCCCCCTTCGGGCCCCGGGGGAGGCTCACCTGGGCCTAGGGTGAGTGAGGATTTAGTTAGGGAG
>NW_017729020.1:946992-948487 GCF_001723915.1 Gavialis gangeticus | reverse complement strand
GGAGGTGGTACAGGCTCCTACCCTGGGGGTTTTTAAGAGGAGGTTAGATGAACACCTTGCTGGGGTCGTTTGACCCCAGTGCTCTTCCTGCCATGGCAGGGGGTCGGACTAGATGATCTGCTCAGGTCCCTTCCGACCCTAGAAACTATAAAACTATAAGTTGTTCTAAATATAACAGCTTTTATGAAACACTAGGAGAGTAGGTTACATCACCAATTTAAAGATTTGTACACTTTGCCCCCTCCTTTTTCCTGCTCAAGATCAACTTCTGTCCAGGAGAAACAAGAGAGGCCTTTGTTCTCTCCAAAATGCCAGGTACAAAGAGCTCTTCACAGGAGGTGTGTCACTGACAGCCTTGACCCCTGATTGAAGTCTGAATGATAAAAAGTACCTGTTCTTTGCACAGGTTAGATTGGTCTGAGAAACACCTGAATGACAGATGTGCTCTAGAGTGTCTGTAAGAGTAATCAGCTTATCACTGCTACAATTCTAATGTCTTCAAGAAATTCTTCTTGGTACCTGTATTTACTACTACTCAATGGGATTGCCCCAAAGGAGAAACCTACTATAAGCTTCCTACTCAGCCCTGAGTGGTTAAAGCAGAGTCACAGCTTTAATTCTAGCATGACCAGCAATTAACAGACTTCATCTCTCTCCCTCAGTGTTTTCATCTAATAAGCGCAACATTGGCTTTAAAGCCGACCTTTCAGTTTTACTGGCAGTCTATGAAATGTGTGACACATGCAACATAAAATTAAGTCACATCATCCTGTTGCTTCTGTAAATTGCTCAGGAAATTTAAAAATATTGTGAAAAACAGGATTAGCAGTTCTTTCACAGGCCCATCTCTGTATCACAAGGCAGCAATGTCCTTTGCAGCACATTGAAGTAATCCTACATGTGACTTGTTTTGCAAGTCAGCTAGTGTTCATTGCACTGAATTGGCTAGAGAGGTATTTTCCATCATTTTGGATAATTTATGCATTCCATCAAAACATCAACAAAAATGTGTTCAACTGAGTGTGTAAAGCTTAATCACTATCCTCAAGTGGATTAATTTTTCTCATTTGCAAAACCACAACTTAAATTCCAGGTTTCCATGCCATGTTTAACAAAGCTCTAGTAGTTTGGTTTAGCAGTAGCTCAAATTTTTGTAGACAGCAAGTCAAGTTGTTTACTTGTCTTCACAGCTTTCTTTCTAATGAAAAGAGAAACTACACAGAAGTAACATTTGAAATTTAAACAAAAATCTACATGACCCCTCTGGTATATTAATCATATACATAATTCTTTACCTATCCCAAATACTGGACAGGCAGACTAAACAGATCTTGGTCTGCACTAATTCTAGGACATCCATCCACCCAAGGGCCAGTGCAAATTTCGTCCTACAACAATGCTTTGCCCAAACTTATTTTAAGCATCCTGACCAATGGGGCTTCCATCACTCTTTTGGCAGACTACTCTGTGTAAAAAAAAAAAAAAAAAAAAAAAA
>NW_017729020.1:941286-946777 GCF_001723915.1 Gavialis gangeticus | reverse complement strand
CTTTTCCCATCTTACTTCAATCCCATCAATCCTACTGCTCGACCCTATCTACTCACTTGTTTTTGGCATTTACATCAACAGACCTTGCCCAAAATCCAGTCAAAGAAGTTCTTTCACAGTCAGACGACAGTTCCAGTCTTGTTATGCATCAGTAGTACAAAAATTCTGAATATCTATTCTGTCAAAGGACAGGGAAGCATTCAGCTGGCCAGCAGAAGGTATGCCAGGCAGCACTACCAATGCTATCTTTCCTAAACTCCAGTAGTGACCAGGGACTTATTCTTTTTACCTGATCCCATAAAAACCACTCAAGGCTTTGAAACAGTCCAAAGCAGCCTATCTATCCAGGATAATTAGAGGTACTGTTGCACTTGGAGGGTAAGAGGCCATGGAAATCACAAGTCAGAGGCAGCTTAACTGTGCTATTCAAGTTTATACAGACTACACAGTAAAACTTGATCAACAAGTCACTGTGTAATTCTTTAACAAGTGATTAAGTAAGGCTCTATAGCAATGAAAGTCAGGAGCTGATAAGCAGTTATGAAAAATTGAGGTCAGAGGAGAGCAAAACAAGTCTCCTCCTTCAGAGCCTGGACTGTTTGAAATAAGGAATTAATTCCCCCTCTCATATTCAGTGTCAGCTGCTTGAGCAAACACATAAGGGAATTTTTATTTTTCCCAACAGGTTCTCAAGGTACCAGACTAGATAATTGTCCAATCCCATCTAGGAATTCAGAATGACTGAAGTAAGTCCAGCAAGCAGGCTTGCAGACCAGAAACATTCAGTGTGGGGTGTTCAAGCGGTCTGACTGACATTTTAGCTTTTTGGAAAAAAAATAAGCTTTCACTTGTTTAAAAACAACCAAGTACCTAACCCTAATAGACGATTACCTTTGTAACCCAACGACAAACTGATCCCAATGCAGGAAAACAACACTGCAATGACAGCACTGACTCAGAAGTACCAGCACTTTGATGACCTCACTGATCTCACTTATCATGCTGAAGTAACATGGTTAGATTTTGGTGCTATTAAAATTAATTATTTCATTGCTGTTCACTGACAGCAATTACGAAGAGGTAAAGAGCTGCAGCGAAGACCTCAGTCAATTTGCGACTTGCTGTACAAATTAAAACACAAAAAAGAAAGGAGACTTACTAAGTCAAAGAAGAACGTAGAAATAAAGAGCAGAAGCCAGTAATCAAGTCTGAAAAACAAGGTATTTCCTCAGTGACTGACACTAAACATCAACCTATAACATGTATGGCAATAAACAGAATGCAGACAGGACAATGACTGAACAAAAAAGCGTGGTTTGTTTTTTTGTCTTTGGAAAAAGCTCTCAACATGTGTAGGGAACTACAGCAGAGAGTAGTATGCAGGCCAGTTCACCATTACCAAGGGATGAGAGATCACAATTAACGATATAACGCAACTCTTCACACTGTAGGTTTGTGCCCACGCCACCGAATAACAATGACAGGCTGTTCAAAAGAAGTAGCAAATTGAATGTTTGCAGTGTAACTCCTTTTTTAAAACTGTTTTTTTCTTTAGAGGGTCCATGAATTTTACCAAAGCAGTAACAGTCAGTCAAAGTCAACAATACCCAAGGGTACTTACAACATAGCTATACCCCAGTGTTTGCCTGCTCTCTCCCCAGCTGCCTGGAAACCAGACAGACCAATGAGGGCCACCGTCGGTGTAATCGTCAGAGGTCCAATATATCTCAGCAGAGCTCCAGGAAGCCCAAGGAAACCAATCACCACTTCTATCAAGGAGGACATGATAATAGCACCTTGAATCTGAACACACAGAGAATAGGAAAAGACAGAGTTTAATGACACTGAGGATACAAAACATTTATTTTTTCTGCTCTGGATTATAAACTGCAATTAAAGAATTCAGTGACAAAGAAGAAGACAGCCAATTGTTTTTGTCATACAACAGCTCATTATGATTAAGTGACTTATTGCTTAAGCATAACACTTATGTTTTTCTGCACAAAACTATTACACAACAGACCAGTGGGCCAGTCTGGTAGTTGTGTGGATAGCACATCACACTGTCATACAGGAGACCTGGGTTCCAGGCTAACCTTTAAGCTCTCAGATCGAACCGGCAAGGGCTGGTGGCGCCACGGAGGTGATGCTCTTAGCTCCTAGGGGCAGTGTATGCTGCATTGTTCACAAGTGCTCCTTAGAAGCTGGTATAGAGCAGCGTTGTGGTCTCAGGAGACTGTCAGCCCTCTTGGCTGCAGGGCTCTTGGCAGGATGGAGCTATGGTTTGAACATGGGGAAGAGAGAGGGGTTGTTTTTAATTAAGAAAGTTTGCAGCCCAAAGCAACGGGATGGGAGATAAATTCCATGAGACACGCCTTGATTTGGACTATGCTATCTATCACTCGATAGTGTGATGCCTGGGCTCAGCACTCATCTGAGACTCTGTAAAGGATGAGGAAGTTCACATTTAAATGGTGGGAGTGGAGAAGGGCTTGGACACTCAGCAAGTCTCTTGGGAGAATCAACGTCCTATCAGAACTGTATCCAACTTTAGAAAAATCTCTTTTTAGTGAGGTTTCTAAACAGCAGGAAATTTTCTGTAGGAAGCAGCCTACTGAATTACTCAGCAAGAGCAGGCAAGTCATTTGATAGCAGCTAATGCCTTGTTTAACACTTACAGGTGAGCACAAATTGCAAAATGATAAAAGCAGCAGAATACTAGCCTCTCGTGTATTTGACTGGATATAATTTTGAATGTGGTAACTAACTTGTTGCATTTGCTTTTCAGCAACGAACAAACAAGTTGGAAATATTCAAATTTGCATGAAGCGAATAAAGGGAAATATCCAAATCGAATGATAGTGGCAGAAGAAATGATCAACTTAAAAGAAAAACAAGAATATGAAGACGCTTGGATGAGAATTCTCAACTGAAATGGGATGAGCAATAGTGAAAGGTCAATTCCACGTTACCTCTCGTATCCTGGGATACCAGATATGTTCGGTGTGAAGCAGCTCTGCTGTTCCATTAGTAACCGCTATTGCTTATAAAAACAAAAAATAAATGTTTTTCATTGCCACGCCACACTTTGGTTTGTTATTACTGAGCAAGGTAAAATCTAACCTAACACGTTAGCAAATTTTTATGTTTTCAAGCATTTCCTGTTCATGACTACTTACTCTCAAAGTAAGAAATTCCCCATGTCGAACCCACACAATCGCTTCTTCCTACAAAATGTGCAATTCCTAAAGGCTAGCCATTAACTCAGCCCACTTTACCAGAGTGGAAAGTGTCCAAGGAGGACTCTCTTTAGTCTAGTGGAGAACTGAATGGGAAAGTTTTCATAGTGAGAATTACTTGAGTGCATAATGCATCTCAAACAGTCCCAAACTGTTTAAAATTCAGCTAACTAGGGGAACACTAAGGAACTCCTGTTTTAAGAGTTAGAAGCAGACAATGGTTATTTTCAAACACAAACTGAAGATGCCCAACGTTACTAGCCACAGTAACTTTTATTAACCGACAGCTTACTTGATTTTCAACAGAGCAATAAGCTATAGCAGGATACGTACAGGTTGGCTGTTAACAGGGCACTATGGATAAATCAATTTGGGAATACATTCAGCAGCCACATAAACTGCCAATATGCACCTCTTATATGGCTCACCACCCCTGGCACCTTACTGGGTTAAGTTTTCTAACACCCATGGCTTGTTTTCCTGCACTAGCAACTTTACTTCACAAACATATATTTGATAGCTTTCTCCTAATATTACATAAAAGGGCAAGAGGGAAAGTTAAGAGACCATGGGAAATACAACAGAATTCAGCGCAAAGTGAATTGAGAGCACTGAAATTACTTCCATGCCAGTCTTTTAACTGAAACACATTTCAAGACAGTCCAGACAGTGAAGTTTAAAACACATTCTTCATCTAAAATGTGACTATGCACTGGAGCTAAAAACACTCAAGACACTGGAGTTGGTACAGAAATGGTGCAAGGACTAATGTGGCCTGATTCTTTTATTTTATATATTTATTTTTAATTGGCAGTGGTACATGAGGTAGAAGCCACCCAGGCTGAGTACTTCAGTTCCCTGCTGATTATGTGGAGAGAGGAATTAAAACAAAGTGCCTACTTCAAAGGTCTGCCAATTAGCTCATTCTTAATCAATGTAATGAATGCATAGGCTGGTAAACCGAGGGTTTTTTTGACATTTCCATAGAAAAGCTCTCACGGACATTAATTTTATTTCTATCCTTTCATTCTTTTTAAGTAAGCCCTGTATCTGTTTTTGCCATATCTTGCCTAGGATTAATGACAGACTCATTGGCCAGGTAATTAGGGATTTATCCCGCTCATTCTCTTTAAACACTGTCCCAACATTAGAACTTGCCTAACCATCAATGACTTCTGTGAATATTGACGTGAGTGAGTTCTGCAGTCATCTCTTACAGCACCAGGTGGGAGCAATACAGAACTGCCCATCTCTTGCAGGTATTGCTTAACATTCTTCCTAGTTCCTAATGGAAGACAAACTACCTCCTCATCCTGCTTCTTTCTGAATAAGGTATAAACTATTTACCAAGTCGTTCTATCTTTTCTGCATCACGTATTTTAGTCATTTCCGTTCAATACCGGGCCTATGCCACTGCTAGGATTTCCCCTGTTCTTAAGACACTTTAAAAATGGTTGCTCATTTCTTGCAAAGTTTAAATGTCATGAACTACAGTATGTTATTCCTAGTCTCCACTCATCTCAGAGAGAGTGGTCACTAATGCATCTAGGGATATGTTAGCAACAAATCAGATGCTTCATTCTGGGTAACATGGATCACTTACAGACAAGTTAGGACAAAACTACCATACATGACTTGCATTTACCTGTGTTATTACATTTCCACTTCTCCAAAGAGAGAATAGCTCGGGCAGGTGCTAAGAAAGCGAAAGCACTGGCTTGAAATAAGGGTAACCTGAAGGAAATATAAAGATAAGGTGGAGACTGTCATAATTTGTCATTTCATAACATTTAGCCCATAGATGTTCTTAGTTAACCTTTCCTTAACTTATTAACCTTTTTTTTTCAGTGGTTATTAGATTCTTGAATTAGACATTTCTTTTATAAAAGGAGCAGGAGGGCAAACTGTAGCTCACCAACCATCACAAAGAGCTGTAAGAGATCACAGACTAAAACAAATGAAAAGAAACAGCCAGTATGCTATCTGGGACAGAGCTACTGTGTGCTGGTCCAACAAACCTTGCTCCATGGGAAAAGCAGCAGGGCACAAAGGGTATAAAACACCATGAGTTTGCTTGCTTAGGTGTCCACCATGCAGAATTACAGTATCTGAACTATCTAAAACACTTTCCTGAGACAGGCAAGTTGTTCATACAAACTCCAAGAAGAATAACTCACCTTAACTGCATGACTTGGATTAAAAGCATCCATAATGGCTGCAATCAGATCTAGACAGGTTACAGGGGTGGGCGG
>NW_017729020.1:934489-940530 GCF_001723915.1 Gavialis gangeticus | reverse complement strand
AGATGATCTGCTCAGGTCCCTTCCAACCCTAGAAGCTATAAACTGGTCATTAAGCGAATGCATAAATAATTAAGTAGATAAGAACTGATAAGCCATTCCATGCGAGTACATGTAGTAAAATTTGAAACCTGCAATAATTTTAAGACAACCTTTTGAACAAAGCTATTTTGAAAACACAAAGTACTTTCACAAACAGTCATAATTCTGTATTTATTCTACAAGCTGCAGTGTGCAGAGCCATCAGACACATTAAGATACACTGCTAAAAAGCGGCATTTAAACTGTTCTTTTAAACACAGGTTTTGAAGGGGTGCAAGCAGAGTGAGGGGGGAAAAAAAAAAAGAGAAAAAAAAAAATCACACTGCCCTTTTTCAAAAGCTGATACTGAACCTTGGCACACTGGGCACTTACAGTTCAAGTCAGGCGTTGGCTACTGTTTCTACTTTATGGTTGCTTTTACAGCCACAATTAAAAATCCTGATACCTGCAGAAGCAACAGTCCAAGGGAAATGCAAACCTAGCAGGCTCAGCTAAACAGCATGAACCAGTAGGGCTGTGCAAAGCTTCGGTCCCTGATTTGATTTGGCAGAGATTCGGCCCTACCCGGTGGCCAAATCTCTGAATCCAAATAGAATCAGAGGACCCTTTAATCTCTCTGAATTGATTTGGAGAGATTCAGAAAGATTCAGACAGACACAGCTTTAAATGTTTTTTCTACATACCTCTAGGTACCAGATGGCTCGTGAATGCTGCGATGCTGGGGCAGATGGAGCGTCCCACAGGAGTGCGGGGGGCTCCCCAAGCAGACCCGGAAGTGGACCAGAAGCACTTCCAGTCCACTACCAGGTCCACCGGGAGCATGCTGGGGGTCCCCTGGTGCCCCCCAGCTTGGCGACTAGTGCCTCCTGGGTCTGGGGGCACCCAGGGTCCTCCTGTGGCCGACTGCCGAGCTGGGGGAGCGGGGGAGGGCGGCCCCAGGGTGCTCCCCAGCGGACCTGGAAGTAGACTAGAACTACTTCTGGTCCACTTCCAGGTTTGCCGCCGAGGATATGGAGGGCCCCATGCATCCCAGCATTGCAGCAGTCACAAGCCACACTGGTACCTTGATGTATGCAAGAAAAAAAAATTCTAAAGCTGTGTCTACAAATCAGCATCGAATCTTCAGATTTGGATTTGGCCGAATCAAATCAGGGACAGTGATCCGAATCAACTAATCGAATGACTGTCCCCGATTTGGGCTGAATCTGAATCGAATAGGGCCCGTTTCGCATGCCCCTAATGAACAGTGCAGAACAGCAGAAAGAAAAGCTGTGGAAGCAGAAACACGAAAGGCTCCACAACCTAGAGGAAATGCACTTCAGTGACGGGAGATGAAGAGGTGCCAGGCAGAATGAAACCAAGACACGGGGGTTCAGGGAAACAAGGGGAGATGAAACATGTGCTATAAAGTCTGCATGTGCAAATTTGCAGTCAGGAAGTGAGTTCAGAAGTCAATTATGACAGGTAAGGTCTTGTCTCAGAGAAGGTGCTCCACTCCCACTGAGAAAACCCAATTGCATAAAAGTGTAAGTACATGCAGTGCATGGAATATCTATAAACACCTTGCTCGCACTGTCGTCTAAATACTGGCTAATATTTCCTACGTGGGCTTCTTCTTTGGGCAAAAAGCTAAACATTACCTTTGACGAGAGGAAATGGTAGTAACTATGAGTGAATAATTTACCTTATCCCTTTGATGTTCACTGGACAAACAGTGCATACTGAAGCCCCCTGAAAAATGCTAAATACCTTGAAGACACTGCTGGAGGGGGAAAGGGCAAGGATCATAAGGAAGAAATCAGTATAATCCCAGCTTTTATTTAAAGACATTGTTGCATGTCTTAAAATTTACCTGATTTGCATCACAGCCTTGACATTAGTGCTGAAACTATGCCCCGAAGGTACTATATTGCAAAACAGCAACCAAGTACATAATTAAGACCACACAAATGCATTAAGTGCATGCATTAACCAAACCTAGAACAGGCCTGAGGCAGTTTCAACATCAACTCTGAATTTCCTAGCTCATTGAGATTTTGGCAGCAACTCTACTCAACACAGAACTTTTGCATGCAATTAAAGAGTTGTTTTAGAAATAAATTAATTATTTTAAATGCAACTATGCTCTGATGTTATGGTAACGGGACTGTCAGAAAACTTAACACACAGAGGTATGTTTCTTGTACAGATTTAACCTACCAGATCATAAGGTTACTTTGGATCCCATCCAACTTTTTGAATTAATGCATACTTTATTCAATAACTTCAATTCCTAAAATTAGTATGGATTCCAGATTAACTACAAATGACTCCAGATGCCAAGTTAAATCCATTTCTAAAGGACTTCTAAGGCAGCGGAATTTGACATTTTGAAATCATAATGGCTTTACTTGCTAAATACTTCTCAGTTGACAGGACTGCCAGTAAACCTTTAAGAACTGCATGTAGAATACAGTGGCTGTATTCAAGTCTCATCCAAATATAACTGATAGAAATCACGTGCTATCAGTTACTAGACACTCAGCCACTAAAAACTTCTCTGCATGCACATGCCACTTTGTTTTAACCCCAAGCACAAAAGTGTTTTTTTAGACAAGTGTCCTTCACAGGGTACCCAAGAATAAGACAAGCGAATAGAAAAACAAAACAGCCCAGACCCACAACACTTAGAGAATTTCGGCAAGGCAGGATGGTGACTCTTAGGAAGTTTAATAAATACTTCTGAAATTAACCCAAACTACTGGTCTGCAATGTATGCAAGCTGTTCCTTGACTGTAAATGAAGGTCTGAATAAAAGGTGCAAGATCAGGAATTCAGCAATGTTTGCAAAAAGCACTGGAGTGGCTATAAACTCCAGCAGAGATGCTCACTTTAACTGGGATTAGAATGAAGACAATGAGAAGCCCTCCATGTTTTATTATTCTCCCGTCTCCTTCATAAGCAGCTGCTGATAGCTAGGAGTAGGTCTATTTTAGGATTTAGTATATTTTGACTGAATGTAACAAGTGAGTCAGTCAATGGGGATACAAAACAAAACAAATTAGAACTAAAATCTGCAAGACAGAAGCTGATAAACATCTGCAAGGAAAAAATCTTCCGAGAAAAAAAAAAGGCACATTTTTTACTCTTCTTTCTAAATGTGTCATCTACACCTTTCTGGAGTCTGCAGTTGATGAATGAAATATCAAAGCAGCTTTCAAGAAAACTATGGGGAGGAAAGGAATAAAAATGTTTTCTAAGGCGATGGAAGGGAAATGAGAAAACACATTAGCTGCATGCCTTCTCAAGACTTGAAAATGAACCAACAACAAAAATGTTCAATTCAGGAAACCTGAATTGTTTGAAAAGGGTTGGGTTTTCTGAGCTGATCATCTTCCCTTGCTATTCTAAAGGATTTGTTTAAAGGGCTTGCCTTCCTCGCCCTGCTGAGTAGGTCTCCTCCACCCGTGGATTCTGTTTCTCGAGTAAATCTTTTATATTTGGACTATGTTGTCCGCTTTCTGTCAGATTTCATCTTGTATCATTTTTGGACTGAAATAAGAGATGTTTGAAGAGCAAAACTCATAATAATGGAACATGCTAATACAATGAGCAATCTTCTAGACTTTGTCCTTGGCTACATTCGAAAGAACGCAGACATAGCCTTGTGAGTTTCCTCCATCCTTTCCTTTTCACATACAGGGTCAAAAGTTTAGGCAAATGTTTCTTTGGAAGTCTTTCTGCAGTACTCCACGTACAGTTTTAACTATTTTGATATTTTAGAGCTGACTCCTAGTAATTTCCTCTGTTTTGGGAAACGCAGCACATCCATGAAAGCCAGTCAGTCTTTGATACAGCTTATTAAAACTGCAGATTAAAAGGAGTCAGAACCGCAGCAAGCTAGGTTAATGGTGATGCTCCATCCCAGGCAAAGAGTACCAGCAGCTCTGGGCAGCTAAGGCATATAAACATTGTTTCTCTCCTCCATACACAGAATCTACTGAAATATGTAGGTTAGAGGCAGAAACTAAGGTCAGGGACCAAGTCCCCTTTCCCTTTTCTTACTGGCTGTTACATTGTGAATCACTTCGTAAGTGAAGTAGCCGAAGTCAAGAATCCTGAAAGAACAGAAATGTCTTTATCTGCATCTCACCTTTCATTCCAACTACAGGATTAACTATGCAGTTCACCCACTTCTTTCCCTCTAGACTCTTGAAGTGGCAGAGACGTACACTTGCATATTAGTCTATACATGTTGAACTCCAGAGATCCTACTATCATATTACTAAAACTGTCATATCAGAACATGACAGAAGCAGCACAGCTTCCACCTTTGAAAATAACTGGAAATTATTTTGGTTCCTAGTATAAATGTGCTAAAGAATCACCCTTTACACCGGGAGGTGTGATTTTTTTTTCAGAGCTTCTCCATCTTTTCTCTCCTGTCTTTTTCTTGTTCTGCCTGGTGCCTTCCATCCATTAGACCCACGTGTCCACTATGTAGCCTTGGTGTCTTTACTGCCACTTTGTTGTGAAACTTTTCCCAATTGGGACGACAGGTGTATTCCCCAGTCATCTTGCATTTGAACCATTACCTAGTATTTTGCCCTCATCCTGATAAAATTACATACATTTACAGATATGTACTACGACAACCCACTTCTTAACAACAACAGTAACAAAAAAAGAGAGTTCTGATCTCACCTGCACCCAAAAGTTGTTTGTAATAAAGTAGTGATTCCCACACAGAAGAAAATGGTCCCAATCAGTTGGCTGGTAGCCCACTGGTCAAACCCAACACACATGGCATCAGCTAGCAAAAAGGGTACTGCTATGGTTCCACTAAAACATGTCAGGTAGTGCTGTGAAAAGGAAGAAAGCATGCTTCATTAATACACTTAAAAGTACATACAAAATATAAACAAATCATTATGTTTTCTTGTGTGTTCAGCTAATTCTAGCCAGCTATTAATGACTCCTACTTCTGGACAACAAATTACATCGCTAACTGGTTACTGTTCTCATTCTTGACAAGCGAGTATCTAGAGTGAGTATTTACATAACCAAGCTGAAGCAGTTTAGAGATTTAAACAGACACATCACTCTCTCCACCTTTCAACAGGAGAAAAAGTGTCTGCTTACACATGAATTTAGAATACATTTAAGAAGTTCTTGAGCAAGAATAATATGTCGTAGACAGGATCTCAACTGATGAAAACAGGGCAAATCGTGCATTTATTCTGCTTGGAGCCACGTAGCTTAATAAAAAGAGTACTCTGTTTAGGTTTGTTCAAAGAAGAATTCAAAAAACCCAACCCCTCTCAAAAAAACCCCCAAAAACCTAGAGGAATTCCTGTGGAGTTGGCTGAACTTGAATAAATGCCAAAGTAAAAGTAGATGCCTTTACTTTTCTAAGGAGTAATTTGTTTGAGGATCTCAAAGTACTTTTAAACAAAAGCTCAACATTCCTGTGGGAGAGGTTTTATTAGCAGAGACACGGAGTTAGCTGTTTTTGCCTGAAGTCAGGAACAAGGCAGGGTAGATGTGCACCTTGTGGACAAACTAAGACATATAGAGAGCGTAAGCTTTTGTGAATGAGAGCTCGGGCCTTCATCAGAGGTTTTATTACTCGTTTGGAAAGACATAAGTGACAAGGACTCTTCCAACCTCTTATCAAGTCCATGACAGTTGGTATGATAATCCAGCTATTTTTGCTATCCATTAGGCTGTACTAACTAGCAAACGTACACTATATTCAAATGCCTAAAAGATGTCCAGCAAGTTCAGCAGGCTACGGGTGCTCTTTTTCATATCTCAACATCCTTCCAATGATAGAGCTGCCACTGAACTTGCTAGTCATTCCCAGAATTAACACTTTAAAGAGATTTTAGCACCTGTACTTCATCCCTCACTGCTTTCCCCTCACCTGAATTCAAGAGATGACTTCTTGTTCTATCAATGAATGATTTTTAACACTTAGTTAAATACCCAGAGAGTGGTGGTGGATGGGTCATTTTCGACCT
>NW_017729020.1:920661-933539 GCF_001723915.1 Gavialis gangeticus | reverse complement strand
GTCCCTTCCAACCCTACAAACTATGAAACTATGAAATAAAACAACAAGCATTACATAGCAGCCCAAGTAGTTATTTCTTAAATGAATCTTCTGAAATTCCTCAAATGCAATAGCCGACCTGGAATATCAGTATAGTGAGGAGGGAAATGGAGAGTAGGAAACAACAGGATGAATACCCTGCCACAAGAGGCTTATTTGCATTTAAAAGTAAGAATTAAAATTGGGCAGTATTGAAGGAGAAACTGAATAGACGCAGGTATTTAGAGAAACTCCCAGTGGTTTTCAAAGTCTCCCGCATTAACACTTTGTGTGTTCTGCTTTACTCCCAGTCCACTGCCACATTACACTCAAGGAAATGGAGTAAGAATGGGCTTCAAGCTTTCCAGCTACCTTTAATAATTCAGAGGGACGCAAAACCTTGAAGGCAAATTATAAGCAAGTGCTCATCATCTTTATTATATTCACTCTGTGAAATTAAATTAATATTAAATCTATTAAATTAATCTAGGTGGTGTCATCTGAATCCGGCGCCCTTTCCTGCCCAGAGCAGGGGATTGGACTCAATGACCTACTGAGGTCCCTTCTGACCCAAACATCTATGAATAAATACATAGCCATTTTTTAAAAAGATTGTAAACAAAACCAAAGGAAAAATTCTCCACATCTTGAAATATACCTGTAACCCTAAGAATATGCAGAGGTACCAAGGGGGAACATCCTCAATTGTGTATATCATGTCAGTTCTCTGTGCGTCTAAACTTCCACTGCTGTCCAACGTCTCCGCCAGAGAGCTCTGTCAAATTGAAAGATGGGGGAGGGAAAAAAATTAAAAGACAGCTGCAGTTAATATTACAGAAGAATAAACTGAACTGGAAATATTAGGCTACTTAAAAGGTGCTCAGAAAAAGACACCTGTATTATTTCCCAAACAACATTAATGCTCATTACAGCTTAAAAAACAAATCATACCTTTGAGACGACCAATTGATATCCTCAGCTCTACAGCTACTGCATCTGTGTATAAAAGATGCTCTCTCTCAATCTCTCTCATAACCTATCCCCTGCCTATTCATACTGACATAGTATAATGTTCACTTGTGATATAACTGGTCTGGCAGCAAATTACACCAAAGCAAATGGAGATTATCACGATAGACTTGTTTGTGTATATACATATAAAAAAGGAGAGTGTGAAAAATGAGTATGTAGAAAAACAGTCAACAACGGATGTTTCAACATAAAATGGCTTTACTTACATAATAGTTCTTAACTGAGGACAAGGGAGTTCCTTGTTATAATAATTACTTCGTACGCCTGCTTTGAGTTGTCTCAATCCATTTTTATCTACCAGATTTTTGCTTTTTACCCCACAGGATCTTAGTGAAGTAGGGTGGAAGTGACCTCACCAGCTCCTTGCTCAAGGCAGAGCCATCCCATCCTATCCCATCCAAGCATTTGTTTAACCTACTCTCAAAAACCGACAAGGATGGAGATTCCACAATTTCTCCAGGTAGCTCGTTCCAATGCTCAGACACCTTCATAGTCACAAAGCTCATTCTAGTCTCCAGCTTTCATTTCCCTGGCTACAGCTTGAGGCCATTGCGCCTAGTCTTGTTCCCTACAGCCACAGGGAAAAGCCCATCTTCCTCCTCTCTATAATCACTCTTTAGGTATTTGAAGATTGCTATCAAATCCCCCCTCAGTCTTCTCTTCTGCAGGCTAAACAACCCTAGTTTTTTCAGCCTCTTCTCATAAAAGTCATAACTCCTACGTGCTTAATGAAAAACATACTGATATAGTTATATCAGAGCAAGTTGGTGGTTGATTTACCACAGCCCAACCAAATTACTCTGGATTTACATAATAATTGAGATCCAAATCTGGCCTACATACTCGAGTATGTCCTAGTTTGGAGGAGGTGGGTGAATGACTGAACACTGAACTACATGTCCTGACATACCTTCCAGCCTGCCCACATATTCTGCTAAGCTTCCAAAAGCAACACAGTTGTTTTCAAAATACTTCTTAGTAAATAGTGTAAAAAAGATTTGTTTCCACACAGAAGACTTAAAGCTGAGAACAAAACACCTTGGTGCTTTTTAGTGCCAACAGCAGGAGGAAGAAATTTGATTTTTATCATTTTAAGCCCTGGATGATAACTTATGCAACTACTACCTTGCCCCAATTCCCATTTGGACTGAACAAACTCATGTGAGGAAGCCTACAACCAAGTTGGGAACTCTGCCAGACTCGTGACTTCAGGTTAAGTGTTCTCCCCTTTTTACTTTTACTGCAATGCACCTAGGTATGACTCTCAAATAACCACCATTTCATTTATCCTCTAACAGCTTATACAAATCAACTGATCCATGACATTGGCTTTCCACACCAGAATGATTTAGTAGAACACACAACTACTTGGGCCACATTTTCACTTCTCATGGAAGTTGCACATCAGCCTGTGGAAGAATGGAGACTTCAGGGGTACGGATAGAGGAGTAAAACGATACGACTAGCCTAGAGGCCAACTCAAAGCAGTTGTTCAAGTGAGCACTTCTGTTCGATTAAAGCAAAAGGCACAGCTTAGGGTCACCGGGGAAGAATGGTTCTTTTTTACTTCCAGTTAACAGACCAGCAGCACCGTTAAGGTGATGTTTTCACCTATGAAAAAACGGTGCGTTTTTACAGCAGGATAGCTGCTGTGCAACAGACACTCCATTATGAAAACACAATGGAGACAAGCACTTTAGATTTACTGAGTGGCAAACCAAAAGAGGTCAAGCAAGGGTAGGTGACATAGCATGTACTATACATGAAAAGCTCCGAGTGGTTTATCCCAACTTACCATTTCAGAGATCTATGTGCCATGGGTTTGCTCACACAGGCTTTTGTGTCTAAGTCTAACCAAGCCTGAGCAAAGTGATCAGAAAACTTGCAGCATTTTATCTGATCCAATATCTTTTGTGACAAGTACAAGTCTTAGCCATTCTATATCACTAGTAAACCAAAAATATTTTCCATCCTCTAAATTCATACTTGGCATACTTGCTGAGATTATTTTATTTTTGAAGGAGTCTTCAACTATCGTTATAATCCTGTCTGTTTTGTCTGCAAATGACAGCTGAGTCACCGGGCTTGAGAAATCCACTCAGTCATGAGCACATGATGCATGAAGCTGTCGTAGGGCATGTATCATCAACTTTTGCATAACCTAAGCTTTCATTCTTAAAGAAAGTGAATGGGCTAGACCCATAATGAGTGTAAAGCCCTATCTAATAAGGGAAAACAATACAATTGTTATCTTAAATCTGCAGGGAGCCAACATCTTTGCTGCTCCTTGGCTCTTTGCTAAGCAATGGCCTGGTGAAAATCACCTGACTCCTTAATTCTGCTGGTGGTATTTAAGATTCTGTGGGTGGCACTTAAAAACTTGACAGAAGAGGGGAGGAAACACACAGTGAAAACTATCTAGATGCAAGTACCTTGAGCTATTAAAATAAAATAATTCAAGTAGAAGGGACCCCAAAGGAAAAGATAAAACACACGAAATGTAGTAAGATGCATTAAAAGTAGTTTAAATAATACAACAAGTATATTAGTCATATGCTAAGCAATTCACAACCATTCATATTGGAGGGGCACCCAGTTCATTTTTACTCTTGCTAATAGGCCAGTACTGAAGCCAACGTGTGTCAATTAATTTAAAAGTCCTATATACAGACTATTAACTGGCTAGTGTGTATATAGTTACTCTGCTCAGATTATGCAAGTTGTAGTCATCATTGCTAAACAATTTTTAGTGTGCCTGTGGCCTTTGTTCTTAATTAGTGATGCTGAGGAATGGAAAAAAAGACAAAAACCCACCAGGATTTATACAGATGCTATTGATAAAGTGATGAACACAATATAGGCTTACAGTACAGGATACTGTACACGGCAACAGTAGCGTCTAACAGTAAATGGATAATTGATAAAGTCCCTTCCTTTCAGTTTGTGCGTTTCAAGTCATACTAAATGGTCTAAATTTGAGTAGGCTTTAGTGAATAAAGTTTTTATAGGCCAAGTAACAGAAAACCTGCTTGTGCATAGTACAAAAACCAGAGAAATATCCAGAACAGCACAGGGCTAGCTGAACAATGAATGTCAAGTGTAATATTATCGTTGCTACACATGATTATCTTGGCTTCAAACTGAGTAAGAAGGGGCAACACATGAGAACCATGGAGGAGAGATAAAAATATAATTAAGACAGATAAATACATACTTTGAAATCTGAAGACCTCTAATTTAGTTGTGCAATTCAATTCTCAGTTTTCGATAAATCTGTTTATCAGGTTTTAACTGCTACCACTGGTAGACTTCACCTTGGCCATGGTCTACAGCATCCAATATCAACATCAGGTAAAACCTGCAACTTGCCAGTTGTCAAAATACCCCTTTACTGAACCATATTTAAGCCGGGAGTTTAACAAGTTACTCTATTAACGAACTTAAGTCATAGGAGGAATGACAAAAATCACAGTGCCTCTCTTCTCAATTAACTCAGCCTCCACAGCAGAAAGCCACCAGATTTTCTATATCCAAACCCCTAGGTCTTTGTGGGGGGCTGGTGTTTTAGACGTTTTTGTCAGCAATGATAACATTCTTCTGAAATAGATTGCAATTCAAAATGATACTGGTAAGCTATTAGCCTTTCAAAGCTATTACTAATGACACCTCAGAACTTCAAAGAGCAAACCAAGTAGTGTTACAGAAGCAGATCTACACAGCTCTGTCTAACTACTTTAGATATGTCACTAATAGTTAACAAAGCACCCTTCCAAAAATGTTAATTATGGCCTTCCTAATAAAAAAGCACATTTCAAATCCAACACTGATCATGAAATAAGACTACAAGTCCTGTTTGGAATTTAGATTAAAAACAGGCAGTGGTAAACCTGAGGAAAAGGCCAAGACTGTAAAGGAAGTCACTTGGATGTGGATGTCTAACTCCCATTTATGACTTTGAAAGTCTCCCCCATCACCAGCAAAACAACGTCAAAGGACAGGCAGTGACAACCTCACCAGTGTTTGTAGTCCTTTTATAAAAAGAAAATAGAAAACACTGCTAATATTTGCCATCACCTTATTAATCATTTTGCTAGAATATCACGTTTACTGAATTGCTGCTCATCATCCTGTGCTATCCAACTCATGGCTTCTTGGAAGGGGCAGGCAGGGAAATAACACCATTAACCATGGGAAGATCTCACCCATATTAGAAATTCACGTTGTGCAGCTGAATAAACACTGGGGACCTCTCTCAAGGAGCGTGATAAATTCTTAATGTTTCCTCTGCACAAACTACCCTATGCAAACTGTGTAGAACATTTAAGTCCTTATAAATGAGCTTCTCTCTCAAAGCATGTCTACCAGAACAAAAAGCCTGATCAATCTTTTAACTCAGTTCCTTACAGAACCAATTCACCCAAACACAACCATACTGTCCACTACGCACATGACCCATGTAGCTATAATCTAACACCTTTAACATAATCAGCTCAAGTAATCTTCAAGGTATGGAACTGAATCTCTATGGGTACTGCAGAAGTTCGTTAGGCTCATCTACAAGCTCAGAACTGAGCTGCTATTCTCATGGGCCACTTGACAAGCAGCACCCAACTTTGTGGCATGCTTGACAGCATGGACCGTGCAAAGGTTGCTACTGCCCACCACTTCTCCCTCTCATGGAGGCATAGTGCAATCATTACATTGTATATGGATGGTATGGTGATGATGTGCATCCCTAATGCAAGGAGCAAGTTCAAGAAAGCCTGTTATGTGAATGTCCTCAACTTCCCTCAACCGATTAAGAGAGTGATTTGCCCAACGTATTTCTTTCCTTCCTGGAAGAGCAAAAGAAAATCATCATCTCTTGAAGCTCCTGGCTAGTTATTATAGTTGTTGCCATGCTCCACACGTGAGCCAAGTATTTAACTGGTTAAAGATGAGAAGGTTTTAATCTAAAGGTGCAAATTTAAAGAGATATCATTACATTGGAACAAGAAGCTGTGCTGATGCACTGTCTTGAACTTAATGCAGGCTTCCTGAACTATAATTTGAATTTGTGTGAAATATACATATGATGAACCAAAATCAACTGTTTATAGTCCAAAGTAATAGAATCAGCAAAGACTCGAACTGGTTTAACGTATTCAGTCTGAGCTATTCAAGTTAAATTAGAGCAAAAGTTTGTTTAGACAAAGCCTAACTCAGAGCTCATTTGATTGGAAGACCTTTTGTCTGTCTCTGTCAATGAATTACAGATAAGAAGCAGATAGTGGCATGAGACAATTTAGATAAATGCTGGAAAATCAAAACCAAGCCGATCAGTGTCCTTTTGATGGGAGTCTGTCTGAACAGTTAATAGTCTACTAGCAGAAGACTGAGAAAACATTAAATGGATCATATGAAGGACCTGAACCTTACACTCATAATGCTTTGAGAAAATAATAAAAATGTCCTCTACCCAGAGGAAGGATCAGACACTTGGCCATATGAGAAACATGAAGAGGATGACACGTCACTACAGCCTTAATATGGAGATATATGTTGGAAAGTATTTGTCTCCTATAATTCTCATTTCCACAACTTTCTAGAAAGAAAGAAAATGGCCCAAAACTGCCATGTCCCAAAGGTGTCTGAATACCTTTCATCAATAATCAGAAGCATCGTTACCTTACCACAGACTCATGTAAAGATTCAAAATTACCCACGTCCTCAATCTGAGAGCACACCTAAGAAATCCAACCTACTGGAATTAGCATAGCTTTGCATACAGAAACTAGGCAAAAAACTAGACTCGATGTACGACCAGTCCCTTTAAACAACTCTTTGGTAGACATTCAACCATACCACCTCGCTTGCCAAAATGCACTTTAGAAAAAGCAGAAGGGTTGCACATACTGTTCCAGTTTAGTCTGGTTGCATGCAACAAGGGACTGGTTCTGCTGCAGCTCTGTAGTTTACTGGCAGCAAGATCTTGTAACCTCAGGACCCACAGGAACTTGGGCTTTGCACAGAGGGGAAAAGCCTATGGTCTTCTGTTTCCTTTTCTTTGAGCCAATCCATTTTTATCAGTCCTAAATACTTTCAAAATAGAAGAGCTGTATGAGAGGATATAAATTTCTGGATGTACAGATAACATAAAAAGGCCAGACATTGTTGAAAGCTACTAAAAACAGCATATTAGGCATTAAGAAAGCTGTCTGTGCACCCTACTGTTTTTGCACCTCAGCTTTTGAATTCCCATAACCTAGGGTCAGACTCTACGTGAAGGTAAACTCCCAAGTTAATCCAAGTCAATGTACTTCAGCGCCGCCATCATGAGAACTAATGACAACACCATGAGACAGAGAAACAACAGATGGGAGTCTGTCTGAACAGCATAGCAGTACTAGCTGTATAATGTATTTAAAATTTACACATGTACCTTTTCAGCTATGCCATTTTCTGTGGTGTAAATTGCCATGAGCTCTGTGTCCTCTGTATCCTGATCACCACTGGATGTTGCTCCACCGTTTATCACAACCTTAAAAAGAAAAAAAAAACCCCACACAACTATTTTAGCTTGGTAAAGATGAAGATTTCTGCGCAGACCTGTTTGATGTCAAGCAATGCTGAAAATATGCCAAGTTAATCAACATTAAGAATTAAATCTACTTCAGAACAAAATATCAAGTAATGAGCATTGTAGAATTTAAATAAGCTCTGTATTATCCTGGATTATAAAATGTGATTGTGGCATTAAGATTGCTCTTCACTTATACCCAAACTGTAGTTAGGATTATACCATAGGATATGGAGACAAGGAGGAGCGGTGAATCAAAGAAACAATTTCCAAAACCAATGAGAACACAGATAAACACAGTCTGTCACACTCACATTTCAATCTTCATCAGCTGATCAGCAACAAAAAAAAAAAAAGAAAGAAAAAATCCAAGTACAAGTCTCCTGCTTTTAAATATCCTTGTCTCAGTGTAAAGGTATGTGGAGACTGCTGCAATATTCTGTTAAAACTCCCTACAGTGCCTCCACTTTTGTTACTGGAATTATTTATTTTTCTTATCCTGTGAACAGCGTGCAAGTGTATAAAAAAGGGCCCCTCTTCCACTATCAAGGATATCAAGTCCTAGTCAATTGAAGTTCATGTGCAAACTGAAGCCCAAACTGCAATCAATACAGAGCTCACTATTAATCTTCCACAGCAGAACAAAGATAACACGTGCAGAGTTATCAAGTTAGCACTGGGGACAGAAAATAGCAGAGACAATACTGAAAAGCAATAAGGATGGGAGCCAATTTGCTATTCTCTCTATGGAAGACATTAACTCTCCATAATATATTAAAAATTACATTTTTAAACTAACAATTCTACACCAGCTATTTCACATTAGGATGCAATAAAATAGATTCATAAAATCATGACCCCATTGGCAAAGTTATTGGCTTCAAGATTTCAAGTTAATGAGGCCAGGATTTCACCCAGAAATGCAACAACATGGCACCCATCCGCACAGAATCTCTATGCCATACGAGACAACAACTCAGCTGTAATGCTCAATTACACAAGAAAAAAAACTGAAGGGGGATATACAAAAAAGTCCTACAGAAAAAGTCTTGTTCAAAGGGAAGAGCACACTGAACAGCAACGTACAAGATGTACTGTACCAAGATCCCCCACTGCCTATCCCTGTGAATATAGTTGCACCAATGACCACCATTTTTTAAAAGAACATCCTCAGAGTATGTGACATACCACCAAATTATTTTGCTAAGAGAAGACTGATCTTAAATATCAGTCTCTCTCAAACCTATGTAATGCAGTAGCTAAACATAAGAAGGTTTTACTAAACTGGGTCTGTGATCATGAATTCAAAAACAGTTTTAGCTGAACTTCAGTGAATATAGAGAATTTTTGAAGTCTTTGAAAATTAAGTCTACCTTTATTATGGAATATTTTAATATACCACTGTGAAGTCAATGGTGTGAATTTTCCTGAGCCCCATCCATCTTGTTTTAGATAGCTTATTCAATAAAATGTCAAAGCACATGGGAAACATTTTCCAGTCTGACTTGTGTAGAGGATTACTTGCTTTTTCCTTAAAACCTTTAATAAACCAGAAACAGGATGCCAAGCATTTCAATCTGTTATTGAATTCCAGGCTTGTAGTTATGGAACAAATACTAATTATCTGAATAATATAAAACACTGGTCTTTTTATAGGCATGTAAGCAGCAGGAGACTACTTTAACTTAAGTGTATATTGTGATAATCAATTGAGTTTCTGAATAAACCAATCCTTACTTTATGCTTGAAATTACACGTATACAACATGAATTGCCGTGTTCAGCATTTCCAGTGTTGCTAACAGTCCTGCAAAAAAATAAATACATAAAAGTGCCCCAGCTTATGGGTTTGATACTACCTCTGCAAATTAGGATGACAAAACAGAAACACAGAAAGAAAACTATTAAAGCCCTATGAACAGTAAGATTAAGCCAAAGGGCCCTTTATCAATTTGTTTTTATACTTGTTACTTGGCTCCATAAAAGACCATTCTATTTCTGCTTTCTCCCCATGTTTTTCATTTAATATTTAACTCCACGGACTTTCCAAACTGATACTGTCAGGTTATGGGATTCTAGCAAATCAATCAGGGGTTTGATTAGAAGCAAAACAATCATTAAAAAAACACAGCACAGGAAGGGTTGAACTGCAGGCAAAAACTGATTAATTTTTCTTGTTTACTGATCCAGCTTCAGGACTTTAACCAGCACTGCATATGCTGAAATGATATGTTAACTCCTTTTCTCCTCACCGGAAATTTTCTCAGATAAAAATGCTTGCCATTTCAGAGGATCCTATTATAATCCAGCTTGCTTGTTCAGGTAGGCACTGCCTCAGACCATTATAATCTTCTGCTCATGGACTGGTAAAGCAAAAGTGAACCAACATCATTTTATAGCTACTTTGAAGCCTAATGTTTTAAGTACAACCTACTGTTTTAAGTTGAAAATCAACTAGGTAAGAAGTCACAGGAGATTTTAGCTTCTGTGTTAACAGTTTCCACAGGTGAGAAAACATTACTGAACACTGAGAACCCAAATTCTTACTCCAGCTAGAAACAGCAGACAGAATTCAATCTGTGATGACGAAAGAGGAGTTCACCTCTCAACTGTGTGTACAAGCTGGCAGACAACTGAACTGTAACCCACAAAGATTTGGAAAGTTAATTTCTTTTGAGGTTCTGGGTTAAAATGATCTGCGGTTTGTCAGAACAGTTATGCAAGATTAGAAAAAAAGTCACACACAAATCCTTTTCTTGGCCTGAACATGATCAAATTTTAAAGGAATGAGGTTTATTTTACAATAATTTAAAGACTTTAAAACCAAAATAAGGTATCCATTACAATATCCAGCAATCAACATTTATGTTTTAACAAATATGCTTTTAGATGCATGGAAGAACACCATGATCTGCCTTAGGCCCAAACAAACATGATGTGTGGCATTTGGGGCTGAACACGTTTGCCATATTAACAAAAACACGTATTCCAAGTTAAAACTAACGGATGTTTTGTCTGTGCAGGAACTTCAGGACTAGGCTGAAAAGAAGAATTAACAGATAATACTAAGCGCAAACCTGAACTGTAGCCTTGCATTAGCATATATATTGGTACCTTAGTAGGATTCTAGCATAACACACTAATCCAGGTTCAATACGGTCTACACTTCAAGACCATTCAAAGACATAATTTTTGTACGCAACCAGGGAGCCACAAAGGTGTTGTCAAGTACCAGGTACAACAACTTCAACAGTAGTGTCAGAACCCAGGGGTAAAACAAACCAAAACAGTGGAAATATGCAAAACATACCATGCTTCTTCAACCAAGTTGTTATTTTAATAAATCAGCTGTCCTGCTAATGAAGAGCAGTCATATTCCGGAGAGCACATAAATGAGAATTCCTGTTTCCAGTACAATGCGACAGCAAAGCTGACTACTGTGCTGGCACCTTCAAGGGGGAGTGCCTGCAAAGGTGGCTGCAAGATTTTAACATGTTTTAACAGTTAAAAACAAATAAATTATATTTTGGGGATAGATAAATCCATCTTAGATATAGCGATATATATCTTGGATACATTATCTACCATTTTTCGCTTGGGAAGATGGTGTCTACAATACAAGTCTTTAGAACATGAGTGAAGGAATTATGAGAAGGGAAAGATCAAAGTTGCAGGAAAGGATGAAGACAGAATTAAATTAATCCAATATTGCATAATTCTGTCAAAATAAAACCACCTCTGTGGCAGTGATAAAAAAAAGAGCCAACTAAAAATGCCAGAATGTCAGGCAGAGTTGGACGATGGCACTAGACAGTAATAAAGACAAAGTGTGTACAGCTCTGGACACCACGCACTCCTTCCTTCTCAGACTGATCAAAATCAGCCCTTGACCCTAAAACTAAGACTTACTGGCTACATTTCTGGCATTTGAGAACTATGATCTCTAAAAAGCAGAGATAATCTTTCTCCATTTTATGCAGAACTGAGCCATCTGTTGATATTCCAGCTCATCACTGCCCCTGGATTAGGTAGGCAATCAAGATGAAATTAAGAACAAAAAGGAGGGAACAAAAGCTTTTGCTTAATTATCTTAATCCTGAAAACAGACACAAAAGTAGAATACACTACATATTCCTGGGGTTTGGTATCAAGTTTTGGCATCCACTTTCTCTGAGCAGTTCTTAGGAACTGTAATGTACTCACATGTCCTATTAAGGACTTGTTCTTACTATGTCTGACACAGCTAGGGATACCTGCTCTTTCAAGCATTTTTGGTTATACAGTGGTGTTGGGGAACTGCATTACCATCTATTTAACGTCCTGTTGCTCAGTTAGCTACATAACAGCAAGCACATGGTGAACCTACAAATATTAAGAGGCTATTTTATGATTCTAAAGCAAGAAATAATCTCTCTCAGGATAACCGTTCACATTTGCGCGTGTAATTATTCCATCAAGCCTTGTGACAGGATTTCACACCAACCGTGCAAAGATAACAACACGTAACTCAAGACCAATTATGAAAGACTCATTCATTAATTCCAAGCATTTGTTTTAGAAAAAGAGAAGTATGACACCCTTCCGTTTTCTACAAGGCTGATATTTTATAACAGACCTTAAAAATAGTATTATGGTTTATTTTCGAAAAGCTCTTATCCTCGTGGCACTGACTATATTAACCATATAACTTTTGGCCTATTTTTAAATGAGGCTGTAATGACTGAAACAAAGTTAGTATCCTGACTTCTGAAAAACTGTACATCTCGAGCGGTACTCAAGCTTTGCAGTGTTGGAAGTAATCATTAGGTGTCATCATCTTGCTTTATATGGGTAGTTGTATGGGAATAAGAGACAGGTGAACCACGACAACAAGCCAATAACATATTTTCAGCGTTGCTTTATTCTAGGAAACATTTTACCAAGTGGAAAAATAACAAGGGGACAACAAAGGAATTCTCTAATATTTTTCCTTCCATATTTCATAGGTTCCAGTTCTACTCATTCTTGGACCAAGTCGTTCCTTCCATCTGAAAACTTTAAGTGATATTTTAAACCAGAGGTGGCAAACCTTTGGCTATGTGTGGTATGTGATAGACTGGGGAGGGGAGGTAGGACAGGAAGCAGAAGGCAGAGCAACTGATCAGGCAGGAGAAGGGGACTGGAATGGCATCTGGGAGGGACGACGTGCGATGGGAAAGGCAGGGCCGGGTGCGTGTGGCACGGGGGTGTTGATGCGTGGCTGGTTGTAGAAAAAGCAGTAAAGAAGGGGT
>NW_017729020.1:899495-915661 GCF_001723915.1 Gavialis gangeticus | reverse complement strand
GCATGCTAGCCAAAAAAAGATTGGCCCCCCCTGTTTCAAAGATTCCTCCAACTGGAAAGGGAAAAACAAACTCCTATAATAAAATCACAGTTTTATCACTAAGGTCTTACTTCATTCACACATCTCTTATGCCAAGCAATTTATTTGTGCTTAATTTTGTCATTCATAACACATAACCTATACTGGAGACACACAGATGTTTTAAATGCATTAGGACAAATCCCATCTCCCACTTGGCATCTGAATGTGCCCAGCTGAAGCATTTGCATCGTTTTACTTGCTCAAGTGGTGTGTACACCTTGCTGTCATTACAGTAAGCTGCGGTATGGGAAAAGGTTCAAACTTAGTTTTGTGTATTCATGAGACTTACCAGACACTATCTCATGTATTAACTGATTGTCAGTAAATTCTCAGTTAGGAATGTCCACTGGTTGGAGCTAAGTTTTCTTTCTATTCAAAGGCTACTTTTGCAAATGCAATTACATATTCTTGTTTTCAAATCACAAGTGAAGAAAAGAGCACACATATTCAAATCCCAGTTGTATTGCCAAGACAGGCCAAACTCAATATGCAGCCAGCCCGCCTCCTGACACTTCACCCTTCTAAGCAGCTTATTCTTTTAGAAGGTGCCATATTACATTTTTGTGCCCCTTCCCATAACACAACTCAAACTTAAGAACTATTTGGACCAAGCTTACTAGACATGTGAATTCTACTAACTCTGATCTGGATATCCAGGTTTTGAAAGGGAACACTAATTGGAGCAATGGTCATTTAGGTTTAATAGGTGCACAGTTTAGCAAAAATAAAAGTTGCACGCATGTACATGCGCATAGAAAGTCAAATTCCCTAGGGCTGCAGGAACTGTAACAAGTATGCCATATCATTCTTTAGTAAACCTCAGAAAAGCAAAGACGTCAATTGTCCAGTTGCAATTAAATTGGATTACTTTTTGTATTATAACCCTTTATGTACAAAGCAAGTATTAGACAAATCCGATACTTGACATTTTACTTTGTTATGAATGTTTTTTTGGAAAAGCTTCAATTGAAGAATTAAGCAAATAATTGGGAAGATAATTCAAGACAGCAACAGACTAATGGAGAGATTATCTTTACCAGCACTGCCTGAGAGACACTTTGCAAGGACTGAAGTGACCCATCAGACGGGTCTTTTCCCAAAGAGACTTGTACTGCTGAAGTGACCCATCAGACGGGTCTTTTCCCAAAGAGACTTGTACTGCTGGACTGCGAAACTTTGCATGCAAAGGACCTGACCGCATTGCATGGAAATGAAACAGAGTCCACGAGAGTAGACTATGGCCCCAGAGGCCCTTTCTAGTCCTATACCACTCAGTATTTCAACATCTACAAGGCTCCTGTGAATATCCTGACACTGTGCTTAAGCTTCTGCTAATCTGGATACCTGAAGATGACAGAAATGTTTTACGACAAAACAAAGTTCTTGAAACTTTTACTTACAGGGAGAGTGAAAAAAGCCGGATGTTTAGACTCATCTTCATATTTGCCTTCTGTTGAGCTTCCAGTCTCCACTGCTTTAGACGTAGTGTTCTTACCAATCCCCATTGCTTCCAGATTGCTAATGACTTTTATATAGTAGTTAAACTGAAATTTATGGAATTTGAAGCTGTACAGCAACAGGACTATTTCTGATAGAGAGGGCAGCACCCCTGGAAATTAGGAAAGCACCAAGTAGTCCTGTTGGAACATTAGGTTCTACGAGTGCTGATGGCGTGGATTGCACCTAGAAACGAAGAAGCGAAACTAGTTAAATGTTTTTAAAGAATGACACTAAGATACTAACATAATGCGTTATAAAGAGTCACGGACACTGCAAGTGCATCTCAATAGCTCTGTTATACAATACCACACACAAAACACTGATATTATTTATCATCAGGATTTCCTCTAAAGGGTCAGAGAACAGCAACCTCAGAGTTCCTTCCCTGTCAGCTAGCAATTTAAAATCTTCCAGCACTGGGTCCTTCCAGACAACACCCTCCAAGTTGTTAATTTTCTCCCAACCTAGGATACAACAAACAACAATGGCAAACAAGCTCACAAACAAACAAGGATCTTCCACAATTCCGCTTCCTTGGATCAAAGAACTAGAAGTGAAAAGGCTATCACAACCCAGCAGTCAACACTTTTGTCTGCACTGTCCATAGTTAATGTACTATTTTTCGACCTTATTCTGAAAGCTGTCCTGATCTATGATAATACTTACATATTTTTTTAATTTAACTAAGAGAAGTCAAGCTTGGCTAAAAGCAAGCCAGAGAACAATAACAATTCACCACAGGAGTAAGAATCCAGTTACAGTTCAAAATAGTGAATAATTGTATGCAACTGGCCATTTTCCATACAGAATTACTTTCTGCTTGCACTTAAAGGTTATCAGAAGTCTTGGGGAAGTGATATTTTTTATTAGACAAACTAGATGCTTGCAAAAAAGCGCCTTTATTTGCAAGCTTTCGGGCACACATGCTCTTCCTCAGGCATAGGAGAGTTCAAAGATTATAACATTTCTCCCAGGTGGAAATGAAAATTCAAATTGCAGAGGAGCCTGCTCCAACTTTTATCTGAGCCTCTTTTGCATAAAATGAACTTTTCCAACCAGGAGATCTTACACCCTCTGCTCTTCTATGCGATCTGAATTTTCACTTCTACCTGAGAGAAATTTTTACAATCTTTGCACTCTCCTATGCCTGAGGAAGGATGCATATGCCCAAAAGCTTGCAAATAAAAGGAATTTTTTTTGCAGCAATCTAGTTGGTTTAATAAAAGATATTACCTCCCCAAGAGTTCCAATTACTTTTGCCTGCAGACTAACACAGGTGCAACCTGTATCTTTAAAGTAAAAAGTAAGTTACTTATGTCACAGGTAGAGTTAAAAACTGCACGCAGACTTTCTCCACATACTATTATTCATTCTCTCATGTCTTGTCTTGGCACCAGCTCAACACCTCTAATAATATGTGAGGCAACGATGTCAAACATGGACTACCCTTTTGAGAAGGCACAAAGTTGTATTTTTATTACTATGTAAACTTCAGAACTTTGAAGTTTTTTTTTTTGTGTGTGTGGTTTTTTTTTTTTTTTACACAGTAGGGAACTGAGAAGCCAAATTGTAAAATGTTCATTAATATAACTAACAGCCAATTTTCACAGAAAAGTACTGGAACAGATACAAAGAGAAGCCTTGTGAAAGGCTTCAATCTTTTAGGCTAATTAGATTTTATGCTCAAGATGCATATGCAGTTTCAGTTTCACCCCAGCCCAGACAGGTGCAAAGAGCTGATTTGAAATGAATCAGAAGATCTTTCAATAGAAATATCTAAAACCAGAAAGAGCATAAAAGGTTTGGAGGGGGTGGGGGAAGAATGGAGAGTGAACCATACTACAAGTTAAGTTCTGTGGTATTCATATAGTTCCTTCTTCCACTGTGCTTTGTGTGGCATTAAAGGAAAAAACTGCATTTATTGAATTCTTTAGGACAACTGTAGCTTGCTTTATTTCTGCTTTGAATGATTAATTAGAACAAACATACTAGACATGTCATTCTTGCTTTTCCCACTTGACTGAAAGAACCCATTATAAACTAGAGAAAAAGAAAATTAGACTAAAAATTAAAAATATTTGCCTTCTTTTCTAGGAAGTTTCACATCACAGTAACAAATCTCCTTTTAGGAAATATTGGTGAGTGTAGAAGGAGAAAGGCTCATCACCTTTTGAATACAAAGTTGATTAAACCTCAGACTTAAAAAAAATGGAATGAACGGGTCCTCTAGATGAGAAGGTCCTTGAGGCAATTATAGCACCTTTCTCGACTACTGTCAGCTCTCAATAAATAAGCTATTAGCTTTTGCAAGTTCAAAACTAGCGAAGCGTTGACAGCAATAAGAATGACACCACTAGCAGACTGCTCTGGAACGAGGACTGAACTGTGTTCAGGACATATTGTAAGGGTTCAGGCATTTCTGATCTGTTGACTTCTTTTCAGCAAACATACCTAGAGATTAATTTATCTAAAAGATGCTTAGCTAGGAATTCAAGGCCCACAAACTCATTTGATCTGCCTTCTCAAACAACTTCCAATTGTGTACCACTTCTGAATGAAACCATAAACTCATTCCATTTTGGAGTCAGCAGCATGCTGGCTTTGAATGTTAAGCTCTTGCTATCACAACAGAGAGCATTAGCATCTTGTAGGACTTGGAGACAGAGCAATTTTTTCACAGCTTTTAAAAGGAAGAGTAACTTTACGGTACTTACATATTTACTAAATTCTGCAAAGAAACTTTACTAGAAAAAAAGCTAAGCATCACAGACTCCAGTCTAGCACCCCCGTAAGCTGCATTTCTGAAAAATCTCCCAAGCAGTATCCAGCTCCTCTCGCATGGCATTCTAGAAATTATTTATTTATTTTTTACTGCGACTTACACTGGGTTGCGTTGGTCTGGGAGAGAACCAGAGGAGGACTCAAGAGGACAAAGTGATCCCAGAGGTAGGATGTACTATAGCCACTGCTGTATCTGGTTTACCTTCTCTTATTGCTGGAAGTTGAGGGACTGCCCTATACCGGCTAGAGCCTCCACTGCTACAGAAAGTGGTTTTGCTCTTGGTGACGGGAACATAGAACGTGGAAGACTAAAGCTTTAGGGCTGGCCGATGTAAATGAGGAGTGAGGTATCAACACACCCTAAAGAACTGGGTGTCATGCACACAGGTTATAAGGCCCTTGTGCCTGCTGCCCTGAGAAAGGAGGAGACAGAGCTTAGGTTCAATACAAGCTGACCTTAAAGGAACAACGAAACCTCAAGTTCTACCAGTTGCACAGTAAGAAACTCAGAATCGGGGGAAACCTCTTCAGGGATGAGCAGAACTTCTAATTTACACATCACAAGTTGACATTTTCTTTTTCCTTTGTTTCTTAACTAGCTGACTTCTCCCACAAACTCAGGGGCGGGCAATTATTTTGGGTGCAAGGGCCACTTACTGAGTTTTGGCAAGCCATTGAGGGCCACATGACAGGCAGCCCAGGGAAGATTAACGTTAATTTTCTAAATTTTTAGGGGTCCCACAAGCCGGATAGAATAGCCTGGCGGGCCGCATGTGGCCCGTGGACAACATTTTGCCCACCCCTGCACAAACCTGATACACACCTTAGCCTGCTCTACAATCAGCTATTAAAACTTGGATCGATGCAGGGTAGCAACACTTAGGTCTTAATACAAATATAAAACAAACGCGGAACCCTAAAGTAACAACAGCCTGACTTTTACAAGCATGTCAGTGTTGCAAGTGCCCAGCAGCTAGAAGATCCCAATGTACTGTAATTAAGTATCTAGATATGGATTTGGACATTTGAGCTTTAGAGATGTGAAGGCCTGGGAAAAAACAAACAAACAAACGGAAAATAACATTTCCCCAGTTTTTTCTGAAAAATTGGAAAAATTTAAATTAAAAAAAGATTAAAAGAAACCTCTTAAGAAATACTTTCTTTTAGAATTTAAGACAAGGTGTTCATATATTGCTACCCTTTACTCCCCAAAAATGTTTTCTAATAACTATGTAATAGGAAGGCTTTTATGTAAGACTATACCATCAGATCATTATAATTCCTGTACCCCAAGGATGAGCAGTACAGTACAACTGTCAAATGCAAGAGCAAGATACTTTTCTGCCCCCAGGGGCACTGTCATTTTCACAAGAGAAGGAAGGATTCAGTGCCTTTGCTTGTGGACTTCCTCTATTGTTGACTTTTGATCTAGAGGTTGGTGGATCTGCTCCTGTTCTCCTGACTCCCCCGCAAAGGACTGGGAGTGGACACTGGCAGCAGCATCCATTTGTTCCTGTAGAGATGAGAAACTAGGAGCTTGATGTCCTGCTTGCTCAAAAGTCTCAGGAGAGAAGATAGAGCAAATCTAAAGGTTTTCGAGTTGGAAGGAACCTGCCTCCTCCTGGCCCTGTGACCTTGAGATCCCCAGAAGTAGCACAAAGGAGCTAAAAGAAAGTATACTTCTTTATTGAAAGCTAAGAGGTTACATTTCTCTAAATTCAGCATATTATATTTTAGCTACATTAGTATATGTAATGCATAACTGAATTTCTAATAATCTGATGTTTTGTGACAAATCACCCAACCTTAGCAGTGAGATGAGGCCTGGAGGGCAGGAAAGTTGTTCACAGTTAACTTTGAGGAGGCCTCTCCTCCCTCCATTACTAAATTTGTACATGCTGTAGCTTAGTGATTATATATGCAAGCTAGCCACTAAAGCACATTTTTCTCCCTCGGCAAAATGTTGCGACCAGCTTCTAGCATATGGAAGCATTTCCACACTGCAAGTTATTCTGAGAAAAAAAATGTAATTTGCAAATACTGTCAAATGAAATGTGCATTTCCAAATGCTACCAGGATGGCCAAACACAGCTTTGCATGTAAGAAGTATCCTGCAGACATTAAAAAAATCCTTCATGGGTGTGAGGAGGTGGTAGATCATGATGCTGAAAATGCAAGTAGCTCTTTCTAAGATTCTCGATCCAGACGTCCTCCAACTGCTGCTGCTGCAGCTGCTGCTGCTTCTATAATATCAACATCGCAAAGAGTGGCCCAATCAACATCCTCAAGTAATCAAATATTGCAACCAACTGTATACAAAAGACTCTCAATAGCTTCATTTGTAGACATGATACCTGATGATCAGAAAAAAACTGATCAAGCTCTTGCCAGAGCAATATATTCTTCTGGGATGCCATTGTCAATAACTAAAAATACATACTGGCAGGAAGCTTTTAAATTACTAAGACCATCATACCATTTGTCCAGCAGACGTTCTTTGAGCAAGCCTCTTTTAGAGACAGAATATGAATGTGTAATGCAATCTGCGCAAGGAAAAATCAACGAAGCACTGTAGTACTTACAGATGGATGGACAAACGTGTGGGGAGAAGGAATCAAACTATGTGATAACACCACCTCAACCAGTTTTTTTTTTGTTTTTTTTTTTTTTGCAGAAGCATTGAAACAGGAGAGAACAGGCATACTCCACCGTGTATCAGTAGTAAAATGTGTGAAGTCCTACAGAAGATTGGACGTGGTAAAGTATTTGGCTTTGCTGACTGACAATGCGAGTAACTTGAAAGCAGCATGGGAGATCATAATGGATAAATGTCCACTAGGGGCGTGCAAAGTGGGCCCTATTTGGTTTGGATTTGGATTCGGCCCAAATCAGGGACAGTGATTCGATTAGTTGATTCAGATCGCTGTCCCTGATTCGATTCAGCCGAATCTGAAGATTCAACGCCGATTTGGAGAATCAGCGATTCAGATATAGACACAGCTTTACATGTTTTTTCAACATACCTCAAGGCATCAGCGCAGCTTGTGAACACTGTGATGCTGGGGTGGATGGAGCGTCCCACACAAGTGTGTGTGTGTGGGGGGGAGCCCACGTGCTCAGTGGTGAACCCAGAAGTGGACCAGAAGTACTTCCGGTCCACTTTTGGGTCTGGTGGGCAGTGTGCAAGGGGCTCCCCCACGTTCCCCAGCTTGGCAATTGGTCACGGAGGCACCAGTCGCCAAGTTGGGGGAGTGCAGGGGGGCCACCCTGTCTGCTCCCCGGCAGACCTGGAAGTGGATCGGAAGTGGTTTTGGTCCATTTCTGGGTCTGCTGCCAAGCATGCTGGGAAGCCCCCCACGCTTCTGTGAGCCCCAGAATCACAGCATTCATGAGCCCCTGGTACCTAGAGGTACGTAGAAAAAACATTTAAAACTGTGCCTATGTCCAATCTCCAAATCTTTCTGAATCGATTCAGAACGTTCTGATTTGATTGGGAGAGATTAAAGGGTTCTCTGATTTGATTCGGATTTAGAGATTTGGCCACCAAATTGGGCCAAATCTCCACCAAATTGAATTAGCGACCGAAGCTTCACACAGCCCTAATATCCACATGCTACTGAAATAGAATGTGCATCCCATGGGCTAAACTTGCTTCTTAATGACATCATGAAGTTGGACATTCTGCAAAAGCTCTATAGAAACACAAAAGTTATGAAACGTAAAAGCTACTCATATTGTAGCTTTAGTTTTTAAGAAGCAGCAGGAAGAAAAGAATGCAAAGAATAAAATAGTGACACTCAAACAGTAGTAAAACTAGATGGGGTGGGGTGGTGATCTCATCTGAAAGTTTACTAAAAAACAAAGAAGCCCTTCAAGAAACAGTAATAACCGAGGATCTTAAAGTACCCAGAAGTATAAGGAACACTGCACTTGATGAGGATGTCTTCTGGGTTCAGCTGCAGAACTTCCTGAAGATTCTAAAGCCAATTTCTTCAGCAATCAATGCATCCGAATTGGACAGCGCACTTTTGTCAGACATTCCTTACCAAATGGCCCAGATAAAATCAACTGTTTTTGAGAATCTAAGTGCATCTCTGCTTACAAGTACAGAAGAAAGAAAGAATTCTGTTGCTAACCAATTCATGCTGCTGCAAATCTCTTGGATCCAAGATTCAAAGGCAGAAATGTTAGTGGTGACAGCACTGCTACTGCATTTGACTGGATTACAAATCAAGCAACACACTTCAGACGCGATGTTGGAAAGGTACTTTCAAATACTGTAAAATACAGAACGTCTTCAGGTATTTCGTCCAAGAACGCAGCCTGGGACTGCCAAGCATATCCCTCCTGCAATATGGCGGCAAGGCCTTTGTATGACACAGCCTCTGACTCCTCTTGCTTCTTGCCTCCATCTTTGGCAGCACGTGAAAAAAAGTGATCTATGTTTGGAAATACTCACACCAAATCAAGGAATAAACTAACCTGTGAAAGAGTAGAGAAGCCAGTCTCAATCTGGGCAAACCTTGAGTTTTCAGAAGTCCATGAAGATGATAAAAATGAAGGATTAGAAGAAGGAGAAACTGCTGCTAGTGACAGCTCAGAAACTGAGACTGATTAGACAAAGTTTAACGTAGCAAAATTTGTATTCAATGAGTCTTGGGGCTTTCCCCCCTCCTTTTTTTCCCTCAACTCTTTTTCTAAAAAGGAGTGCTTTCTGTATCCACTTGACACTGTGGAGGAGACTAAGTCCAGAATACAGAATAACTTTCTTGGTTTTGCTATAATGCTGATGGTTTCTTCTATTTTCAACTTTAACTTTTGCCTGCTTCTCACAAACTGGCAAAAACTAAGAGATGCTAGTTTCCTTAAAGTTCAGCAGTTTGTAGCTCTATTTGTAACACAAATTAAAAACATTTTAAAGTAAATTCAATTAGTAAATTTGTAACTGTCTGAATAAACTATGCGTTTAAAATTTAATAAATATACCAAACACGATAATTTTATGAGCAAACCAAGTTATACATAATACATCATACCTTATGTTCTTAAAGTAACAAAGTGAAGTTAGATCTATAAAGTGTGCTAAGCAAATAAGTATTGCATACATTTCAATTTTTTCCAAAATTTCAGGTTTTTTCCACATGGCTTCAAAACTTCCAGAAAATTTACATCTCTACTGACCTTAGACTACAAAGTTTGATAATAAATCTTTGCTGCATGGACTTCAGGGACTTGTAGAGTAGAATACCTGCTCCTATGTACTATATAGTTTGAAAGCTGACAGAAAGCAGAAAATGTCATTGGGTATCTTTCATTGTCAGCATGCCAATATTCCACGTTAACAAAATGGCACCATTGTTTCAGAGAAGGATATATCATGGACTCTAATTAAAGACATGCTTTCATACGTTGCTGCATCCAGCAGCTAGCTGAAAAAAAATTTTGGTCGAGTAACAAAAACACTGGACAGTCTGCTACGTATGATCCAAAAGGTAATTAGGTCAAGTAGACGATGCTGCTCCATAATACTGTACACATGGTCCCCGACAACTTGACTGCCAAAAGACATTTACAAAGAGATGGGCAGGAGGCAACTCAGACTAAGACCTATAGGCCCTTGTACATGTAATGAAATTGTCCCTTTTAGCAGTTTAATTGCCCTTTTTAGCAACTTAATTGCATAACAGCGTACGCGTTTGGGGGCATATTGTGATTAAATTCCGTAACAGTGTATGCCTTCGTCAAAGTATTTCAATTTAACTGACCTTTTTACATAGAAAAGTAAAACACATTTGATGTATTTTAGTTTGCCATGTAACAAACGACAGCGATATTCGTCACATGTACAAGGGCCATATGAGTTGCCAGAGAAAATCCAAGCAGGTGCTGTGGTGGATGCTAAGGGACAATCTGGAAGAGATTCCATCTGCAACGGACACTGACCTAAACTGATTAGAGTGGTTTTAGAACTGCCTGAATTAGTGAAGCCAACAACTATGAAATTTTATTGAGGCTCTAATTAGCCAGGTTTACTTAGTCAATTAAATGAAAAAGCAAGGCAAGCCCTAGCTAATTACGGAATGGCAACTTCCTTCTGATTGTTACTGGTTTAGACAACCATCAAACCAGTCGTACCTAATTTTTGCATTTATTTTTCTCTAACCTAAGCACACATTTTTAAAAATACATTCCAAGATAGTGACACATGCTCCATCTTCCTGATCCAAGTCATCTTTTACATAGTACTCTGGCCACATATGACCACAACTACTTTCTACAGACGTGCTGATCAGCGTTCCCTCTAAGCTGCATGGCCACACAGGTGCGTCTGGCAGTGCAGCACGAGCACTCAGCTTAGAGGGAACACTGGTGCTGAAACCAGCGGGGGGAGCCGAGGGAGAAACTCCCATGGGTGCCCAGCCTGGCCAGCACATGGGGGGGGCACGATGCAGGCACGGCTCACTCTGGGCAGCAGCAAGGCCTAGTCCCCGCTCCCAGTGCTACCATGCTTGCAAAGGTGGGAGTGGGGGGCTCTATCCTGCCGCCGCTTGCCAGCCAGCGCGGAAGGGGATGGGATGCGGGCGTGGCAGTGCTGGGAGTGGGGGCTATGCCCTGCTGCTGCTTGCCCCCTTCCATCTGGAAGGAGCCATGCCTGCATCCCACCCTGCCCCACCCCGCTGAGCAAGCGGCAACAGGGCATAGCCCCCGCTCCCAGCGCTGCTGCGCCCACATCCCACACACCCCTGCCCTCCTCCCCGAGTAATGCGCCTCGGCTGGGCAGCTTGCCCCAGCCCCAATCCCTCCCTCCCCCATGCCGCTTCCCTCCCCATCAGACTTACCAGTTGGAGGCAGCTGTGTCAGCTGCCTGTTTAGATTATGGCTGAATCTCTCCAGCAGCCAAATCTTTTCTGAAACTTTTCCGAATCGACTGGGATGCTTCAAATTGATTTGGAGCTTTTAACTGGTCTCCTGATTTGATTCGGATTTGGAGATTCGATCCCCGAATCGAGCCGAATCTCCTCCGAATCGAATCGGCTACTGAAGCTTCACACAGCCTTAGCTTTCAACCCGAAACCTTCTTTGGTTAGAAGAACTGTTACAATTTGTTTGCTTTCAACGCCTTTCAAAACAAAAACAGTTTTCCATAATATTTACTTTAAAGCTTTTAAGCACTGCTTAGCAAAAGCAAAAGAAAATTGCCAGTGAAACAATTGTTTCCAAGCTGTCCTCTACCGGGCCATATGATACTACCCTCACCATTGCCTCTTCATTTTGAAATCTGAAGCTAAAAGTGAATGCTGGGCCACGAGAAATTTTATGGTGTGTCAGTGGTTGGCTGTCACAAAAGGTTGGGAAGCAGCTCACTAAACAATCAGCACTCTCAGCAAATTAATTATTCACCAAAAAATTCACCCAGCTCTACAAAGAACCAACTTGTCTCCACTACTATGTTCTCTACAACTTAATCTCTCATCCTCTCTTTCTTTTGATCCTTTAAATTTTTCAACGTGTGACTACCCTCCCACCAAACCGCCTTATTAACCTTGATTGGTTCAATCCCTTTTTGCTTTGCAGCTACTATGCATTAAATTCACCTGCAGATGAGACTTTAATGAAAGATCAAGTGGGAAGCCTACAAAACTAACTCAAGAAGTAGATTTCAAAGATGGCAAACAGTATTGGGGAGATCAGCATTTAACTGAATTAAGTTAAACAGTACAAAATCTGAAAATTAAGTGAATTGCTGACTTTCCTTTAGATAAACCTCATTATTTGAGAGAAAGCACGACACCTAGTATTCCTTGTAGGGCAGGTTATGGCACAATTCATATAATTTTATATATTGCACGTTCTATCTGGTCCCCAAAGGTTGACTACCCAGAAATTTAGAGAACTCCAAGTTCTCCTGGATGCTACACATGGCGTTAAATCCTTTTTAATGCACTCAGAAAACCTCCTTAGTAAACACTGCACCTTTATCACCCTCTAGATTTCTACCTGACAGTTTATTAACATAAGCTACTTGAATCTAGAAGACTAGACACATTTCGCCCTTGATGAAATGACTCCCTTCTAAGAGGGGATCCCCTTTTACTAAACAAGCTATTAAAAATACACATACTCCAAAAGTTGGAGTTCACTTTCCAGCCACAGACTATTTCCTAATCCAGTCAGGTCAATTACGCAAAAAAACTAATAACTGCTCATACCTAACATATCCTCATATTTTCTAACTTCTTTTCTAAAACCACCGTCAGTCTGTGAACGTTTTAGCTTTCAGATTCTTGAGGAACAGGGGGTTTCCTTTCTTTGTTAAGCATCCAAAGATCTTTACTCAAAGAGCTGAAAAAACACTAAGATGCCAAACTTCACTCACATTGATTTCAAGAATCTTTAAAAGTAATTTTAGAAGCAAGTATACGCTGCTATGAACAATGAGTTTACAGATTAAGAATAGTTTAGGCATTTCTGAACATGTTTGCAGCTCCAACTTGATTAATTTTCAACAGTAAATAAATTTTCTACAATAAACAGAACTAGTTTTCTACATTTCTAATAAATAAAACTAGTTAAATTCCTCAAATCCAAATGACAGCGACTTCTTAAAATCTGAAGTGTGTCTTGTTTTACAGCTTATGATCTTTTTATTTACTATGCTCTTAAGTACCTAGATTTAAGCAGCTGATTTTTCAACTGATTCATTTCAAAATTTAGAAGGGAATTCAGGAGAAGTAACCTTACCTTAAAGAATCTGTACTAATCTCTGCAGCTCTTCTGTACCAGCTAGCCTATTCAGTCTCTCCTGTTCTCTACAATCAGCAACTGTGTAGACTGTGGGTTGTAGGCATAATGACGAAGGATTTTTATAATCAGAATGGGATCCCCACATTGTGTAACTATTTTATCCAATCAGAATCTTTATGTACATTACACAACAGCTAAAATAAAGGAAGACACCACATGGTCACAAGCTGGTACTACACATCTCTAACCCAAGTAGAAAAATTATACAAACATACAAGGGCTTTATGAGTAATAGCCAAATGTACACAAACCACATTAAGTTGCTGGCACTGGTTTAGGCATGATAAACTAGCTTAAATATACTGGAATTACAGAGATGTAGAATACAGCCAAAATACACAAATCAAGGTGTGCAAATATTTCAGTGCCTGATCCTGTATAACTATAATGACAATATCTTTCTCCTCCCACTTCCCTTATAAATGATGCACAGTACTTACATAAACCCATATTATATAAATTGTTATGAAAAGGTTTTTCCCTCGTCTCCATTAACAAGAACTTGGGTCCTGAGTACGACCATAAACTGCATCTGACTGGAGGGCCTGGTGACAACACAGTTGGGCTATGTGTGGCAGGGTAGCTCCTAAGAAGTACCACAAGCTCATAACCTCCAGAATAAGGGGAGTATAGGCCACCCCAAACACTAGCCCCTACTGCCTTGGGGCTGCAGAAAGACTGAGGGACATCACCCTGATAGAAACTGAGGTGCAAGGCAGTCAGCAGCAGTTCTTATCTGTTGACTTCTGGCTGAAAATACAACCATCAATGGGGATTTGGTCTGGCCTTTGAATTCTCTCTCAATGGTCTAAAAGTGTGTGTGTGTGTGTGGGGGGGGAGGGGGTTAGGTCTCGGGTGGCCTCCACTCCTACATACTCCTGTCTAGATGTACGTGTGTGTGGAAGGTCTTGGTGTGACAGTTGCAGGACTCTGTATAAGAGGATTCATCAAACACCTGTCTAGTCCTCTTATGTGTACACTATGATCCAGAGGGTCAGCGGTCGCCTACAACTCATCAGCCTTCACTTCTGGCTATACTCCCTTCTCGCCACAGATAAAAAGCCAAACGTCACTCTTACCCCTGATTCCCACCTCCTTTGCTCACTCTCACCCACGTGCCCTTTCCACTCATGTGGTTTGGTGACGGGCATACCCAAGTCTTTTACTCTTCAAACCCTCCCTACGGTGCACCCATGCCACAATAATTTTCAATTACAATGATCATTTGCTAAATCTCTGCATTACCCTTCCCACATTAGTTTGCTACAATCAGCACTGAAGCCACCCATGACGGTGTAGATGCTGTTTGGCACAACACTCTAAATACACTGGATTTTGTAAACTTGCCCCCTGTATAAAAACTACCCTTCACTGCGCTCAATTGATAGAGTGGTACAACTCAATTAAGAAAGTTGAACCCAACCATAGATTCCTTCTGACAGATGTGCAGTACCCCCGCGATTCTAGCATTGGTGATAGACGGGCAGGTATTGCATACTGCTAACTGAACAACGTACTCACTCCCACTTCCAATTTCAAGTGATTTTGAACTAAGATTTTTAGTGGCAGAAGACAAATCAATGGCGCCACCTAGCTCCCAGCTCTTGGTAAGCAATTTAAATGTTATGCAAATGCACAGCTATTTTTTCCACTGAAGACCAAAAGTGAACGCCATAGTTACAAAAGCAACAACTTTCACAATGATTTTAACAGTGATTTCCAAACCCTGGAAATTTTCTTCCTTTGCTTTACTTTGTCTTAAGCCAACATGCACTTCAGTGACACACCTTCACATTACATGCTCGAACACAGAGGTTCATTTAACCCTGCTTGTTTGCTGCTCTTTACATAATCAATTTGAAGCACTGACTTATTGGCTCCGTACTAGTTCAGTCACCCACATTTTATGGAACGTCTTCCTCATGACCTTTCCCACAGAACGTTACTGTATTTTTTAGTTAGATATGACAGAAGTTTGCATACAGCTTGTACTAGGTGTGGCACAATGATCAGCCTACGCTATCACAAATACCAATAAGGCAGGATAATGAGGTAATGCATGCAAACTCTTGCTTACAAAATGACTCCTTTGATCTTCCATCAAGTCTTGGATAACAACTGAAGAAAAATGCTATTACCAAAAATTAGCTAATGGACTTCTCTCTCTCAGGATGTTTCAAACTTAGCTGCAAAGCCTGCTTTAAAAACCCCACAAGTTTCATGTGTATTAGCCAGCATTCAACTGCTTCAGGCTGCTCTTATTCAAGGCAGAACTTCTAACAAAGAGAAATATCTTTTTGCCTAGGGAGTCACAGGGGAAAACCTGATTCATCAAGGCAAACAGAGGGTCTCTAATACTAGTAGAGGGTTGCCATGTCAAGTAGTCTCTCAAAATCACGATGGCAGATTCACGAGGGCAAGCAGTTTAACAGGAGGGTAGCATTGTATGTTATTAGCTACATTAATCGATTCAAGTCTCCTCTCAATTCTGAAGACCTAGAAGGAAAAACCCAAATCTGATCTTGCAGACATTTACCTAACTTTAGGGCTTCAAATTTTAATTACAAATTTCAAGTACAGTAAAGCTGTCTGTTCGGAGAAGTCATTTCATTTCTAAGCAAATGCTCCAAGACCTTAAATCTGGTCTCGTCTTCTCAATTAAAAAGCACTTGTAAATATGAAAACATTTAGGGCTCCTACGCTTGGCAGTGGGTAAATTACAAGCAGAGGACTATACCAGCAGAATTATTCTGAAAGCCTGCAACATATGACTGTAATAAGTGATCCTTAATACTTGGTAAATATTTGCTCCCAACACAACCTGGTTAGTCACATCTGACACTTTCTTCTCCAAAAGAACGGAGGCCCTATCCATCCTCATACATCTGAAGAACTCGGATTCCTTCTTGGTGGGAAAGCACACGTATTTCAAGTCTGATTTCTTTTTCAACTTTCTTCTTTTTTTTTCTTTTAAGTGCTGGGACTAAGCTGGGGCCAGC